>NC_088406.1:49111858-49466233 GCF_034236695.1 Oncorhynchus nerka
TCAAATGATCAGATCTTTAAAGGACTAATCCAAGTAAGGCTACTAGGTCCTTCTCATATTGATTGAGACAGGTAAAGCTACTTAAAACGTGTGTTACTATCAACCATCAAGGTCATTTTTAAAGAAAGCAATTAATGGAAGACAAGATGAAAAGATAAATGAAAATATACATAATTATAAAAAATATACAGATTTTGATAGAAGTTTGAGTACCAAATAAATGTCACTGAGCAAGTAATTTACTAATATAAATAAACAGTATAAAGTGTTGATGCGCATCATATTGATAGGATTTCTGATTTGTGTAAGCAGAACCTTCACAATTGATCAAGGTTCGGGTGTTGGATTGTCTCTATGTGGTTTGGGTTTCCTAGTCAGAGAGTGACAGACGCGCAAAGACGGTGAGGCGTTTGTTGCCAGCCCCATCAAATGTGGGGGACTCTGAACCGCTGGTGCTGCCTGTGCTGGTGTAACTATCCCGATCTGAGAGAGAATCTTCAGAAGAGAAGCGGTGGAGGTTTTGCTGGGTGATGTAGACGTTGTTGCGGTCCTCCATAGCGTACGATTTGTTCAGAGTGTCTGGGAAGTTATTTCCGTGGCCACAAACGCAGCGTGAGGGCTTCTGTGGCTCAACTATCATAGGGATGTTGTGGATGTCACCAACACTGGGTCGGCTCTGACAAAACTGAAATGTGTCGCGTTGGGTGTCATTGAACACTGGGGAGAGAATGTCCGCAGGGGGTGGTGACACCGAGGGCGCCCGGGTGAAGCCAAGGGGGTCGTGGAGCGCAGGGGGAGGAGAGCTGCGTGATCCCATGAAACCTGCGAAACTGACGCTCTGACGGAGCTGACGTGGGCTCTGATCAGCAAGTGCTTGGTTGTGGAACTTTTGGGTTAAGGGGGTGAGCTTCTCTTCATGAATGAAGTGACAGCGGGCTCCATATGGGCAGTAGCCAAAGTTGTAAAAGGTGCGGCAGGCCTCCGTTTTGTATTTTGGGTGCCTGTATAAACCACGCAGCTCAGGCTCTCCATGGGCAAACTGACACTTGCTCCCATATTTACAGCTGCCGTTCTCCTGGAAACTACGGCACAGTTCGGTCTTGTAACGGTTGGAAGGGAGAGGTGTCGGGTTGTTCAGTGGGGGAAATCCAGGCGGTGGAGGCACTTCATCCAGGGTCTTCATTTTACTGAAGGAGAGTACACTGGATTCGGTCAGACTCATGGAGCGGTCAGGTCTGAAGGAAACCTGTGGTTGACTTGGAGCCATCTTGCTCCAAATGTCAAGTGGCCAGGGGGTATCATCGTTCAATTGCTCAGAGCTTAGACTATGGCTCTTTGGTGAGAAGAACGAAGTTGAACGGTTGAGACGAGGTACCATCGGTTGAATTTGTTTCTGGGTGAATGGTTCATCTAAACCCAGATTGATCAGATTCTGTGGAGAGAAATATAACAGTCAATAAATCACGTTATAACCATATAATAGCCTACTCACGATGCAGAATTGTAGCATATGCTCTGCTCCTCAGAAACGTAATCGTTAAATATGTTTTGTGAATATTTCAACATGTAATCAAAGTTGAAAGTAGCCAACAACTAATAAAATAGTCTAATTGTGTTTTTTTTTACGCACCAAATGCATAACCATAGCTTATACTACTGATCTGAACATAAATATAACCCCAGTGAATAAAACTTACCCTCGTGATAATATCGTCGATCATATCTGACATGCTTCTATGTATTCTTGTCCGTTGAAAAGTTTTAGTTCGCCTGTCACTTTCAGCTGCAAGACACGGGCGATTGCGCTGCGCTGTTACTGCAGGACTAGCCCTTTTTATAGTTTATTTAGGGCGGCAGGCGGGGTTTCCTGTGCTATCTTCCCGGACACCACTCCCGTAAAGTTTCATACACAGCAACCAGGGTTTGTCGTAAAGCCATGTTTTTGTATTTTTAAATAGCTGTGAAATGTTTCAGTTTCCTCAACATTCAAACATGAACGCATCATATAGACTAGGGCTACATAATACGCCCACAAGTAGTGACCCACTTGTTCATTCTTTTCCTATGTTCATTCGATTTTAAATTACGATGACGACTGGTTTTAGGATAGTAGGCTTAATTAACTACTTCGTCCCTGGACACATTTCCCCCCAAGGCTGTTACCAGAACCACCCCAGACTTTTTCCTCATTGGTTTCTATGCGTGAGACCTGCTCTCTGTTTTTAATTCTGTCTTTAATAATATATTTTCCAGTCTTTACTTTCATTTCCAACAGTTATAGGCTAGCCCTCAAAGGGGGGAGAGATAGTTATTTATATACCCTTAGGCTATAGGAATATATATATGCCAATGTGCATTATTTAAAGTCAATGTTTTCAATCGCACCTTCAGACAATTACGCTCACACTTTGGCACAAAACAGACATGGTCAATTTCATGTAGCCTAGATTTAGTTGGAGACCGGATGGTGGTCATGTAGACTATAGATCTAACAAGGTGGCCTAAAATGTATCTGCTTTTCCATCTGTATGTCCATTTTCATGACAATGTCATGACAGGTGATATGAATCCATTTAAGCAATGACTTTAGTATGATCTTACTGTAACAAATAACATTATCCAGTAATCAGTCTAGACTTGAAACACAGGGTTTATCAGGATACTGTTTAGTTTCTATTTGTGATATCATGTAGGGTTTGCTAAGTCATGTGTGTGGTACCATGACAAGGCTCAGTAAGTATTTTTTTTCCCCATATGTGTTACTGGTAGCCCAATGGTAAACAGACAATGTGATTACTAATCCCTCGATAGCAGGAAACTCTTGGATAATGACTATGTTTCTGTTTCTGCTATTTAACCATCAATGAAACCATGGGTCTATCCCTTGCCTGACATAGCACTGTTCACACGTGTGAGAAACGAATCTGAATTTGTGTGGCTAAATAAGTCATTTTGGCATTAACTCAGCTGCTAACTACCGTTGGCTAACACCAATAAAGTAGGCACAACAATGGCCCGATTTTAAAGTGTGGAATAACCCACTCTGCCTTGATTAGTAGACTACATTCTGAGAGTATTTTGTACTTTAGTTGTGCTACACTTGCTCATGTAAATAGTGTCAAGTTGAAGAAGGTGAGAGGGTTTGAAAACATATCCAGTCAAAATATATCCAGGGACAATGTCCCATGGATCAACTGGCCCATGTTGAGTTGATCTACAGTTCTTAGAGGTGACTGTATCTCTATTTGTCATGTGGGTTTGTTGTCACACAGTTCATAAGTCTAACAAGGAAGTGCGATAGAAAGTCACATATTTACTTTGAAATGCTTACACTTGGATGTGCGTTGAGCTCTTTCAATTGAGTCATTTGATTGCCAAACTACCTAATGGCAGAAGGAACACTGTTTCAACTATTCAATGTTTGAGGAAACTGCTCATTTCACTTGGACCCTATCACTCCCTCAAAATGCTTATACATTGACTTCAGCACCGTTGTTGCTGAATAGTGTTTTTGTATAATCTGGTTGTGTCCTAAACTCTATAGCCTATATTTAACTCAGTATTAAGGTTTTATTATGGAGACGATGTGAGGGGAAATGGGTGCAGAGACTGGCCTAACATGATGTTTAGTAACTGCTGTATACATATTCCTGTAAGCCAACTCCTCATTGCCTATATAGCCAAGGGGTGGATGTGGAACTGAAACACAAACTTGAGGCAGAAACACTTTATGTCCCTCCCTCCCAAGACATATTATGTCAGTTTCCCACCTTAGTGGTCACAGTGTACCTTTCCTTTACATTAATGTCACCTTAGTGGTCACAGTGTACCTTTCCTTTACATTAATGTCACCTTAGTGGTCACAGTGTACCTTTCCTTTACATTAATGTCACCTTAGTGGTCACAGTGTACTTTTCCTTTACATTAATGTCACCTTAGTGGTCACAGTGTACCTTTCCTTTACATTAATGTCACCTTAGTGGTCACAGTGTACCTTTCCTTTACATTATATCCCAACAGCAGTGGGACGTGTCCATCAGGGGCCTTGAAAAGCTCAAGTTTCATTAATTGCAGGCAACATAACTCCCGGCCACAGAAGCAGGTAGGGCAGGCATGCCTACTCATGTCCAGTTAAAAATAACCCCAAGCTTCCACTACCTTGTCAAATTTGTCTGGAAATTATATTTAAAAAATGGTTCATGAGAAATTGAAAATGTTTTCTTCCTTGCCTTCTCTTTCCCTTTATTTCTATTTTGTTTCCCAATCCACTTCTTTAGTTTCTCAAACTGTGAAGTGGTGTGCATCTTTTCTCCAAGTTTATTTTCTTCCCCGGTCCCAAGAGTATGGGAAGTTGCTCCTGGTGAGTTGGGGAGGGGCGCGGCATACTCGCTCATACACACGTGCTCACACAAATATACATGCTAGCTAAACCCCAAGGGACATTCTATGGTGCGCAACAATGTGCGATATGCCAAGCTTTCCATTGGGGCTTTCCAGTCTTAGCAAAGGTACAGCTTATACACTATAGACATCCCAATAGGCATATTTAGGCAGGAACCCCCTTATGAACACTCATGGTGACATGTGCACGGGGTGGGGAGGCTGTGGTATGAATTAGGGAAATTATTACAAAAACGTATGCAAAAAAAAAATCTGACATAATTGAAATTTATGCATTTTATAAAGCACCTTTTATAGCTTGTATTAGCAGCCCAACAACAAATAGATGAGTAAAAGCAAAACTATAAATGTAACTCCATGTAAATGCATACAGAAATCACATTTTGTGCATTGTGGATTGTTACTGAAAATCACGTATGCCATGTCCTTTGTCCCAATTTCCACAAATCATTAACCCACACAATCATTCACCGATACCACTTATGCTAAGTGACCTGGGAGTGACTCAAATGACCCAGTTATCAAATGTCTCAGCTAAACTCACTGTTTTTATGCTGCAGTTATCTTATTGTTGACAAAATTGTCAGCTCATAGTGAGCTGCTCTTATTGTAACTCCTCTCAATGCTGCTCAAGACATAAATAAGTGAATGGTTGTGTCCAGACACATCTGTGTTCAGCACTGTCAATAGACTCAACACCTAAATCCATTTTTTTTCTTGTACTGTAGTCAGTATTTACAGTGCCTTCAGAAAGTATTCGCACCCCTTGACTTTTTCTACATTTTGTTGTGTTGCAGCCTGAATTTAAAATGTATTAAATTGAGATTTTGTGTCACTGGCCTACACACAAAACCTCATAATGTCAAAGTGGAATTATGTTTTTAGAAATATTTACAAATTCATTAAAAATGAAAAGCTGAAATGTCTTGAGTCAACAAAATTTGAATATTTAATATTCATAGTCTAAGTTCAGGAGTAAAAATGTGCTTAACAAGTCACATAATAAGTTACATGGACTCACTCTGTGTACAAAAATAGTGTTTAACATGATTTTTGAAGGACTACCTCATCTCTGTACCCCACACATACAATTACCTATAAGGTCCCTCAGTCAAGCCGTGAATTTCAAACACAGATTCAACCTGAAAGACCAGGGATGTTTTCCAATGCCTCGCAAAGAAGGGCACCTATTGGTAGATGGCAAAACAAAAGCAGACCTTGAATGTCCCTTTGAGCATCGTGAAGTTATTAATGTCACTTTAGATGGTGTATCAATACACCCCATCACTACAAATATGCAGGTGTCCTTCCTAATTCAGTTGCTGGAGAGGAAGGAAACCATGAGGCCAATGGTGGACAATAAAACAGTTAGAGTTCAATGGTTGTGATAGGTGAAAACTGAGGATGGATCATACTAACCTGCTAACATACTAACCTAAATGACAGTGAAAATAATGAAGCCTTTACAGAATACAAATATTCCATAACATGCATCCTGTTTGCAATAAAGCAACATCCAACACAACACATCACTGAGTACCACTCTTTATCATTTCAAGCATGGTGGTGACTGCATCAAACATAAACGGAATAGAGCTAAGCACAGGCTAAACCTGGTTCAAGAAAACCCGGTTCAGTCTGCTTTCCAATAAACACTGGCAGACATATTCACCTTTCAGCAGGACAATAACCTAAAACACAAGGCCAAATATATTCTGTAGTCGCTTACCAAGAGGACGTTGAATGTTCCTGAGTGGCCTAGTTATAGTTTTGACTTAAATCGGCTTGAAAAATCTATGGCAAGACTTGAAAATGGCTTTCTAGCAATAATCAACAACCAACTGGACAGAGTTTAAATCATTAAAAAAAATAATAACAGGTGTGAAAAGCTCTTAGAGACTTGTGGACCATAACTTCCACTCAAATGGAAATGTACTTCTTACCTGTTGTGTGTATGTACTGACCTTAATGTGTAACTGATAGACGTGCACACACACACTACATGGTAATGTTTTTAAGTGTGCAAGTACAGTACCAGTCAAAAGTTTGGACACACCTACTCATTCCAGGGTTTTTCTTATGTTGTGCTATTTTCTACATTGTAGAATAATAGTGAAGACATAAAAACTATGAAATAACACATATAGCAACCAAAAAAGTGTTAAATGAAAATGTGTTATATATTTGAGATTCTTCAAAATAGCCACCCTTTGCCTTGATGACAGCTTTGCACACTCTTGGCATTCTCTCAGCCAGCTTCATGAGGTATTCACCTGGAATGCATTTCAATTAACCGGTGTGCCTTGTTTAAAGTTAATTTGTGGAATTTCTTTCCTTCTTAATGGGTTCGAGCGAATCAGTTGTCTTGTGATAAGGTATGGGTGGTATACAGAAGATAGCCCTATTTGGTAAAATACCAAGTCCATATTATGGCAAGAACAGCTCGAATAAGCAAAGTGAAACGACAGGCCATCATTACTTTAAGACATGAAGATTAGTCAATACTAAAGGGTACCAATAAGAAGGTCCAAGAAACAGGAGCAATGGACATTAGACCGGTGGAAATCTGTCCTTTAGTCTGATGAGTGCAATTTGAGATTTTTGGTTCCAACCGCCGTGTCTTTGTGAGATGCAGAGTAGGTGAACAGATGTTCTCCGCATGTGTGATTCCCACCGTGAAGCATGGAGGAGGAGGTGTGATGGGGTGGGTATGCTTTGCTGGTGACACTGTCAGTGATTTATTTAGAATTCAAGGCACACATAACCAGCATAGCTACCACAGAATTCTGCAGCGATACTCCATCCAATCTGCTTTGTGTGTAGTGGGACTATCATTTGTTTTTCAGCAGGACAATGACCCAACACACCTCCAGGCTGTGTAAGGGCTATTTGACCAAGAAGCAGAGTGATGGTGTGGTGCATCAGATGACCTGGCCTCCACAATCATCCGACCTCAACCCAATTGAGATGGTTTGGGATGAGTCGGACCGCAGAGTGATGGAAAAGCAGCCATCAAGTGCTCTGCATATGTGGGAACTCTTTCAAGATTGTTGGAAAAGCATTCCAGGTGAAGCTGGTTGAGAGAACGCCAAGAGTTTGCAAAGCTGTCATCAAGGCAAAGGATGTCTACTTTAAACATTTTTTTTTTTTGGTTACTACATGATTCCATATGTGTTATTTAATAGTTTTGATGTTTTCACTATTATTCTACCATGTAGAAAATAGTCCAGATGAAGAAAAACCCTTGAATGAGTAGGTGTTCTAAAACTTTTGACTGGTACTGTATCTCTCGCTTAAACTGACAGAGTTGTAGGGGATATATATATGTTTTTTGCTAATTAGATTTCCGAGGGGGTGCAGACATCGACCTTTGCTAATGGAAGCTTCTGACTGGTACTGTATGTATATTGTAAAGTCATTTGTCTGTTATGTCTTTTTCGTTATATGTCGGACCCCAGTAAGACTATCTGTTGCTAATGGGGATCCTAATAAATCGAATCCAAATCCAAAGTATTCCCTTTTTATTACACACCAAGCTCTCCATGGTTGTTTCCCCCCATTTTTCATACTCCTGTCTGCTTGGTTTCAGTTTCATCAGTGCGCTTGAATATGAGTCAGTTGCACCACATACTCTTCTCATTGGGGATGACCTTACAGGAGGAGGACAGAGGGCATCGACTGACTCAGCTGCTGCAGTTGGTCACGAGCCCATATTTACAGACCTTTTTACAAGGGAAAGTACCTTCCTTTCCTGCTCGCATTACATTACTAACGGTGAGTCTCCCCCTTAGAAACACAGTGGCTCTTATTTTGTCAAGAGGTGTTTCCGTGTTCTATTCCTTTGTTTGAAATCAGTGTGTCTTTGTGAAATAGGTGTATATGAGGACTTGTGCTGTATAGTAGGCCTATGTTCTGTACCGTAGCTACGTATTGCTCTGCATTGACTATAATGTTTGTATGATAACCGTTTTCGTCTATTGCCTTTGTATGTTTTCCCTTAGCCTATTGGATTTGTTCTGACAAACTCACTGGGTAACTTGTCCGTGAGGTTAATCTCCCTGAGTTCAAAAGTTCAGTTTGAAATGCTTTTTAAAAGATTTGCTTTTGGGAGAAAAAAAAAACTGAAATTGGGTAATACTTTGGTACATGATGTTTTCCAGGTATGTCTGTTTCCTGGAATTACCTCAGCGAGTCAAAGCAGTAGCTTACTCTAGCGGTCCTCAGAGGGATTGCATTTGTGCCACTCTGTTTTCGCTATGGAGGTGCAGTTTTTACACTTCCCTTCGAAACACATTTTGGCAGTGTGAAATATTCCCTGAGGAACAAACATGGCCTTATATATGGAATACCACCCCTCGTCTTTCACATACTGGCTCTGTGAGTTGATGCTACCTCCCTTTTATTTACGCAACCCCTCTTGAACACAGCACTGTCTACCGCACCTGGAAAACCTGAATGGATGTCAATACACACAGGCTACTGTGCCCTGTCTCCCTGTTATAGAAAAAATGGGCTATCAATTAATATCAAAACCGAGACACATAACCCACTTGCTTTGTGCCAGTTAATATGTGGATGCTTGTTTGTCAATCCAAGCATAAAACCGTATTCCTTAACTTTTCTATGCACCTGTCACTGAATATAGTGGCCCAGCGTGCAGTGACAACACCTCGCAGTGACAACACCCCGCAGTGCCAATGATGCTGTCCTTTATTGTCCATCGGGGTCAAATTTCTGACGCACTATTTTCACACTGAGCAGAGGTCTGAAATGGGATCATTAGCCTGTCGGGGGAAAGAATGCTGTGGAATATTGTCCCAGGAATTGTACCACAATTCAGGTTCACTCAAGGTTCAAGATTGCGTGGAAAACTAGATAGTCTTTGAAGAATCCAGCATGTTGAATTACAGATATTTGAGGCTTGACATGTCAGTGTGGCACTTCCCTTCTCAATACAGTCTATACAAATATCACTGCTTTACAGGTGTGACGTGATCACACGACATGTAGCCACATTTTGACCACACGTGTGGCATCGCACATGGAAGGCAGTGTCATTCTATAATATTCACAAATGGTGGATGGTGACATCATCGCAGATTTGACCATTTGTGGGAGGGATAATTAAATTTAAAAAATACAAGAAAGGCCTCTATGATTCCAATAATAAGTTCAGCACTGTCTTGTGAAGTGGCTATTTTGATCATTATTTCAATTCTTGTCTCGTTATAGGTGTAACTAAAGGCAGTGCTAGTCTGTTCTTTTTAATAACTTGGATGATCCTAGGTCCTAATGGCCAGGCGCCGTGGGAATGATTGAGCCATCCCCTCACAGGCAAGTGTGGTATGGCAGTCAAAGCTGAGTGCAGAATCTGCCAGTCCTGAGATAGGTCGGAAGTCCCACTCACTCTGCAGCAGCACAGCTCTCATAGTCTCTCTCTGTCCCTCTCTCTCTCATGCTCTCTCTCACTCAGTATAAAGTAGGGAACATTATTGTCAGTGAACCATGTAGCTGTGTCCAGAGTGGGGACGCCTTGTGACAAAGGGGTCAGACACTGCCAGGAGACAGTTCCTATGGTGCAATGTTTTTTTTCTCATCCGTGTGAAATAGTTATGTTCTGCAGAGTTGTGTATTTTTAAGTGTATCTATTCATAACATGCAATAGGCTTTCAAACCTAACCTCTGTGAGAGCTCTTTGGGCTATGGCCAAGCACACACACTCCCTTTTCTGAGTTCTTCCATGTTTCACTCATAGCTGTATTCATGGTCAGGTGCCGTACTGCTGGATGATAACTGTGCGGATGTGGACCCACTTAGTGTTCGGTAAGACTATAGCTGTGTTCGAATTACTCATACTAACCGCACTCACTGTACTATTTGTGACGTAAATTGAGTCTAAAGTATGCTTATTGCTCATAGTATGGATATAGTTAGTATGCTATAAGTTCCCGGATGTTGACACTATTTCCGTACTTTTAGGGCACATAATGCAATTCCTCTGAAAATGGGAGTGGCTTCACATCGTTTTCAGATTTGAAGAAAATGATGGGAAATATGTAGCCGAAGTCCAACGAGAGCTTCATCCAATTCATTGCTTTAACTAATTGGGAAAAATGTTAAGAAAATGTTGAGCAATGTAATAAAGTAATGACTTTTCAAATAGGCAACCTTTACATGTTATGTTGGCTGACAATTTGTTAGCTATGCTATTCTTACGCACCACATAGCATATCATTACAGCAGTATGCAACGTTATCGTTATGTTAGCTAGCTACCTAAAGTTAGTTGGCTAATAATACATCAAACTTGTTAATATATTAACTATATGCTATATAACTAACTACCCAATGTTTATTTACTTGATTATTCCCATAATATTTTAGCTTAGCTAAGTGGTGTAGTCGTTGTGCGTTCTCAATTAACATTATGGTGTTTTTGTAAATTCACTCTGGCCATACTTCAATTTCAGAGATGGCCGGTGTCAGTAAACCTTGGCAAAAAGCGTAATTAAATTGTTGCCAGCAGCACTGTTACAGTCACCAATGCTCTGGATAACATGAAACCTGCCTAACCAGCTCTTCTAGGGCAAGTAAAATGGTCAGTTAGGCGTTTTCTCATTTGTATCTGGAAGTAGCTAGCAAGCTAGCCAACATTAGCCAGTTAGCTTGGGTGCTTGACTGCCATTGTAAGATCAGAACGCTCGAATCAACCCTATTCCTCAGCCAGAGCGTTCAGTGTGCGCTCTGAACGCTCCAAGAGCGAAATGCTCTGAATTTACAAACAGACAATCTGACAATGCTCTGAATTTACAAATGCCCCGAGCGCACTATGAGCGCCCTCTGGCACTCCAGATTGAATTTCAGAACACACGCCAAGTCGGAAAACGTCTAGCTAGTCATTTGTTATGCTAACTTGCTAGCAAGAGGTTTGCATAGCAACAGCATCAATTTCCGGTAGACAGGCGAAGCGCTAGGACGCTTTACAGTATACTTAAACGAACAAACAGTATATAGAATAGTATGTAGTATATACTCATTAAGTATGTAGTATACAGTATGTTAGTATGGGTATTTGACCACAGATTATGACTCAGCCTTACACCCCTTTTTGAGGTGTTTTATGCAAAAAATAGTAATACCTCTGTCATCCTTGGTCACACCTATGAAAATAGTACTATTCCTCAAGATTAGGTTTCAAACGTCATGACCAGTTTTGTTCAGTTTCAGTAATATCAATGGAATTTCAGTGTTGGATTGGTTTTCATGTGGTTCTTTGGCAGGCTTGAAGTTATGAAGACTCTGTGTATTAGCACATATAGCATATACTAATCCCTATGGGCCGTGCTTATTTGAACTCCCCGCTGTAATTTAGCTCCATGTCAACACCCCTTCCAGTCGCTGTATTTTTCCCCCTCTTTCTAATTCTCTCTCTCATTGTCTCTCTCTTTTCAAACCTTCTGCGAGTCTCCCTGGTTCTTCAGTAATATGAGAATCTGAAGTTGTAATATGCTTTCTCACTTTTCTTTCTTCCCAATCCTCTTTGCCCTCTTTATCATATTTCTAAATTTTTTCCCCTCTCAAGGAAGTGGGGCCAGCGCTGCCTAGCAGGAGGTTGAGGGGTGGGAGAGACGGGAAGCAGAAGAAGGAAAATGAAACCAAACGTCCTGAATGCTCTCACAGTGGTTGCGCAACACCAGATTTTTTGTTCTTTCTCTGGTCTAGTGGAGAAAAAGGAAAGCAGATGAGTGCTATTGGGAATCCAAGGGAGGCAGCTTCCCCTAAATGTTTCATAACACCAGCAGTGCTTCTAAATCCTGTATAGGGAAACACAGGCAAGTGAACTCAATTGAGATGGGAAATCAAATAAAGGGAGAACGGAGTGTGTTCCCAAAACCTTTGATATGTCAATTAACCGCCATTGCTATGGGAGGATAGCATTATTTTATGAGAGGTAAAGAAACATTTTGTCATACTGGAAGGGGAGGAAAGTAAAGAAAAGGGCAAGAGATAGTTAGAAGGAGAGGGGGATAGAGATGGATGGAGGGAGGGAGTGGGCGTGTCTGCCATGCGTCACACCAGGCCTGATGTGCAGGCACTATCTCAGCACAATCCCGCCTGTCAACATTCCCCATTCCACTGATAACAGGCCCTACTTCACTCGCTCGCTCCCTCACTCGCTCCCTCACTCGCTCCCTCACTCGCTCCCTCACTCACTCACTCACTCACTCACTCACTCACTCACTCACTCACTCACTCACTCACTCACTCACTCACTCACTCACTCACTCACTCACTCACTCACTCACTCACTCACTCACTCACTCACTCACTCACTCACAATCAATCAAGAGTCTGCTCTTTTAAAATAAAGAAGTATTTCCATGTATGGTAGGGGAGGCAAAATGTGCAGGGTAAAGTTTGATGTGTGAGGAGAGCGTTTCTGGGATTTGTGCTGCTGGTTCTTCTCTGTATATCATGTTGAATAATGTCCGACACTGGTGCCTGACTCTGGGCCATTCATCAGCCATGTCTGATGGGAAAAATGTGGAAATATCATAAATGATCATAATAGCATTAATCACAACAGCAGTAGTAAATACCAATGGTTGTGTCGACACGTTGAGCTGTGTTTTCCCATAACATAACTTCCCCATACTTTTATGGAAAGGTCATGTATGCAGTAGTCACGTTTAAAGCGGGGAATATTTTAGATATTCAAATTGAAGCACAGTGGATTTGAAAACGCCACACGTCATTGGTGTATCCCTTTCACCAATCAGATCTGAAGCCTCTTTTGTCAGGTGGCGTCTCCCTATGAATGTTTTCTCACATTAAAGTAGGCCAAAGGTACAGTGCAACACCTTTCCGATATCTCACACGCCGTCTTGTATGTCTCCTAGGTCCTAGGTGCGTATGTGTGTTCCCCCTATTAAAAGTCTGTGTAGTTCCTCTGTCTCCTGAAGGAAGCTTCTCCCTGCTGCCGGTGCTCTCACGTATGCTCTGTATTTGCCACCATGGCACTATTGACACTCACAGCAGAAAGAAGTGAAAGGCTAAGCAATAACAGCAAATGTGTGCACATAGACACAAATACTTACACACGTCCACACACACACGCACATACACAGTCCCTCAGGCTTTTAAAGGGAACCTTGTGAAGTGGGTGAAAACATTGAAGAGGTGTGAAGGAGGTTACTGTTTGTTGTGTAGATGTCATAAACGCTGGATCATGTTCATGTTTTTCTTGTCAAGGCCTATATTCTGTATATACCAGTGGAGGCACCCCAGAGGAGGAAGGGGAGGACCATTCTCCTTAGTGAATTTTTTTAATTTTATACTATTTTGATAAAACGATATAATTGACTGAAACACACTGTTTTGCAATGAAGGTCATGTACTGTAGCCTCAACAGCAATCTCTGGGGTAGCTCCATGGTGTAGCCGGATGACAGCTAGTTTCCGTCCTTCTCTGGGTACGTTGACTTCAATACAAAACCTAGGAGGCTCAGGGTTCTCATCCCCTTCCATAGACACACAGTAATAACTTCCAGAGGGCATCCTCCAACCTATCAGAGGTCTTGCAGTATAAACTGACATGTTGTCATTCCAATCAAAAGATCAGACAAAGAATCTACTACTGAAAGCATAAGCTACTGCTAGCTAGCACTGGAGTGCAACAAATATGGTGAGTAGTTGACTCAAAGTGAGAGAAGGACAATAGTTGAACAGTTTTGAAGAAATTAATTCATAAGACAATGAAGGAGAAGTGAGAGAAAGATAGCTATATACTCTATATATCTTTACTTTTACTCAAGTATAATAATTGGGTACTTTTTCCACCACTTCAGAGCGTGTAGATTGCGAGAAGGAATTATACATCAAAATGAACATGGTGTTTGTATGTGGTTGCTATGAAAGTGAACCGTGTTTGCGTTGATCTGGGGTCTATTCGATTTGCCGAATTTGTTGAAAAATGTATCGAAAATAGAGAATGAAACTGGGATAAACATACTTGAATTTGTCCAATAAAAACTCTCGTTTGCAACTGTTGAACTAATGATTACACCCTATATCAGCTAGATGCAGGCAAGAGTGTGCAAGGTGCTATTGAATGTGTCACTGTTTGGATTACTCAAATTTTTCTCTCAACCTGTTGTAACAACCTCATGATGGGTTTAGGGAACATTTGAGTATCATGTAGTAGCCTAAACCTATTGATGTTACATTGAGCTGGGTGAATGGAATATGAATGACAGTCATCCAATATGCTGTAATGGAAATAAGGCCATGCTCATTAAAAAACTGTCACGACTTCCGCCGAGGTTGGCTCTCCTACCCGTTCGGGCGGTGCTCGGCGGTCGTCGTCACCGTCCTACTAGCCACTATCGATCCCTTTTCGTTTATCTGTTGGTTTTGTCTGATTGGTTGCACCTGTGTGTTGTTTAGTTAATTAGTGTCTGTATATATTGTAGGTTGTCCCACCCTTGTTTTGTGCGGGATTGTTTATGTTGTCATTATTTTCGTCTATCGGTGTTTTTGTGTTTCTTATTCTCCGGTTACTCTGTTATCCTGTGTTGGATAATTTCACCATGTGTGTGTTTGGGTTCACCGTGTTTGTTTTGTTCAACGGAGAATAAACTTTATTCGCTATCTGCTCTCTGCGCCTGATTCCACCCACCTTGATTAGACGTGACAAAAACATTGTCCTTCCTCATCTTAAACGGCACTGACCGCCACTATGTACTGATAGAGAAACTAAAATCTGACAGTAACTTATTATAACTGAAACATTTACATTCAGCTGACATTGTCCCTCATTTGCAATACCCCGATTTAAGAGCAGGTTAATTTAGAACCTAACCCGATCCAATTCCATGCATAAACATTTCCCTTCATCGAAACCTGGTTCCAGTCCACTCCTCTTATCCATCTACCAGTGACTCCTACTCCCCATGCCCATGGACGTGACTGTTTATCCATGATTGTGAAGTGCAAATATTGCTCATATATTGCTCTGTGAAATGCACTCTGCCCTCAAAGGGCATAGCTGTGGGTTTATGTCAAATAAAATTATATAATATTGTATTTGTCACATGCGCCAAATCTTTTCAGTCTCTCGAGGGTGAATAGACGTTTTTGTGCCCTTTACGACTGTCTTTGTGAGGGAGAGGTTGTTATCCTGGTACCACACTGCCAGGTCTCTGACCTCCTTATAGGCTGTCTCATCATTGTCGGTGATCATGCCTACCACTGTTATGCCGTCTGCAAACTTAATGATGGTGATGGAGTTGTGCTTGACCATGCAGTCATGGGTTAACAGGGAGTAATGAGGGGACTGAGCATGCACCCCTGAGGGGCCCCCGTGTTGAGGATCAGCACGGGGGGAGAAGCCCGTCAGGAAGTTGCAGAGGGAGGTGCAGAGGGAGGTGTTTAGTCCCATTGAGTTTTGAGGGCACTATACTGTTGAACGCTGAGCTGTAGTCAATAAATAGAATTCCCACCTTTTGTCCAGGTGGGAAAGGGCAGTGTGGAGTGCAATAGAGATTGCGTCATCAGTGGCTCTATTGGGGCGGTATGCAAATTGGAGTGGGTCTAGGGTTTCTGGGATAATAGTGTTGATGTGAGTCATGACCAGCCTTTCACAGCACTTCATGGCTACCGACGTGAGTGCTACGGGTTGGTAGTAATTTAGGCAGGTTACCTTGGTGTTCCTGGGCATAGGGACTATGATGGTCTGCTTGAAACATGTTGGTATTACAGACAGATGAAGACACTTGCCAGTTGGTCAGCGCATGCTCGGAGTACACATCCTGGTTATTCCGCTGGCCCTGCGGCCTTGTGAATGTTGACCTGTTTAAAGGTCTTATTCACATTGGCTATGGAGAGGGTGATCACACAGTCGTCTAGAACAGGTGGTGCTCTGATGCACGCTTCAGTGTTGCTTGCCTCAAAGTGTGCATAGAAGTCATTTAGCTCGTCTGGTAGGCTTGTCTCACTGGGCAGCTCGCAGCTGTACTTCCCGTTGTAGTCCGTGTAGTAGGTTTGAATCTTAGTCCTATATTGAAGCTTTGCCTGTTTGATGGTTCATCGGAGGGCATTGCAGGATTTCTTATAAGCATCCGGGTTAGAGTCCCGCTCCTTGAAAGCGGCTGCTCTACCCTTTAGCTCAGTGCAGATGTTGCCTGTAATCCACGGCTTCTGGTTGGGGCATGCACATACAGTCACTGTGGGGAGTGTCAGGCTTGGTGTATGTTCAGATTCAGGGGCCTACACATCAAAGCAGGTCACTGGTGTCTTTTTATCACTACATCAAACCTCTCACTGAATGTGCCTCTTTTTTAAAGGGGAGGCTTAATCTGAGCAATAATCCACACATCAAACATCCCGGGCCACGTGCGTGAGACTTTAGAGCCTGGGATTATTTCATACGAAATCCGTTTTAAGGAGGCAAACCTCCACAGCCCGATTGTTTTGGCCGTGCTTGGGTTTGACGTGGTTATGTGAGAGTGAAATCTCCTGAACAGAACCAACACTCCGGCCTCCTGTATCCCGAACCTTGCCAAGCCATCCGAATGGAAGGCTAGAGGGGGACGGAAAAGGGACATATGATCACCTCCATCTAGGACAAGGGTGGATTCATGGACACTTGAGTCAGTTCTACCTTATCAGAGAAGTTCATGTCATGGCACACAAGGAAGAAATACATCTGACCGCTCGGGAGGATTTAGTTTTGAGCTCCTCTTAAAGTTTGTGAGGATTTAAAAGGGGAGTTATCAGGGTCAGGAAAGGTAATAAGCAAGAAGCCAAAGAGTATCAGAGTAATGCTGTGACGCAGGCTGCAGTTGTGTAAATGGGTGATATCTGCATAATGAATCCTTCAGTTTTCACAGGCCAATCTCTGTTGTTTTGGATGGCAAACAACAGTACTAGAATTTAGGAGCTCTGATTTTTATTTTTTTATTATAATTTTTTATTATTATATATATATATTTTTTTAAGCCTGTCACATCTGTGAATGTGGAATGTGTTTTGTTGGTTTATTGAAAAACAAGAAAACTTAATAAAACTTTAAATTGAAAAAAAGAAAGGGGAATGGAAAATGTCTGTTTGGCCCTTTTGATGTGGTGTAAATTATCTTCCACCTATGGATATTTTCTGAATTGTCACAAAATCTAAAACTTTCTTTGTCTTGATATGTAGGTCATATCTTTCTAAGGTGAGCTTCAAACTGCCCAGGTTGAAGTGTGTGGGTCGTGGACTTTTTCAACTTTCCCTTAACACCATATAGCATTGTACCATCTGACATACAAAGGAATTGCTTTTTCAAGTGACAACTTAATGAAGTGTATTTATTTTTATTAGATGAGCAATGTGTCATCTTTTGATCAAAACCTTACTTGGCATTCGATTTAAGAATGATTATCTAACCATGTGTGTGAAGTTTTATGTCTTTGTATCAGTTGTTGAAACAGGAGTATGAAAACATCTAGAAGGGATATTGAGGTGTGTCGTCCATTGCGCAAGAACCATAATTTAGCCACTTACAGTTAGGGCTTTTCATCTTAAAATAGCTAGGTGGGACAACCACACATCACAGTCATAGTAAGTACATTTTTCCTCAAAGTAGCTATCAGCAAAGTCAAAGTTAGTAAAGGGAAAAGGTAAAGTGTTAGTTCACGAAAGCCTTTTTTGGGGGGGGGGGGGGGGGGGGGGGGTGCTGTGGAATTAAGATACTCTTCGAAGAGGTTGGGTTTCACATGTTTTCGGGAAGATTGGCAGGGACTGTCTTAGCTTCAGGGGGAAGTTGGTTCCACCATTGGGGTGGGCCAAGAGACCAGAGGTGGCAGAACGGAGTTCTCGGGTTGGGGTGTAGGGTTTGAGCATAGCCTGAAGGTAGGGATTGGCAATTCCTCTTGCTGCCCCGTAGGCAAGTTGTGGATGCGAGTTTCGGCTGGAAGCCAGTGGAGTGTGCTGAGGGATGGGGTGACATGGAAGAACTTGGGAATGTGGAACACCAGGCGGGATGCAGCATTCTGAATAAGCTGAAGGGGCTTGATGGCACAAGCAGGGAGGCCAGCCAACAGCAAATTGCAGTAGTCCAGACTGGAGATGACAAGTGCCTGGATTAGGACCTGTGTCGCTTCCTGTGTGAAGTAGGGTCGAGTCACTGTTTTGATGTTTTCAGAGAATGACAGGGTGTTGTCCAGGGTCATGCCAAGGTTCTTTGCACACTGGGAAGGTTGACAACCATGATGGCGAGGTCTTAGAGCTGACTGGCCTTCCCCGGGAGGAAGAGCAGCTCTGTCTTGTCGAGGTTGAGCTTGAGGTGGTGGGCCGACATCCAAGCAGAGATATTTGCCACACATGCAGAGATGTGTGTCGCGACCTGGGTGTCAGAAGTGGGACCTGGGTGTCATCTGCATAACAACGATAGGAGAGACCATGTAAGGATATGATGGAGGAAAGATATTTTATGATGTCACATAGCAGGTGCAACCTGTTTCTGTTGGTAGCAGGCAGGAAGTCAGACAGTGTGCAGATAGAGAGAGAGAGAAAAAGGATGTGTCTTGTTGTTTGGCAATTTTGTACATTTTAATGAGCTGTAAGAAAAGTGAAAAGATCTGATCATTCAAATCATGATGCATTGAAATTGGTATGTGTGCCGAGTTGGCTAATTTAGGTTAGAAATGTTTTCTGACACATCTTCACGGCTTTATACTGGTCTGGTACAAACTCATTAAGAATTATTGAGAGAAAGGTTATAGGCCTACTAAACAATCTTAGCAATGAAATGTCACTAGAAACAGTTGTAGACTGAAGACTTGGGCCAACTAGGGAAGTGACTCATGGCATACTTTGAGGTCAACCAAAAATCATTTGTTGGGCAATGGACAATTAGCTTTGGAAATAAATGCATTGCATTTTGTCCCCTTATCAGGTTTCCTGTGTTTTGGCGGGCAGAGGAGATGGCAGACAGATAAAGGCTTCTCCTTTCCTCACTCCTCGTCTCTCAGTGGGGTCCGTTTGGGGTCTTAGTCACCGGGGTGTGAATCAGAGGCCGTGTTTGCATCGAACACAGTGACTCACCCTGCTGCTTTAAATCACAGGAATGCCTGCAATGCTGCAAGATGGCTGCCTTTGGGCTGGTGTCATACGGACTCCAGCTGAAAGAGAGGTTTGACTCGCTCACTGCCAGAGAATTCCCCCCTCTGCCCTTCTCCTTATCCCACTTCAGTCATACCGATTTAGTACACCATTTTAAACAGGTTGATTTAATGTCTTCAGAACAACATAGCTTTGACTGATGCTTGTGTTTAACCCAGAGTTCCTTGCATAGTTTTGAGGTTGATAATAACCTGCATACGAACAAATGTTTAGCTTTTTTCACTTAATCACTCACTCACTCACTCAATTCAGGCTTTTTTTTTAACAACCTATTGACCTCTTAATGTTATGACAGTAAAACCCTATTTGTAAGCCTATATCTGTTGGCTCAGAGTGCAAAGTACCCCAAATGTTGTAGAAATGTACACAGTAGTGTTAGTGTTACGTACAGTATTAGCAATAGTGTAATAAGGACTTTTATTTCCTAAGAAAAATAATGACAAGGTCACACATACAAGACTAATTAAATTGATGTGTATGTTAGGTATAGTTATGTACCTTCACTCGTCAGTCAAATGCATAACAATACTGGATCACTTTCTGTTAAGATCATCAAGCCATTCATACTGAGAGAGCTTTTATGAGAGGTTCAAGTCCCTCTTAAATGGAGGAAGGGGTCTGGGGAATGTTCCGATTTTTCTTGGAGTATCCTTTTCTGTATGAAATGCAGTCCAGGCTTTCCCACATGTTTTTCGTTTCCGTCCTTGGTTCTTCTTCTCTGCCCGTCGTCTGGAAGGTCTTCTCATTTGTTAGTGAAATATAGCTGAGAGGTGTTAGTCACAGGGCGAGCTAGAGCAACTGGAGATGCTAGGAGACGTCGCGAAGAGGGCCCTGTCAAACAATCGGCAGATGCTGGGAGAGGAGGCGGATCAAGACCCTAGGCATGGGCCTACCGCATGGAGGGGTATGGTAGTGGGCTAAAGGCTTGGGCTTTGGCCTACTGGAGGTGTATGATAGTGAGCAAAGGGCTTAGGACTAGGCCTATGGAGGGTGTGGTGGTGGGACAAATATTTTGGCTTGTGCTGATGTGTGGTAGTAATGGAGGTAACAATTTAGTCTTACTTTTCTGCAATTTATGCCATTAGTGATTAGAGGTACGGAAATGAAGTGTTTATTATTCAATTCTTAGCCAATTTTAACAAAGGGGCAATCATGAAGTTTAGTCAAACCTAAGGTAAGTCTGTTCAAATAAATAATCTGCTGTACAAATTGTGTGGTTACCAACTTTGCGTACGTTACTTGTATTTTAAATGTGTATTTATACATTTGTCTTACACATTTGCCGTATTTGAAAGCGGCCACACAGAGTAGAATGTTCCTGGTTTCTATTGCATTTCTAAATTCAGCATATTGTCTGTTTGAGTTGTCTTGGTGATACGGTGAGAAGGGTGTACACTTGTTGTTACTAGAGACCAAGTCATAACACGCTTCATTACTAGTTCCTCAATCAGCAAAACCTCAAAGCAAACAAAACACCTGTCAACGCCTAATGACCAATGAGATGAAACTGTAACGTGATGCTCGCCATAAAGTATTGAATGCTCCTCATACATTATTACATTTTCCATTAGGATCTATAAAAGGTGGACCGGATAATTGAAATGATAGAGAACATGTAATGCTGACGCAAGTTTTTGGATTTACGTTGGCAAAATAAATTTGCTTTCAGAAGCCATGTGCCAACATATTGACACCACCCACATCCTTTTTAATCAGTATTGTTTTTTATAATATAAGAATGTGCATAATTACACGTTTACACTATTTAGCCAAAGTACATACTCTGGGGGTATGGATTTAGATTCCGTCCATCTACCACGGCACTGAAACTCTGTCAAAAACCCTGAAAGTTTCCCATTCCCCAGAGACCATATCACAGTTCATTCCTCCGGCTGAAACCTCAGGCCATATGTTGAAAATGTCACCAGGGAGGTACCGTTCAAACTATGCTATTCTGCGCCCCACCCACGCGCCCCACTCAGCACTTATCATGAAGAACTATGAAGAGCCTAGAACTAAAGCAAAACGTCTGTCTTCCTAGATCAGTGAGGAGGAAGGTGAGAGTTGCATTCCTGCCCTGTGGACGTGAGGTCTATGGGAGGAAAGATCTACTGCTCAATTGGTGGGTTTTCTTTTCATTCCAAGCTGCCCAGAGCATTTTATTTTTATTTTTTATTTTACCTTTATTTTACTAGGCAAGTCAGTTAAGAACAAATTCTTATTTTCAATGACGGCCTAGGAACAGTGGGTTAAATGCCTGTTCAGGGGCAGAATGACAGATTTGTACCTTGTCAGCTCGGGGATTTGAACTTGCAACCTTTCGGTTACTAGTCCAACGCTCTAACCACTAGGCTACCCTGCCACCCCAGTCAGCCAGTGTGGCTAAGAGTACATCCCCAGGTTTCTAAGAACTCTGACAACAATTCCAAGGAAGAGAGATTAACACACTTGCTTGTAAGAACACACACTAATTAACCAGAAATCTTTTTGTGATTCTTAGGTTCCCAAAGCCTACAAATGACTGGCAGTTGAACGTATGATGAAATCAAGGGGGTGGGTGATCTCTTTTCAACCTGACAAATGTTTCTTCACAAGTTCTACACTTTGTTGTCACTGGATGTACATTAGAAGCTTTATTGGCAAAAACATCCAGAAACATACCACTGCTAATGTTGACTCAGTCTACCAGTGTTTTGGCATTGATGGGTGTGACTGTAATGTTTGATTTGAACAGGTAAATGTGAAACTCTTTACATCTCTTCCATTAATTACGTAATTCTAGTGAACTTTTCAGCCTGTAGGCTTGCTTTTTATTTTGTGTCCATATTGTCTATTTTGTAAAATGCTCGATTTTTTTCTTCTAATAGGTCATGTGACACCATAATATATTTCTATTTTCATTTTTAGTTAAGCCTGGATGGAATAACCCAAAGCTTGCATGTGTTTGTGACAAATCTTAATATCTCCGCTATAACTACTTTTTGTTACTATGTACTGAATCACTGCTGTAAATCAGGTGGTCCGACATTCCTTGGCTTTGTCGTAACCATATGGCTTATTCTGCCTTTCAACAGTGCTTCTTTGTCAAATGTGCAATGTTCTTTTTTTCTGCCTTTAACACAAACACCTAGGGAATTTGAGACATAAGGAAGTTATTTTGAAGGAATAACACACACAAAGCGTGCAATCATCTAAGCATTTATTTTCTTGTTTTGATTGTCTGTGATGTTGTCTCGAACACTAAGACAATCCATTTGTCTTCTTTTGTTCCCTCACAGATGAATCCATCTGAAGTCCCGAACGCTGTGCCAAAACCACAGTGAAACAGAGTCACATGAGGTGGAATGAACATTGAGGCTTCGTCACAGGCCACAATGACTCAGACTTAGAGGACCCACTTACTTCCACACTCACCAATTTACCCACCCGCTAGCTCTGAGACAAACACTCATTCTTCTCCATACTCACAGCTATTTCTGCACATTCTGAGAACTTGGTTTACCGCTTCTCAAAAGTGCCACGTGTTGAACAGCAGAAGAAAGTGAATCTTGTTTTTGATGAGGATACAGGTTTATCCCGTTCCCACACGTGAAGAGTGAGAACAACATGAATGTGCTATTGGAACAGAGCCAATATTGGGCCTTTTTAAGCTCTTAAAGGGAAAAAATAGCCCTTGTGGTCAACCGAACTGCAAATATTTGCCTGGTGTGGTTTACTGTAGTCATCACAATTCTTTGGTGGCAAATGTAGTAGTTTTTCCCAATAACATTGTAAAATTTGAGAGATAACCTTTCATAATAAAAAACAGAAATCTGGACAAATCTAAGGAAATCTAACAGCATCCCAGACTGTTAATTGGCAATACAACTTGGCTCTGCTGCATGGTAGCTTAAGCAATGGTACACTTTTAGAAAAAAAAAGTTATTCGGCTGTCCCCATAAGAGAACCATTTTTGGTTCGTATGTGGAAAGGGTTCTACATAGAACCCAAAAAGGTTACACCGGGAAACAAAAAGTGTTCTTCAAAGGGTTTTCCTATGGCAACAGCCGAAGAACCCTTTTAAGTTCTACCATAGCAAAAAAAAAATTAAGAGTGCACTACAAATCATGTTGCCACAAAGCTGATTGGTGGAACAAGGGTCAGTGTGACAGAGTTTTACTGTAGTTATCACAATTATTTTGTGACAAATGAAGCCTTGTTTTTTCCATTTGCTATGAACAGTAAGACACACCTCTTCATCCTCAAAATTGATAGAGAACATTTTCATAACACAATGAAATAGGACACACTTGAGAAGTAATTGGTTATACAACACAGGGCACCTGATTGGTAGATTTATCTGTAGCGTCATAAATAATACAAAAGAAAACTCATACGATATCATCTGATTGGTGGAATAACGGCCAGTGTGAGTCCCTGGTTTACAGCCTTACCCCTAGGCGTGCGTTGTGCAAAGAGGCGGGACTGACTTATGGAGCTGTCTTTGATTGGGCAAGTCTCTGAGCTGGTGAAACGGGTTATACAGTCCCACAGCAGGGGCAGAACCCATCACAGAGTTATATTTTGAAGTCTGGGTGGGGCACAGGTAGGGACGAGGCCTCACATGACACAAAATCCACAGGACAACAATGTCAAAACAACCTGTCAAAATGCCTCAGTGATATAAGATCTAGAATACTCCCCCAAAACAATGATGAAACCATGCAGGTTTACTACATTATTCCAATGGAAAAGTTCACAAGTTTACAGAGAATATTTTCTTCATGTCATGTGTCACAATCGCAATCCTTGTCATACTATTGCAAATAGTGAACTCTATGACTGAGTTAAAATTGCTGTAAGGACCTATACTCCACTGAACCACTTAGTGAATGGTGGGGGTGCAGCAGAGGTTTCATACAGGTCATAACACAGACACAGACACACACAGACAAACACGTACAAGCACAAACTGCTGACCTTCCCGCTGGTAATGTTTTCTCTCAGTGAAGAAAAATCCATGAAAAAATGGTCAGCATTACTGGAAAGAATTACTGTACGAATACTCCAGTGACTTGAAATTTGAAGCCAACCTGTTCACATAGATTCTTGTCTCAAGGCCCCTTACATAAGGCATCAAATGATTGCATGGAAATGTTGAATAGTAAGGTCAGGTGAAATAATTACTAAACTTCTGTCTTTTTTTGGGGGTGACTGTGGTTTGTTCCATGTTCCGTCTTTGTCTGTTGTCTGT
This sequence comes from Oncorhynchus nerka, assembly GCF_034236695.1. NCBI lineage: Eukaryota > Metazoa > Chordata > Actinopteri > Salmoniformes > Salmonidae > Oncorhynchus > Oncorhynchus nerka. Next base: position 49,136,656 of record NC_088406.1, read on the forward strand.
TCAGACAACCAACACCCTATTTTAAATAGCCCCACCCAGTTACCGATATTTAGAAAACTGGAAAGACAAGCTTAGCTTACCGTAGATCTTGCATTCCTAGACAGAAAAACAGTGTGTATAAATAATGCTAAAATATTATACAAAACATCAACAACCTCTTTCCACGACAGACTGACTAGGTGAATCCAGGTGAAAGCTATGATCCCTTATTGATGTCACATGTTTAATCCACTTCAACCAGTTTAAATGAAGGGGAGGGGACAATCTAAAGCAGGATTTTTAAGCCTTGAGGCAATTGAGACATGGATTGTGTATGTGTGCCATTCATAGGGTGAAGGGACAAGACAAAAGATTGAAGTGCCTTTGAACGGGGTATGATAGTAGGTGACAGGCGCCCCGGTTTGTGTCAAGAACTGCAACCCTGCTGGGTTTTTCACGCTCAACAGTTTCCCGTGTGTATCAAGAATGGTCCACTACCCAAAGGACATCCAGCCAACTTGACACAACTGTGGGAAGCATTGGAGTCAACATGAGCCAGCATCTTTGTGGAACGCTTTCGACACCTTGTAGAGTCCATGCCCTGACGAATAGAGGCTGCTCTGAGAGAAAAAGGGGGTGCAACTAAATATTAGGGAGGTGTTCTTAATGTTTGGTGTACTCAGTGTCCGTCAGCCACAATACAAATGGGGACATACTAAACATCTGAGTGTGCACTAACTGGTGCTTGGTTACAATGTTGACCGCCATTAGAACGTTTTAATTCACCTTCTCTGCAGGCCGCATGTCTTAACTACGTATCCGTCTCTCTCACTCTCCCTCTCACCCGTACACACACATACAACCCCACACATACCCATAGACGGACGTTCATACTTCGTAGCTTTAAAGTTTGAGCTTGTTGCCTCATGTAGCCTGCTGTATGCAGTGTTTGTGTGTAACACGATGTAGGTGAGGGAAGAGCAGAGGCGGGTGGCTCTGCAGGTTGTTCAAGGGGCGGTTTGTGGTGTACGTCTCCCACAGCTGTGAGCTAGGAGGGTGTTGTTCCCAATTCACTAGTCGAACCTCCTCACAACCCTTATTTGCCATCCTTTGGGGACAAACACAGCATTTTTTTCTGACTCTGTATACCAGGCCTTCGGGCCAAGTGTTTGCAGAGTGAGTTTGTGTTTCTGCCTGTGAGTAATAACAGCCCTTGGATTTCTAAATGTGGCCATTATCACAGCTGGTTGAAAGGGGAGAGCTGTGGGCAGAGGGAGTTGGATGGGGGTGGGGGATTTTTTATTTTTTTTAACTAGTAAGTTTGGGTCAGAGCCCTGGATGTTGTGTTAGTTCATGCTAAATACATATTACACAATCAATAGTAGAGTAGATCTATAGTAGAAAGAGGAATAACACGGGAACAGGTTCTGAATGAAGTGCCTGTTGTAATCACACAATAGAATCACAGGGGAAACCGTGTTAGTAAGGATGAGATACAGATTAGCAAAGGGCAGACAAAGGGGAAATAAAATGACTTAACTCGGTTAAAGATCAACTTCTCCTTATCGACGGTCATTTTTAGCTCATGGGTCAAATCAGTGAAGGAGGTTGACATACTTTAACCTTGACCATGAAACAATCATAGGACCTGTGTCATGTTTTTCCACAGACTGAGGGAAAGAGACTCCCTGGAAGAAAGCTCTGTCTTAAAAAGGCTACATGGTTCTTGAAGCGTTTCCACCGGACTAATTATTTGTAGAATGACGTAATTCAGAACGCTCACCTGATTTGGCAAGGTGCAGTTGGCAAGGTGCAGTAAGCTGGCCAATGTTAACCATAAACATGGGACAAGTGACAGCTCATCAAAATACAATCTTTTACACCTCTGTAGTTCTAGGCCAGTCGTAGTGTAGCCAAGCTTATCTGCCATGTTAATTTATTTGATTTAACTAGGCATATGTAAATATAAAGACATGACTACTTCTACCATTAGGTCTGTGTCTTTGTGGCTTTAGCTCGCCTCATATACTAGACGCACATACTATTGCCCTCTACCAGTTCACTGTCTGCATTTTGAAGTCCAAAGAAACTACAGTGATTCGTGTTTTGTAGCTGCCCTCATTCGAAGGGACGTAGGACTCCATTTCTCACTTTCTTGTACCTTTTAGGTCAGGACACTCTGGCGGCTGTACTGTAAAGGCTCTCTGACGTCAGTGTCTGTGCTTGGCCTGAATACTGTTAGGCAAACACCCTTTGGACTGTGTCGAGGAGGAACTGCACACTTCCTCTGTATTCTTGCGTTGCGGTTAGCCTGTGGTACCCTGTATTGTATTGTACTATAACGGCACTAAAACGTTTTTTTTTTTTTATGGCACAATGGAATAATTCAATGTTGATCGGTTTCGTCTTTTATATCAACTTAGACGCAGGGACCATGTCAAAATTGGAAGTTCTCATTCATAACTGAGATGAATGTACCTGCTTTAACTTCAACTGAAGGTTGATTAAAGAACTGAGCAAGACTAATAGTGGCTACATAGTATCTAGACACTGGTCAAAGTTGGCATGGGCCCGGGTGGAAACTGCACACCCTCATAGCGGTGCCTCTGTTTTTCTTCTTACCTTCACGTCATGGCGTCTCCATTCTCGCCTCTTGGTGTGAAGTGCACGCTACCAGTACAACCACAACATCCTGTCCATGCAGACTGTTAACTTCTCAGGGAGCTGTGCAGAGGGGCGGCAGCTGATTTTAGACTTGTTAATAAGACGTGTGGGAGTGCTAACTGCACGCACAAACACGCTCTAATGAGTACAGAAAGGTCCTTGTGCGCAGCATGGGTTTGTCTCTATTTTGATGGTAATACCAGTATGTGCAGTCGCCTGAGTTTAGTAAGTGAAGGTGGTCCTTTTTTTGTGTGTCATAATGGCTGGCATTGACTAGTCAGCAAGCACCATTTGGGTCAGTATGACATGGATCAAGTCATCTTTGCACTAGTTGAGACAATCTGTCTGATCCCTTCTGAGAACATGACTGTATCAGGTGCAGTGTGATGGCTATATAGTGTGCTAAGTAGGGCAGGTTGTGAAAGCATGTACACATGCATTGTTCATGCCTGTGGGACTGCACCAACCACAGTGTGACAGACAGCGGGTCTTAGAAACTGGAAAGTCAGCATGTTCACACAAAAGAAAAGTATAACCATCTCACCCTTACACCTATTCTTCTAGATTGATCTATAGGCTATACAACAAGCAAATAATTTCCCATTCAATACGTGTCTTTATTGCCAAAGCTTTATAAAGGTACCAAACTCACTATCTATTGGTCAACAGTTGTACTGTGGGGGAAGGGAAATAGATACACTTCCCTATCACTGCAATTATAGCATATATATATATATATATATATATATATATATATATATAGCATATATATACATACAGTTGAAGTCGGGAAGTTTACATATACTTAGGTTGGAGTCATTAAAACTCGTTTTCCAACCACTCCACAAATGTCTTGTTAACAAACTATTGTTTTGGCAAGTCGGTTAGGACATCTACTTCGTGCATGACACAAGTAATTTTTTCAACAATTGTGTACAGACAGAGTTTTTCACTTATAATTCACTGTATCACAATTCCAGTGGGTCAGAAGTTTACATACACTAAGTTGACTGTGCCTTTAAATAGCTTGGAAATTTCCCAAAATTATGTTATGGCTTTAGAAGCTTCTGATAGGCTAATTGACATCATTTGTGTCACGTTCTGACCTTAGTTCTTTTGTTATGTCTTTGTTTTAGTATGGTCAGGGCGTGAGTTGGGTGGGTTGTCTATGTTCCTTTTTCTATGTGGTGTTTTTGTGTTTGGCCTGGTATGGTTCTCAATCAGAGGCAGGTGTCGTTAGTTGTCTCTGATTGAGAATCATACTTATGTAGCCTTTCCCACCTGTGATTTTTGGGTGATTATTTTCCATTTCAGTGTTTGCACCATTCGGGACTGTTTCGGTTTTCATTTTGTTTCTCTTGTACTTTTTGTATTCTGTATCCATTCTCCATAGTCGCCGGTCACTCCGGAGCTGCCGGAGCCGCCTGTCACTCCGGAGCTGCCGGAATCGCCTTTCACTCCGGAGCTGCCGGAGTCTCCCGCCTGTCCGGTGCTGCCGGAATCTCCCGTCCATTCGGGACCCGTTGCTAGGGTCCCCAGTTAGAGCTCGGCGGAGAGGGTCGCCGCTTCCAAGGCGCCACTTAAGTGGGCCGAGACTATGATGGAGTGGTCCACGTCCCGCGCCGCCACCGCCACCGCGGACAGACACCCACCCACCCAGACCCTCCCCTATAGGTTAAGGTTTTGCGGCCGGAGTCCGCACCTTTGGGGGGGGGGTACTGTCACGTTCTGACCTTAGTTCCTTTGTGATGTCTTTGTTTTAGTTGGTCAGGGTGTGAGTTGGGTGGGCAGTCTATGTTCTTTTTTTCTATGATTTGGTATTTCTGTGTTTGGCCTGGTATGGTTCTCAATCAGAGGCAGCTGTCAATCGTTGTCCCTGATTGAGAACCATACTAAGGCAGCCTGTTTTCCCCCTTGAGTTGTGGGTGATTCATTTCTGTTCGTATCTGTTACCAGACAGTACTGTTTCGGTTTAATTTTGTTCTCTTGTTGGTTTTGTATTTTAGTGTTCTGAGTTCTATTAAAGAATATGAAGCACGGGGGTGGCAGCATCATGTTGTGGGGGTGCTTTGCTGCAGGAGGGACTGGTGCACTTCACAAAATAGAGGGCATCATGAGGTAGGAAAATTACGTGGATAGATTGAAGCAACATCTCAAGATATCAGTCAGGACGTTGTAGCTTGGTCTCAAATGGGTTTTCCAAATGGACAATGACCCCAAGTATGCTTCCAAAGTTATGTCAAAATGGCTTAAGGACAACAAAGTCAAGGTATTGGAGTGGCCATCACAAAGCCCTGACCTCAATCCCATAGAAAACTTGTGAGCAGAACTGAAAAAGTGTGTGCTAGCAAGGAGGCCTACAAACCTGACTCTATTACACCAGCTCTGTCAGGAGGAATGGGACAAAATTCACCCAAATTGTTGTGGGAAGCTTGTGGAAGGCAACCTTAAATGTTTGACCCAAGATAAACAATTTAAAGGCAATACTACCAAATACTAATTGAGTGTATGTAGCTACTGACCCACTGGGAATGTGATGAAAGAAATAAAAGCTGAAATAAATCATTATCTCTACTGTTATTCTGACATTTCACATTCTTAAAATAAAGTGTTGATCCTAACTGACTTAAAACAGGTGATTGTTACTAGGATTAAATGTCAGGAATTGTGAAAAAACGAGTTTAAATGTATGTGGCTAAGGTGTATGTAAACTTCTGACTTCAACTGTATATATATATGTATATATATGATTGCTATTTTAGTGTGTCACCTTTTCTAGTACATACAAAATACAAGAAAGAAGTTGTGTATGTGAAGTTGTGTAAATTGTGTATTGGCTCATCTGGATTGGTTCCCTATCTTTTTCCATAGCAACAGTTCTCATGGCCCAGCAACTAGCTGCACACGCCTCAGAGAGACACCCAGCATCTGTAGTCTGAGGGAGGGAAAAATGTTATTGTTAGGCAGTCAGGGTCAAAAAGCAGCTCCCTCAGTTCCAGCATTTCATGCAATAGAAGATGTTACAAATTTTCAGTCAGTGAATAGTGGATGGCCAGTGGTAATGGATGTGTTCCAGATTGAGACTGTGTGAGGGGTGGTGTGGGTGGTGGTGTAGGGTGACTTACTCACTGTCACTGCTTATGGAGACGGCAGCTAAATGAAGGAATGGGTCAAATCAAACTTTACAGTGAAATGCTTACCTACGAGCCCCTAACCAGCAACGCAGTTTCAAGTAACATGGATAAGAATAAGAAATAAAAGTAACAAGTCATTAAGAGCAGCAGTAAAATAACAATAGCGAGACTATATACAGGAGGGTACCGGCACATAGTCAATGTGGGGGGGCACCGGTTAGTTGGTTGTGATCGTATGCGTAGGCGGAGTCCTTTAGTCCAGTTGTGGTTAGATACTGCAGGGGCTTTTTTTGGTGTCGGGGGTGGAGGGTCATGTTGACCTAAACTCTGAGGAATGTCCTTCCTTCAAGGTCCAATTGTTCAAACTCAAGGACATTGGGGGCTATTGGCTCGACTGACTGACTTTCACTCAAATATCAGATTGTTTAAGTCAAAGATGAATGCTTCAACAGATATCTGCAAGCTGTATTCATTCTGTCAATGGCTTCTGCATCCAAAGAAGCTAATTGTATATCTTTGTCTCAGAGGTCGAATAGCACATTGTGTATCATAAACGACATATGTGTTAATACGATGTAACTGGTTCCGGCAGTCTAGTCAGGATGGTTTGAGCAAATCAGATTATAACAACCTTACAATACAGGTTTTTATTTACAGTTAACTTTAGCAAAAAGTTCAACAGTATGTACAGGTTGTTTGACAGCTCAAAAATACTCCCAAAGCTGAGTTATCAGCTTCGCAACACATGTTGTATAAGCAGTTCTCTTGAACAATGAATATGAGGCATAGGTTAAATGGGCCTACCTGAACTTGACACCTAATAGGCCTAAACAGGTAGTTTTTTTCAAAGGTAAAATGCACATAGGCTTACCAAAGTAAATAAAAAAACATTTACACAACAGAAAACATCAATACTGATACTTCCGTCACCAACAATAGCAGGTGTTAATATTTTCAGTAGCTTATTACAATAGCCTACTTATCCGAAACGGAATAAATCAAAGCAATTCCAGGAGTCACCAACACAATGTATTGAGGAAGTGAAGCGAGTGCGCACCATAGATATAGTTAGAGGACTCATTTTTGTATCTGTGCCATTGCAGCCTCTTTGACAGCATGGGCAGCGCCATTGAAGCTATATCCATTTTAAAGTAGTACATTTTTTTGCCTATATTTGATGATCGCTCCCAAATCATCGGAATCCTCACCCAGTTGACTACTTTAAAATGGTGGAAGCCCTCAATGGCAATGCCCATGCTAAATTATATATATATATATATATATGTATATATCCATGATGAGTCCTCTATCTATCTCTATGGTGTGCACTCGCTTCACTTCCTCAATACATTGTGTTGGTGACTGATTTATTCCGTTTCGGATAAGTAGGGTATCAGGTATAAGGTACCGAAAATATTAACACCTGCTATAGTCGGTGACTGAAGCATCATTATTGAGGTTTTCTGTTGTGTAAATGTTTGTCTATTTACTTTGGTAGGCCTATGCAAGCGCCTACACAACAAAAGGTGAACACAAACACAGGCTGAACATGAAATGTATGCCCTATCTTTGTTCAGAAGATACAATAAATTCTCACAATGATTTAATAGGAAGTTGTTTGTGAAGTCTTTATGTATTAGAATAATTAGTAGCACAAACAAATATGTAAGCGCAATTGTTGGCCTACATTTGTTCAAATTGCGTATGGCGCCCTATGGAGAAAGAGTGGTTTCGCTGGTTTCGCCATGGTGGTAGTGCAACTGAGTTCACTTTACCATAAAACTTTTTCATAAAAGCTGAACCAAGCGGTACCGGAGCGGCAAGTCTTGGGCCAAAAGCCTCCTTAACAGCTTCTATGCCCAAGCCAAAAGACTGCTGAACAATTTATCAAATGGCCACCCAGTCCATTTGCATTGACCCCCCTTTGTTTTTACACTGCTGCTACTCGCTGTTTATTACCTATGCATAGTCACTTTACCCCTACTTACATGCACAAATTACTTCGACTAACCTGTATACAGCCTCCTTATTGTTATTTTATTGTTTATTTTACCTTAGTTAATTTATAAATCTTTTCTTAACTCTGTTTTCTTAAAACTGCATTGTTGGTAATGCTGACCAGCCCGCTCCCACGCATGTTGAACCTGATCAGGACAAGCATGTTGAAATATCAAAACAAACTCTGAACCAACTATATTGATTTGGGGATAGGTTGAAATGCAATAATAATTTATGAACATTTAGCTAGCTAGCTTACTGTTTTGGGGTATTTAGCTAGCTTGCTTGCTGTTGCTAGCTAATTTGTCATGGGATATAAACATTGAGTTGTTATTTTCCATGAAATGCACAAGGTCCTCTACTCCGACATTTAATCCACAGATCCACAGATACCCTAATCTGGTGGTCCCAGCGCGCACGACCCACGTGGAGTTCCAGGTCTCCGGTAGCCTCTGGAACTGCCGATCTGCGGCCAACAAGGCAGAGTTCATCTCCGCCTATGTCTCCCTCCAGTCCCTCGACTTCTTGGCACTGACGGAAACATGGATCACCACAGACAACACTGCTACTCCTACTGCTCTCTCTTCGTCTGCCCACGTGTTCTCGCACACCCCGAGAGCTTCTGGTCAGCGGGGTGGTGGCACCGGGATCCTCATCTCTCCCAAGTGGTCATTCTCTCTTTCTCCCCTTACCCATCTGTCTATCGCCTCCTTTGAATTCCATGCTGTCACAGTTACCAGCCCTTTCAAGCTTAACATCCTTATCATTTATCGCCCTCCAGGTTCCCTCGGAGAGTTCATCAATGAGCTTGATGCCTTGATAAGCTCCTTTCCTGAGGACGGCTCACCTCTCACAGTTCTGGGCGACTTTAACCTCCCCACGCCTACCTTTGACTCATTCCTCTCTGCCTCCTTCTTTCCACTCTTTTGACCTCACCCTCTCACCTTCCCCCCCTACTCACAAGGCAGGAAATACGCTCGACCTCATCTTTACTAGATGCTGTTCTTCCACTAACCTCGTTGCAACTCCCCTCCAAGTCTCCGACCACTACCTTGTATCCTTTTCCCTCTCGCTCTCATCCAACACTTCCCACACTGCCCCTACTCGGATGGTATCGCGCCGTCCCAACCTTCGCTCTCTCTCCCCCGCTACTCTCTCCTCTTCCATCCTATCATCTCTTCCCTCTGCTCAAACCTTCTCCAACCTATCTCCTGATTCTGCCTCCTCAACCCTCCTCTCCTCCCTTTCTGCATCCTTTGACTCTCTATGTCCCCTATCCTCCAGGCCGGCTCGGTCCTCCCCTCCCGCTCCGTGGCTCGGCGACTCATTGCGAGCTCACAGAACAGGGCTCCGGGCAGCCGAGCGGAAATGGAGGAAAACTTCGCCTCCCTGCGGACCTGACATCCTTTCACTCCCTCCTCTCTACATTTTCCTCTTCTCTCTCTGCTGCTAAAGCCACTTTCTACCACTCTAAATTCCAAGCATCTGCCTCTAACCCTAGGAAACTCTTTGCAACCTTCTCCTCCCTCCTGAATCCTCCTCCCCCTCCCCCTCCTCCCTCTCTGCAGATGACTTCGTCAACCATTTTGAAAAGAAGGTCGACAACATCCGATCCTCGTTTGCTAAGTCAAACGACACCGCTGGTTCTGCTCACACTGCCCTACCCTGTGCTCTGACCTCTTTCTCCCCTCTCTCTCCAGATGAAATCTCGCGTCTTGTGACGGCCGGCCGCCCTACAACCTGCCCGCTTGACCCTATCCCCTCCTCTCTTCTCCAGACCATTTCCGGAGACCTCCTCCCTTACCTCACCTCGCTCATCAACTCATCCCTGACCGCTGGCTACGTCCCTTCCGTCTTCAAGAGAGCGAGAGTTGCACCCCTTCTGAAAAAACCTACACTCGATCCCTCCGATGTCAACAACTACAGACCAGTATCCCTTCTTTCTTTTCTCTCCAAAACTCTTGAACGTGCCGTCCTTGGCCAGCTCTCCCGCTATCTCTCTCAGAATGACCTTCTTGATCCAAATCAGTCAGGTTTCAAGACTAGTCATTCAACTGAGACTGCTCTTCTCTGTATCACGGAGGCGCTCCGCACTGCTAAAGCTAACTCTCTCTCCTCTGCTCTCATCCTTCTAGACCTATCGGCTGCCTTCGATACTGTGAACCATCAGATCCTCCTCTCCACCCTCTCCGAGTTGGGCATCTCCGGCGCGGCCCACGCTTGGATTGCGTCCTACCTGACAGGTCGCTCCTACCAGGTGGCGTGGCGAGAATCCGTCTCCACACCACGTGCTCTCACCACTGGTGTCCCCCAGGGCTCTGTTCTAGGCCCTCTCCTATTCTCGCTATACACCAAGTCACTTGGCTCTGTCATAACCTCACATGGTCTCTCCTATCATTGCTATGCAGACGACACACAATTAATCTTCTCCTTTCCCCCTTCTGATGACCAGGTGGCGAACCGCATCTCTGCATGTCTGGCAGACATATCCGTGTGGATGACGGATCACCACCTCAAGCTGAACCTCGGCAAGACGGAACTGCTCTTCCTCCCGGGGAAGGACTGCCCGTTCCATGATCTCGCCATCACGGTTGACAACTCCATTGTGTCCTCCTCCCAGAGCGCTAAGAACCTTGGCGTGATCCTGGACAACACCCTGTCGTTCTCAACTAACATCAAGGCGGTGGCCCGTTCCTGTAGGTTCATGCTCTACAACATCCGCAGAGTACGACCCTGCCTCACACAGGAAGCGGCGCAGGTCCTAATCCAGGCACTTGTCATCTCCCGTCTGGATTACTGCAACTCGCTGTTGGCTGGGCTCCCTGCCTGTGCCATTAAACCCCTACAACTCATCCAGAACGCCGCAGCCCGTCTGGTGTTCAACCTTCCCAAGTTCTCTCACGTCACCCCGCTCCTCCGCTCCCTCCACTGGCTTCCAGTTGAAGCTCGCATCCGCTACAAGACCATGGTGCTTGCCTACGGAGCTGTGAGGGGAACGGCACCTCAGTACCTCCAGGCTCTGATCAGGCCCTACACCCAAACAAGGGCACTGCGTTCATCCACCTCTGGCCTGCTCGCCTCCCTACCACTGAGGAAGTACAGTTCCCGCTCAGCCCAGTCAAAACTGTTCGCTGCTCTGGCCCCCCAATGGTGGAACAAACTCCCTCACGACGCCAGGACAGCGGAGTCAATCACCACCTTCCGGAGACACCTGAAACCCCACCTCTTTAAGGAATACCTAGGATAGGATAAAGTAATCCCTCTCACCCCCCCTCCCCCTGAAAAGATTTAGATGCACTACTGTTCCACTGGAGGTCATAAGGTGAATGCACCAATTTGTAAGTCGCTCTGGATAAGAGCGTCTGCTAAATGACTTAAATGTAAATGATAAAAAAAGTAAACTGAGTTTGTTTCTAGAAATCTCTCCTCCTTCAGGCTTCTTCTTCTTCTTTGGACCTCTTTGGCATTTGGCAGCCATTTGGCACTATTTTTATGTTTGGAAAAATAACGTTCCCAAAGTAAACGGCCTATTTCTCAGGACCAGATGCTAGAATATGCATATAATTTACAGATTAGGATAGGAAACACTCTAAAGTTTCCAAAACTGTAAAAATATTGTCTGTGGGTTTAACAGAACTGGCGAAAGCCTGAGGATAATCCATAATCCAAGCCTCTTATTTTGAAACCTCTGTGTTCCTATGCGTGCCTGTCCTCCATTTAAAGGGATATCAACCAGATTCCTTTTTATGTGGCTTCCTAAGGTGTCAACAGTCTTTAGACATAGTTTCAGGCTTTTATTTTGAAAAATGAGCGTGAAGGATCACATTGCGTAAGTGGAGAGGTGGGGGCTCTGAGTGAGATGGTGCGGAATTGAGTGAAGCGGCCATTGTTCCTCCCGCTGTTATGGAAAAAGCTACACACTCGGTTGATATATTACCGAATATATATTTGAAAAACTACCTGAGGAATGATTATAAAAAACGTTTGACATGTTTCTGTGGACATTATGAAGACTATTTGGAATTTCTGTCTGCGTTGTCGTGACCACTCTTTCCTGTGGATTTCTGAACATATCGCGACAAACAAACGTCGGTATTTTGGGTATAAAATAATCTTTATGGAACAAAAGGAACATTTGCTGTGTAACTGGGAGTCTCATGAGTGAAAATATCCGAAGATCATCAAAGGTAAATGGTTAATTTGATTGCTTTTCTGATTTTTGTGACCAAGCTTCCTGATGCACAAGTGTACATAATGCTATGCTATCGATAAACTTACACAAACGCTTGGATTGCTTTCGCTGTAAAGCATAATTTCAAAATCTGTGATGACAGGGTGATTAACAAAAGGCTAAACTGTGTTTCAAAATATTGCACTTGTGATTTCATGAATATTAATATTTTCTAGTAATATTATTTGACTGTTGCGCTATGCTGTTCAGCGGTTGCAGACGAATATTATCCCACTACAGGGATTGGTAGCGTCATTAAGGTGCATTACCACTAGCCACTGGACTGGCGTGTGGACCTCAGTTAATCTTTCAATCACCCACGTGGGTATAGGCTCCTAAAAACCAATGAGGAGATGGGAGAGGCAGGACTTGCAGCGTGTCAAGTGTCACAAATTGTGATATTTAGGGCCTGGCTACATAGAGGCTCCTTGACGTGTGTGAGCAGTGTGGGTGCAATGATTGAATAACATGTATGTATAACTTTATTTTGCAATGCGCATGCGACACGAGCGGTGTGGTCATCATGTCAGTAAGCATTTGATGTAGTATCCAGTGCATGTGACAAATAAGATTTGATTTGGAAATACAAGTCAATATGTATTTTCTAAATTACTTAATTAGTTTACCCTTACAGAGAAGTTTCAGCCAAATGTAAAAAAAATCACAAATATGGGGAGACCGGGCCTAAACAAGGGTCAGTTGTAAGAGGTTAAATAACTCATTACAGAAACAACTTCCAAATCTCTCATGTGTCAACATGCCAATGATTTTTTATAAATCCATCAATTATTTAAGGTTTTATTGACCTCTCTTTTTTAATAATCGACCAAAGAAACACTCCATGTATCTAAACATATCATTTTTATCTGTAGGATGTGGTCTTTTGATTGGTATAGTTTATAACAATTGTTGTCAGGCTCCCGAGTGGTGCAGCAGTCTAAGGCACTGCCTCTCAGTGCTAGAGGCGTCACTACAGACATCCTGGTTCGAATCCAAGATGTTTCGCAACCAGCCATGATTGGGAGTCCCATAGGGCGGCTCTCAATTAACCCACCGTCATCCGTATCACGTTTCAGGTAAGCCCAGATGCATACAGTGTTCGACGAAATGAAAGTTTAATTCTAAAACAGGGGCAGGCAAACGAAACAGATCAGGGTGTGACAGTACCCCCCTCTCCCCCTCTAGTGGCGCCACCTGGCGTCCTACCTGGGCGCAGACCAGGGTGCCATCGTTGGAAAACCCGTGATGAGGCACGTGTCCAGGATGTCCCTGGTGGGGACACTCCCAGTCAACCAGGTACTGGAACTCCCTTCCCCGATGTCGAACCTTCAGGAGACGCCTTACTGTGTAAGCCGGTCGGCTGAGACAAAGGGGTGTGAGACGTGGGTTTAACTCTGGACACGTGAAAGGTGGGATATATAGGAAGGGTACGGAGCAACAGAAGACAAACTGCAGAGGGGCTAATAATTTTGGAGATTGGAAACAGGCCTATAAACCGGGGGGAGAGTTTGCGGGATTCCACCCTGAGGGGCTGATCCCAGGTGTACAGCCATACCTTCTGCCCGAGATGATACCGGGGAGCAGGGTTCCGGTGGCGATCCGCTTGTCGTCGATACCCGACAGGGCTCTCCTCCAGGTATGACGACAGCGGCCGACAAACATCTAGGCAGAAGGTATGCCGACCTCTTCTTCCTGCTCAGGGAAGAGCAGGGGCTGATACCCCAGGGAACACTCAAACGGTGATAGGCCCGTGGCAGAGCAGGGAAGGGTGTTGCGGGCGTATTCGACCAACACAAGCTGCTGGCTCCAGGTTGTGGGGTTTGCAGAGACCATGCAGCGCAGAGTAGTCTCAAGATCCTGGTTGGCAAGCTCAGGCTGGCTTTTGGACTGGGGGTGGAACCCGGAGGACAGGCTGGGAGACGACCCAATGAGGGTGCTGAACATCTTCCAGAACCAGGCTGAGAACTGAGGATCCCTGGCAGAGACTATGTCAAAGGGCAGTCCATGGATTCGGAAGACGTGCAGCACCATGAGCTGGGCCGTCTCCTTGGCAGAGGGTAGCTTGGGGAGAGGAATGTAGTGTGCGGCTTTGGAAAACCGATCCAGAACAGTCAGGATGGCAGTGTTGCCATCAGATGGAGGTAGACCTGTGACAAAGTCCAGAGATCAGGGCAGAGGGACAGACAGAGGTTGGAGGAGACCAGCCTGAGCATGCTGAGGAGTCTTGTTCTGTGCACAGACCATGCAAGCGGTGACAAATGCAGAGACGTGAGGCAAGCATTGTCGCACAAAAGCCAGGGTCCGCCAGGAGTCTGGGTGGCAGGCAAGCCTGAAGGAGTGGGCCCACTCCAGGACCGCGGAACGGACCATGTCAGACATGGACATCCGGTTATCTGGACCCCCCTAGGGTTAGTCTGGGGACAACCTAGCTCTGCCTAGTTGCATGGAAACGGGACGAGGTGAATCAACAGCCTTCGGAGACTCTCAGGGGAACTCGGGTAGCCTCAGGTTCACTTGGCAACGGAGCCGTCGGGGACTTCCGGGATACTTTGGAGGCGAGGTGGAATCCTTGAACGGGCGAGTGAAATCGAATCTCCTCTCCTCTCCTTCCTTCATTCCGGTAGTCGCCCATCGATCCAAATGGTCAAGGCGATGAGCAAGTCGAGAACCGTCAGTAGTTCCCGGGCAGCAAGCTCGTCCTTTACTTCCTCCAAAACTCTGTGCATTAATACTTCGAACAGTGCCCTCCCGCGTTCCAGGCACTCTCGCTGCCAACATGCGGGAGCCTTTCCTGAGCTTGAATAACTTCCGGGCAGCCTCTCCTGGACAATGGAGCATCAAAAATCTTTTCCACAAGCTCCTCCAGATTGGAGCATATGGCCGACTGTTGCTCCCATACTGCCGTAGCCCAGGCCAGAGCCTTCCCAGACATTAGCGTGATGAGGTATGCTATCTTAGAGCGGTCCGAGGGGAAGGAGGAGGGCTGCAGCTTGATAATGAGTGAACACTGCCCGACTCTCCGTCGAAGCGCTCCGGGGGAGGTAAGTGAGGATCCCGGGAAACCGGGGTGACGGCGCTGCTAACAGCCAGGTTACTGAGGAGCTGGGAGGTTACCGTCGTGGTAGGCCGCATAGTAGACAACCCACGGAATTGCTCCAGCAGTGTGTTTAATGCTTGGTCGTGACGTTCAGCCAAGGTCTGGAGCCCTTCCATAAGACCCCGAAGAAACTCATCGTGCCTTCCAATGGTGGCTCCTTGGGAGGGTCAGTGCAGGCAGAACGGTCAAAACTGGGAAGAACTAGAAAACAAGAGCAATAAACAGGCAGGAGCAGGGGAAGAAACGCTGGTAGGTTTCACGAACAAAACAAACTGGCAACAGACAAACAGAGAAAACAGGTATAAATATACAGGGGATAATGGGGAAGATGGGCAACAGTTGGACGGGCTGGAGACAAGCACGAAGGCAGGTGAAACAGATCAGGGTGTGACAGTCCGAGTTTGGACAGTTTAGGCCGTCATTGTAAATACGATTTTTTTCTTAACTGACTTGCCTAGTTAAATAAAGGTTAAATATAAAAACATTCTCACAAGATCGACAAAAGCTCCTATGCTCGGAGTTAGTTGGTAGACTGCTAAAAAACTAGGCTACCTCCATAAAATAAACAAATGGGGCAGAGATAGACTACTTGTCTACCAAAGAACTCTTTCTTGGTGGTCTTAACTCACTTAACTTCACTCTTAAGAGAAACATGCTCGTTTTCTGTCACTGCGCATTTAGCCAGCCGCTCTGACTCGCTGACTCGCTGCTCCCACATTCCCAGATGGTCATCATGTGCCAAATTGGAGTATCTCCTGAGAGTTTCTTGAACGGCGGTCCAAGCCAAGCTGGAAGGAGATCAGATCTGGAAAGGAGGGACCAGGACAGAAGGTAAAAGCCATAGGCTTATAGTACAGACCAGTGGTGATTTTAGCATGTAAATCTTGGTGGGGCAAACAATAAAAAAAATGATGGGATGCATGCTAGTAAAGCAACTACACAACATTAAACAATACATTAATTGCACTATAACGGTGACAAACGGTGCCCACAAACTGTTTGGGCCTACATAAAGCTTTCCCAACAGCAGACCTAAAGCCTTTCCACTGCTACGCCTGGCTATCAGCGAAACAATTAATTCAGCCTCAGTAACTGCCTTTAAAAAAAACATATTTGAAATGGCTGACTTACTTAAACAAATGTGGTTTCTACTGACAATTGAGATGTATATAAACTGTCATAACGTGAAGACAAGAGGATAAGAGGCCATCCGTAATTACGATTAAGACATTAATGAGCGAGCTAGGATGCACATAGTCAATATAACTATTTGTTCAGCACTTGAAATGTACAGCGACAGAATTCAGAACACGGGTCATTCTGACAGTGTTCTCCCTGTACACCAAGTCAGAACCATAGGATAAATAAAGGGGGCATATAAGCAGACAATGAAAGCGCTTACAATGTTCTACGATAACATTTCTCTAAAACAAGTTATCTCTGTCTACAACAGCATGTTCAACTGTGCTGATAGAAGAACGGCTTATTGCCTTTGTCCCCGGCTTCAAAAACACAAAACCTCTCTTGACAAGTGAAATGTCAAAGGCAGTTGTAAAACAAATGAAGCTGACCACAATATGGGGAAGTAAAATCACCCCCCATCCCACAGCTTACGTCTGCCGAATGTAAAGGGGTAAGTTTTGTGTACGCCCATGACCTACTCTGAGGTTCTTGTAACTGTATATGGGGGGTGTAGTAGGAAAACAGTTTGTCTCTCACTTTCATATTCCATGCCACCTCTACATTACTTCAACATCTCATTAAGACTCACCTCAAATGGTTTTTACTGTAAGTTATGCTTCTGTATTTCTGGAAGAGAATACAATTTTCTACGTTTTTTAATGTGATTTCCCCCCTAAAAGAAGACTGTTTTGAAAAGTTAACTCCTCAAAATGAGACAAGGGCTCATGAACAAATCGCAAATTACACTCAATGGACAAAAAAAACTGAACTGATGTACACACACACAGTAAAGATTACATATAAAACAAATAATACATTTCAGATCAAAACAGGAGCACTTCCTTTGACATTTGAGTTTTTTTCCCCTCCAAATGTCACCAGCTTATTGTTCTAGGCCTGTCAGTGGTATATCAAGACAACTGTCACCACTCTTCGATCAGTGACATTTGATTTGCCTCTTATCCACTAACAAGATTTTTACAACATGTGAACTTTAACTGTACAGTACGTGGTAAACCCATGTTAACTTATGTCTTGTGGGATAGGGAGGTGAGAAGTATTCTAGATGGAATCTCTCAACACTACAGAGCAGGGGTTCTGTTTCCATCGCCTCTTCTCTGTCTCTCCGTCTGGGGGCTTTCATGGCTAAAAATAACAGGCGGGGTTAACCGTTTCCACCCTCTTGCCTGACTTTTTTTTTAGTTGACACCAACATGTTCATGTAGAGCAATGTGTTGATGGGGCTTATTTCTGACAGGCATGGCTCCAAAAATATATTATTTTCAGAAGATGGTCTGAATGCTTCACCGAATATGAAACAGTAGGTCTGAAATAGTGTTTCATTGTGAAGTCTAGTCACACATACAATATAATGTTACAATGCAGTCCTACTTCTTTCTCCCCAAGGAATGCAATAGACAGACAGTTGGTGTAATAGTTGCTTCTAGGAAAATCGAAAGATTGATCCATTGAACAACATAAGTTACTGTAATTACCATTAGTGATGTCTTTGATTGATTGTCTGCTATTTCTACATCAGATGAACGGTCAACATAACATACAGCTTACTCAAGACCACATTTACATGGCTGTGAAGTCATACTGAAAATGATGTGATACTGAAAAGCAATTCATACAGTAGTAGTGATACAGCTCACCACACATTGTATTCTCAGATTGAATATGACACTGTATCTGTAAGAGCCTCAAAATAACGACAAAACTGAGCTCCAAATTAGGGCCTTCAATTGAATGAATCTATAAAGCTTAGAAGTTATCTCTACTCAGTAAAACAAATGAAAACAAAACAAAAGTGAGTTAGAGATGATTGGAGGGATGTCCATTGGGTTTGGTTGACGCGGAGCAGATTTATTTTCAGGATAATACAATGCCAAATTACATAGATGGCTTACTGCCGTTTAATAATCAACTTATTGCTATTCTTGTCATGCCTTAAAGTGTGAGAGTCAAGAGGTAGACATTTCACCTCAGCTACTTCAAGATCACTTGTCCATGCCATGTGTCTCAGACACCCCACATACATAAGCATTTCAAACCTAGAGAGCCAGTGTTTATTTTTTATTTCAAAGAAATAGGAGATGTCAGCTAATGTGACAGGCTTCCTAGCCAGGCCTAGGAACTTCTAAACCCGTCAGTCATCCAATCCAAACACTGTTTAGATTGCCTTGAGGGTTAAAGTGCAGAACCAGCGCAATAAATACACATTTTATTTATTTTATTTAACCCTTACTTTACCAGGTAATAACTCGTCAAAGCAAAAGGTTTTCATTAGACCCCTCTGAGTAGCCCCCCGCCCTCGTTCCCCTCAGTTCAACCCTTGTTGTTGGTGTTGGATCAGGTTTTGTCATTGCAGGAGGAATTGTGCATTGTTTCCTGCTACGGCTGCCACCGGAGCGGTAGAAATTCGGTATTTTTAGCACCTGAGCTTCCTGGGGCCGGCCCAGGGAGAGATGATCATGGGAAACCACTCATGCAAAACTTCTGACTACACAAATTTCAGGGACTTTGTTATTACAAAGAACAAAAATATAAAGGCAAAATGTAAAGTGTTGGTCCCATGTTTCTTGAGCTTAAATAAAAGAGCCCAAAAATATTCCATATGCACAAAAAGCTTATTTTTTCTCAAATGTTATGCATACATTTTTAACATCCCTGTTCGTGAAAATGTATCTTTTGCCAAGATAATCCATCCACCTGACAGGTGTGGCATATCAGGAAGCTGATTTGATTAAACAGTATGATCATTACACAGGTGCACCTTGTGCTGGGGACAATGAAAGCCCACTCTAAAATGTCACAGAACACAATGCCACAGATGTCTCAAGTTGAGGGAGCGTGCTATTGGCATGCTGACTGCAGGAATATCCACCAGAGTTGTTGCCAGAGAACTTAATGTAAATATCTCTACCATATGTCGACTCCAACGTCATTTTAGAAAATTTGGCAGTACATCCAACTGTCAAATTAACAAATACGTTATTAGATGAGCTCAGAAAGATCCAGAGTGAAAGGAAGAGATAGAGAAGTCAGAGAGTAGGTCTGGGCAGTGAGATTCAACAGGTAGGCCTGTAGGGACACCAGGTTGCCAGTACAATGTTCAAAACTCTCACACTAATGTACAGCGAGACAACATGAGACGAGAG
This sequence comes from Oncorhynchus nerka, assembly GCF_034236695.1. Taxonomy (NCBI): domain Eukaryota; kingdom Metazoa; phylum Chordata; class Actinopteri; order Salmoniformes; family Salmonidae; genus Oncorhynchus; species Oncorhynchus nerka. The sequence continues at coordinate 49,156,105 of NC_088406.1, forward strand.
GAGATGCCAACAATCATTGTGACGATTTTAGTGATTTCATGGCAGATCTCTCGCACACAACCACAGGATATGGAAACCACACTACCGAACATAAAGTCACCTTCCACCAGAGATGTAAAAAGCACTTGCATCAGTGGGGTCTGGCACGTTCCACTTGCAAAAGTGCTTTCATGTAACCTTAGCAGGCCTAGTGAACAGTACATAACAGCATCAGATGATAACGAACATCCAATAAACCTTATTCATGTGGGGTAGTCAACACATTTTATACATCTCAGGCTGACATTCAAAGCTATTTTACCGATTCTAACCAACATAGGTTTGTTGGCAATACTCCAAGCGAATAAATGGTCTGCATACCATAAATGTACAATATTTTACATTTACACGACTTTGAGTTTAGATTAAATAAATATCCTGGATTCTTGGTGTTTAATCTGCCCAGTAATGCAACCCTAAAAACCAACACACCATCACAGCTTATTGAAAACAAATTACTAAATCAAAATTACACAATTTGTCACAATGCAATTCGTGTGTATTACACGGTTATCTTTCTTCATATTGCATTCATGTACATACACAAATTCCAATTTGCTGTGGCTAATATAAGCTAGGCTAGCTAGTTGGCTAATGTTAGCTCGGCTAAGGGTTAAGGTTAGGGTTATATAACATGCTAGCTAAGTAGTTATAGGGTTAAGGTTACAGATAAGTTAAGGTTAGGGGAAGGGTTAGCTAAGCAGTTGCAACGTTAATCAATTAAAATTCTAAAGTTGTCTATGATGAGATTTGAACACGCCACCTTTGAGTTGCTAGGCGTTCACGTTATACACCCACCCATTCTCCTCAACCAATCTTCCTCCTACCGTTTCTGTCTTAAAAGTAACCTACTGTCTTTATCTGTGATTGAAATTCACTAAATACAAAATCATGTACTCTACACGAAAAAAATGTACTTTTTTCGTGTGCCTGTCACAAAATTCCAATAGATATTTTGTCTATTTCACAATGATCTGTGATACTGGGTTGCTAAAAACAGCCTCACTGAGCAGTGACTGGGTCTATTGTCCAAGTTATGCTCCTGTTATCATTTGTATTCCTAGTCTACAGTTTTTATGTTGCAGTTGAACAGCTAACCCCATATTTTCCAGCCACATACCTGAGATACTGTGGTATTTTATGGGCTATTTAAAAGGATGCTTTCATGACAAGAGCTTTTTAGCAACAACATGGCAGTTTCATAATTTCACAGGTCTCAGTTTGCATTCGGGCTGTTTAATATGGCTGACAAGTGGTAGAAACCTGCCTATTGTACAAAACCTGTGCAGTTTTACAAGAAGAGGAAGACACATAACATGTATTTGATTAGCCACAAAATCATGGGACTCCAACCTCTTAACTGAGGAGATACTCTGAGTGGTACATCAAAACGTTTTAGATGCTCTAGGTTCACTGATGAGATGTGCATATATGACTTGTTTTACAGTCAGTTTAGAGGTTACTGGCAAGTCAAACTTGTAATTTAAGTACCCTGTGTTGATCATTGTCCTGGGGGACATAATTATCACAGCTTGAGTCACACACACGTCACACACCTTTTTGACTGTGTTAATCCTGAATCAATTGTTAGTAATGAAGAGTGAGAAAGTTGCAGAGGAATAAATATCGTACCCTGTAAAAATGCTAACCACCTCTGTTATTATAATGGTGCGAGGTTAGCATGTCTTGGGGGTATGATATTTCTGCGTCTAACTTTCTCAGTCATTATATCATTTCAAATCCAAAGTGCTGGAGTACAGAGCCAAAACAATAATACATGTGTCACTGTCCCAATGCTTATGGAGCTCAATGTATGTAACGATTTTCTTCATCTGATGAGGAGTATGAAAGATCGGACCAAAACGCAGCGTCGTAAAAAAATCGAAACAGTTCTGTATGGTGAGACACAGACACAGAAAACAACTACCCACAAACCACAGTGGGAAAATAGGCTGCCTAAGTTCTCAATCAGAGACAACAATTGACAGCCGCCTCTGATTGGGAACCATACCAGGCCAAACACATAGAACTATAACACATAGAACAAAAACATAGAATGCCCGCCCCGCCCCAACTCACGCCCTGACCAAACTAAAATAGAGACATAAAAAAGGAACTAAGGTCAGGACGTGACATTGTAAGACCAACAAAGTAAGCTTTAATAAGTATTGGACCTTTTTTGCCTAAAATGACCCAAATCTAACTGCCTGTAGCTCAGGATCTGAAGCAAGGATATCCATATGTTTGATACCATCTGAAAGGAAAAACTTTGAAGTTTGTGGAAATGTGAAATGAATGTAGGACAATATAACATATTAGATCTGGTAAAAGAAAATACAAAGACAAAAACAAAAACATGCATTTATTTTTTTGTACCATCCTCTTTGAAATGCAAGAGAAAGGCCATTGTTCCAGCCCAGGCACAATTATATGCAATGTTTTAGACTGCCCAAATGTGCCTAATTGGTTTATTAATACATTTTCAAGTTCATAAGTGTGCACTCTCCTCAAACAATAGCATGGTATTCTTTCACTGTATTAGCTACTGTAAATTGGACAGTGCAGTCAGATTAACAAGAATTTAAGCTTTCTGCCCATTTCAGATATGTCTATTTCCTGGGAAAATGTTTTGTTACTTACAACCTCATACTAATCACATTAGCCTACGTTAACCGGGGCACACCGGTCCCGTAGAGTTTTTAATGATCAATTGGCTTGATGAGTTGTGATCCTCATGTTTGTAGTATGTAGTTCAGTTAAATGATACCATGTCTGTAGGGGGTCATGACCTTTACAGTGTTGAACAATCTTGTATTTTCTGTCAAGGGTAGCAACTACAACTGAACATAACGTAAAGGTAGAATATGCACGTAGCCACATATCTAGGATCAGTTAACTCTCCTTAAATCCTAACATTGCATGTAACCCCTAAAACAGTGCTTAGGGCAATGTTTTATACCAACTTGCTTCAAATCCATTCTAATAGGATCCATTGACGAGGAAAAACAAGGATATCTTCTGCTGTTGTGGTGCCACCTGGTGGAGAATTCTTACAAAGTCCAACACTGGAATGTGAATCAGCATACTAGTGATGTGTACTTCGCGAACTGTTTGTTCGTTTTGAATGACGCTTTTCACTGACTCGAGAGTCATGGTTTGTTTTTCAGTGACTCTTTCATTTTAGTCATTCGTTTGAGTCCTACAGCAGGATTAATACACGCTCCTCCGGATCAGCGGCTCCAGAGACATACCCCGACCACCAACTGTTTGTCATATGCGCGCAGGAAAAAATAGATCATGAGCATAGTGAAGAAAATTACGTAATGATAATTGATTGCATGGTGCAATAATGACTTAAATGAATTGATTGTTTAATGTTATGATGGACACAGCTTTGTAGAACCAAAACATACAATACACAGCCTCTGCTTAACATGCTCGAGAATGAATCGTTTGGGAGGCTGCATTTCTTGAATGACTTGTGCTTATCACTGTTATCTCACGGTTGTCAAGAAATGCACTCTGCACTGGGCCACAGCTAGACCTCGAATCCAGTTGCTGTGCGTGGGGAAAATCACTGGGGAAGCCAAGCCAGAAAGAAATCCACATTGCAACCTATGCGTTGTGACAATTGCATTGTTTGATCATAACCTGTTAGTTCATATGGATTGCGACAGTGATATACAGGCCTAATGCCAAGACAATAAGAAGACAGAGTGGCCGAATAAATTCAACCACACCTTTGTTTCATCACAAAACCACAGAGCAATCTCTGTTAGGTGAAGTCCACAAAGCATATTGCATGTAACAAACAGTTACATGACCTACAGCAGTGGTTCCCAACCATTGTTTGGTTACTGTACCACCAACTGAATTTTGCTCCAAGTACCCCTGGTTGGGAACCACTGACTTACAGCATGGTCAAGCAAGTAAATGTTTCCGAAATGTTTTGTACTACTAAACAACTATTGATTTAGAACTAGTTACCGATTTAGAAGGAGTTACCGTAAATCACAAAGAAAACTGGAGCTGCATCCACTGTACAAGCACCAGTCAACGAAAGCTCAATATGATGTGGCTGTCCATGGTTCTGATTTGTGTGTGTGTGTGTGTGCATCAGTTCGTGAAAGTAGAAAAAAACCTATTATTTTTATTGTTATTTGTAATTATTTATTTTTTCGCATGGGGTGGAACAGCTTTAATATTGCGGAAATATTGTTGATGCAGACAATTACATTGTTGGAAGCATTACCAATCCCCCATGTATTTTTTGGGGTAAATATATATCTATACGTACGTACGTACATACATACAGTAGGGAGAACAAGTATTGGATACACTTACTTACAAAGCATGTAGAGGTCTGTAATTTTTATCGTAGGTACACTTCAACTGTGAGAGACGGAATCTAAAACAAAAATCCAGAACATCACATTGTATGATTTTTAAGTAATTAATTAGCATTTTATTGCATGACAAGTATTTGATACATCAGAAAAGCAGAACTTAATATTTGGCACAGAAACGTTTGGTTGCAATTACGGAGATCATACGTTTCCTGTAGTTCTTGACCAGGTTTGCACACACTGCAAGCAGGGATTTTGGCCCACTCGTCCATACAGACCTTCTCCAGATACCTTCAGGTTTCAGGACTGTCACTGGGCAATACGGACATTCAGCTCCCTCCAAATATTTTCTATTGGGTTCAGGTCTGGAGACTGGCTAGGCCACTCCAGGACCTTGAGATGCTTCTTACGGAGCCACTCCTTAGTTGCCCTGGCTGTGTGTTTCGGGTCGTTGTCATGCTGGAAGACCCAGCCACGACCCATCTTCAATGCTCTTACTGAGGGAAGGAGGTTGTTGGCCAAGATCTCGCGATACATGGCCCCATCCATCCTCCCCTCAATACGGTGCAGTCGTCCTGTCCCCTTTGCAGAAAAGCATCCCCAAAGAATGATGTTCCACCTCCATGCTTCACGGTTGGGATGGTGTTCTTCGGGTTGTACTCATCCTTCTTCTTCCTCCAAACACGGCGAGTGGAGTTTAGACCAACAAGCTCTATTTTTGTCTCATTAGACCACATGACCTCCTCCCATTCCTCCTCTGGATCATCCAGATGGTCATTGGCAAACTTCAGACGGGCCTGGACATGGGCTGGCTTGAGCAGGGGGACCTTGCGTGCGCTGCAGGATTTTAATCCATGGCGGCGTAGTGTGTTACTAATGGTTTTCTTTGAGATTGTGGTCCCAGCTCTCTTCAGGTCATTGACCAGGTCCTGCCGTGTAGTTCTGGGCTGATCCCTCACCTTCCTCATGATCATTGATGCCCCACGAGGTGAGATCTTGCATGGAGCCTCAGACCGAGGGTGATTGACCGTCATCTTGAACTTCTTCCATTTTCGAACAATTGCGCCAACAGTTGTTGCCTTCTCTCCAAGCTGCTTGCCTATTGTCCTGTAGCCCATCCCAGCCTTGTGCAGGTCTACAATTTTATCCCTGATGTCCTTACACAGCTCTCTGGTCTTGGCCATTGTGGAGAGGTTGGAGTCTGTTTGATTGAGTGTGTGGACAGGTGTCTTTTATACAGGTAACGAGTTCTAACAGGTGCAGTTAATACTGGTAGTGAGTGGAGAACAGGAGGGCTTCTTAAAGAAAAACTAACAGGTCTGTGAGAGCCGGAATTCTTACTGGTTGGTAGGTGATCAAATACTTATGTCATGCAATAAAATGCAAATTAATTACTTAAAAGTCATACAATGTGATTTTCTGGATTTTTGTTTTAGATTCTGTCTCTCACAGTTGATGTGTACCTATGATAAAAATGACAGACCTCTACATGCTTGGTAAGTAGAAAACCTGCAAAACCGGCAGTGTATCAAATACTTGTTCTCCCCGCTGTACATACACACACACATACCCATATACATATATACATAAACATTCATACATATACACATATATACATACATACATACATGCATACATACAAACAGTACATATACAGTACATATTGTTTTTAGAATATACATTTCTTATTCCCCCAAACCCTACCACCCCTCTCCCAATTGGAGTAAACTAATAAACAATAACACTTAGGCTTCTACCTTCAGTTTATACATATTATACACACTTTACAGACATATTTTGTTATTTTATATTTTGTTTGTTTTTAGTCCTTCCTCTATTTCTGATGTCCATCCAGTTTGATTTCTATTTGTAACTGTGCTATTTCGCAACATTTCTGACCCTATATACATTTTACAAACCCTGTATGTTTTACATTGGTTATCTTGTTGTTATTAGTCCCACCCTTCAGCTCCATTCAACCCCTCCCATCTATCTCTTAACACCATCCATTTTGCATTTCTATTTGCCATACATTTTTCAACTGTGCTGTGATGCTTCACAAAAGTACTGAACATTTCTATCTCATAGCTTCTACAGATTGTAAATTAAATATAAACATTTTTGCTAAATAATTATTAAATTATTGATCAATTGACTATGACTTTTCAAATCATCCAGTATTGCTATCTGCAGCGTTAATTCAAAGTAAATGTTGCAATTCTTCAGCCATTCCTGGACCTGTGACCAAAAACGAGCTACATATGGACAGTACCAAAATAAATGTTCTAATGACTCTGCCTCCTCACAGCAAAATCTGCAGAGCTGGGAAGATTGTATCCCCCATATATTTAATATTCTATTGGTTGCAAGAATTTTTAATAATAATAATAATAATACATTTTGAATCCGGGTCATTTTGTGTGTCAATTCATAAACCATGTGCCATGGAATCGCTACATCAAACATCTCTTCCAACTATTTTGCAATTTATATGGCACAGCTGTCAATTTGTTGGCCCTTAAAGGAAATTAGTATATATTTATCACAATTTTCTTTAACCATTTTTGGTCTTTAATGCAGGGCCGACAGACAAGTTCCTTACTTTTTCCCCCTTCCACTTGCCTCCTCCATTTTTGTGGTAATGTTGCCATTAGCTTGGTTGTAATTTTGGGTAGAGCATGTCCATAGGTCTGTGTTATCTGCATGTGTGACATAACTCCACCAGTCCTATTTATGATGTCATTTACAAAAATGACACCCTTCTTAAACATTTTACGAAAAATGTTTTTTTAATCAATTAGTATATTTGAGTTAAACAAAATTTGTTGTATTATTGGTTGTCTTTTCAGGTGGATTAAAATAAAATTGAAACCAACTTCCTAAGGCTTGTTTAAAAAATAACGATATTTTGTTTTCTGTCACGGCCGTTGAAAGAACTTCACCAAAGCGCGGCGTGGTGAGCGTACATATTCCTTTTATTTAGGATGCTGACAAACGCAATACGCGTAAGGTCTATGTGCCACAAGTTAACTTCCCACAAAGAAAGGAGGGAAAGGGCTACCTAAGTATGGTTCCCAATCAGAGACAACGATAGACAGCTGTCCCTGATTGAGAACCATACCCGGCCAAAACATAGAAATACAAAATCATAGAAAACCAAAACATAGAATGCCCACCCCACATCACACCCTGACCTAACCAAATAGAGAAATAAAACGCCTCTCTAAGGTCAGGGCGTGACATTTTCAAATAACCGAAAGTGACTAGTTGTAATCTGAATAAAGGGAAAAAGGCCATTTTCAGTCTCATGGGTGAGACATTCTGACTAATTTACTAGAGAACCATTTCGGATTTAAATGTAATTTTTGTATGACTGATGCCTTTAGTGAGAGGACAATTTCTGCCCTCCAAATTCATATTCGTTATTTAAATAGCCCTCTTTCTGGGACTTACCCACAAACAGGACCAAGCCTGGCCTGCCGATGAGTGATGGACTCCATCCTAGCTGGAGGGGTGCTCTCATCTTATCTATGAACATAGACAGGTTTCTAACTCCTCTTGCTCCACAATGAGATAGGGTGCAGGCCAGGCAGCAGGCGGTTAGCCAGCCGGCCAGCTTAGTGGAGTCTGCTACTAGCACAGTCAGTGTAGTCAGCTCAGCTATCCCCATCGAGACCGTGTCTGTGCCTTAATCTAGGTTGGGAAAAACTAAACATGGAGGTGTTCCCCTTAGCAATCTCACTGGAAAAGAGATCCTCCTCCATTCCTGTCATTATTGAAAGAGATTGTGAAATCTCACATCTAAAAGTAGGGCTACTTAATGTTAGATCCCTCACATCCAAGGCAGTTATAGTCAATTAACTAATCACTGATCATAATCTTGATATGATTGGCCTGACTGAAACATGGCTTAAGCCTGATGAATTTACTGCGTTAAATGAGGACTCAACTCCTGGTTACACTAGTGACCATATCCCCCGCGCATCCTGCAAAGGTGGAGGTGTTGCTAACATTTACGATAACAAATTCCATTTCACCAAAAAATAAAATAACTGCGTTTTTGTCTTTTGAGCTTCTAGTCATGAAATCTATGCAGCCTACAGATCCTTTTTATGTCTGTATTTTGGTTTGGTCAGGGAGGGAGTTGGGGTGGGCATTCTATGTTTTTGTGTTCTATGTTTTCTATTTCTGTGTGTTTGGCCGGGTGTGGTTCTCAATCAGAGGCAGCTGTCTATCGTTGCCTCTGATTGAGAACCATACTTAGGTAGCCTTTTCCCACCTGTGTCTTATGGGTAGTTGTTTTCTGTTTTGTGTATTTCTGCACCCGACAGGACTGTTTCGGTATTTGTTCATTCTCCTTGTTATTTTTAGTTATGTCAGTGTTCAGTTCTATTAAATCAACATGAACACTTACCACGCTGCATCTTGGTCCTCTCATTCCAACAGCCGTTACACTACTCAGTCACTTTTTATAGCTACTGTTTACCTGCCTCCTGGGCTGTATACAGCGTTCCTCACTGAATTCCTATCGGACCTTGTAGTCACGGCAGATAATATTCAAATTTTTGGTGACTTTAATACTTACATGGAAAAGTCCACAGACCCACTCCAAAATACTTTTGGAGCCATCATTGACTTAGTGGGTTTTGTCCAACATGTCTCCGGACCTACTCACTGCCACACTCATACTCTGGACCAAGTTTTGTCTGGTGGAATAAAATTGTAGATCTTCATTTTTTTCCCTCAACATCCGATAAGCTTGGAAAGACAGCACCGTGCAGTATTGAAGAGCCTTTACTTCTGCTTGGTCATTCTATTTTTCCAACTTAATTGAGGAGAATAAGAACAATCTAAAATGTATTTTTTATACTGTCGCAAAGCTAACAAAAAAGCAGCATTCCCCAAGAGAGGATGGCTTTCACTTCAGCAGTGATAAATTCATGAACTTAAAACCTTCATGGCCTCTAAATCTTCAAGCGGCATACTGGACCCTATTCCAACTAAACTACTGAAAGAGCTGCTTCCTATGCTTGGCCCTCCTATGTTGAACATAATAAATAGCTCTCTATCCACCGGATGTGTACCAAACTCACTAAAAGTGGCAGTAATAAAGCCTCTCTTGAAAAAGCCAAACCTTGACCCAGAAAAAAATAAATAAATGCCTATATTGAATCTCCCATATTCCTCTCAGAAATGTTAGAAAAAGCTGTTGTGCAGCAACTCACTGCCTTCCTGAAGACAAACAATGTATACGAAATGCTTCAGTCTGGTTTTAGACCCCATCATAGCACTGAGACTGCACTTGTGAAGGTGATAAATTACCTTTTAATGGCGTCAGACCGAGACTCGGCATCTGTCCTCGTGCTCCTCGACCTTAGTTCTGCTTTTGATACCATCGATCACCACATACTTTCGGAGAGATTGGAAACCCAAATTGGTCTACACGGACAAGTTCTGGCTTGGTTTAGATCTTACCTGTCGGAAAGATAGCAGTTTGTCTCTGTGGATGGTTTGTCCTCTGACAAATCAACTGTAAATTCCAGTGTTCCTCAACGTTCCATTTTAGGACCACTATTGTTTTCACTATATATTTTACCTCTTGGTGATGTCATTCGGGAAACATAACGTTAACTTTCACTGCTATGCGGATGACACACAGCTGTACATTTCGATGAAACATGGTGAAGCCCCAAAATTGCCCTCCCTGGAAGCCTGTTTTTCAGACATAAGGAAGTTACTATACATAACCTTAACCCATTTTATAAGAGATTCTCCAAAATTGAAATATTCTAGGCATTTACATATAAACTCCTGTCGTACTTTATCAAAAGCCTTTTCAAAATCAGCTATGAAAACCAGGCCTGCTGTCCCCGATGTTTCGTAATATTCTATTGTTTCCAATACTTCTCTTATATTATCTCCAATGTATCGTCAATGTAGAAAACCTGTCTGATTAGGATGAATAATATCTGACAATACCTTTTTAATTCTATGCACCAAGCATTTAGCTAGAATTATTGCATCACAGCACTGAAGTGTACGAGGCCTCCACTTTTTTTAATGGACTGGATCTTTATATATCCCACTTGGATCCTGTTTCAGTAATAATGAAATCAGACCATCGTCGCGTGTCCGATAATCTATCGTTTATATAGGAGTGGTTAAAACATGCTAGTAATGGTCCTCTGAGTATATCAAAAAGTTTGGTATACCATCCAGTGTTTACTCACCCTACTTGTAAACTGTAGAGAGAGGCCAATGCCATCCTCCTCTTTCATGTTGACGAAATTGTCTATAACTCTGTCACACAGTATACGCTTAAATGTTTTATTGTCCTAGGCTACCTGGCTAAAATGCTTGCTCGCTAGCCTAACTTCCGTTCATGGGCAACATCAGCTAGTTAACATTAGCCTTCTACAGTACATCTAGCTACATATTGAACTTACATCCTCTCAGTACATAGGCATAATGTATACATTTATTGTTGGATCAGCATCACCATTATAATCATAGGCCAGTACGGAGAACTACTGTCAGTAAAACCAGTCCCAACAGCTATCTCCATCCATGGCTAATTTAGGAAAGGACAACTTTTAGCTAGATAGCTAGCCACCGGAGGACAACAACACAACAAGATGCAACAATTCAAGTTGTTTCTGTCAATGATGTATTTTGCGCGATGCTATGTGACAGGATTGAAGCCAAATCCAAGCTGGCTTCCCTAGGTGTGGTGCACCAGGACCATTCACAGTTTAGCTCAACACTGATTGGCTATTATTTTGTACTTTTTTTATCAAGTGAGGCCAAATGCTACAAGCAGCAACAATGTCATATTATTTTTTGACCAGACAGCATCAGCTTGATTGCCTACACATACAGAGACAAAGTGATTGACTCAAACACATTAACCTCTTCAACCTATGGGGGCGCTATGTCATTATTGGATAAAAAGACGTGCCCATTTTAAGCACAATATTTTGTCACGAAAAGATGCTCGACTATGCATATAATTGCCAGCGTTGGAAAGAAAACACTCTGACGTTTTCAAAACTGCAAAGATATTATCTGTGAGTACCCCAGAATTGATCTTACAGGCGAAACCAAGATGAAACTTCAAACAGGAAATGAACAGGATTTTTGACGCTGTGTTTTACTTACTCTCCTTATATGGCTGTGAATATGCTGTGAACGAGCTTATGCGCTCTGCCGTTCATCCAAGATGTCTGCAGCATTGTGGCGTATTTGTAGGCATATCATTGGAAGATTGGCCATAAGAGACTACATTTGCCAGGGGGCCGTCCGGTGGCCTTTGTCTAAGTCGGTGCGTAATTCCCAGTGGCAACCATTGTACCTTGCGTTACAGAAGGAGACTCATACTTCCAGGAACGATACATCATTGAAGAGATATGTGAAAAACACCTTGAGGATTGGTTCTAAACAACGTTTGCCATGTTTCAGTCGATATTATGGAGTTAATTTGGAAAAAAGTTCGGCATTTGGATAACTGAATTTTCGGGGTTTTTTGGTAGCCAAATGTGACGCACCAAACGGACCGATTTCTCCTGCACAAAAAATCTTTCAGGAAAAACGGAACATTTTCTATCTAACTGAGAGTCTCCTCATTGAAAACATCCGAAGTTCTTCAAAGGTAAATGATTTATTGAATGTTTCTGCTGGTTTTTGTGAAAATGTGGCCTGCTAACGCTAAATGCTAAATGCTAAAGCTAAATGCTAAATGCTAGTTTGCTATGGTAGAGAAGCATATTTTTGAAAATCTGAGATGACAGCGTTGTTAACAAAAGGCTAAGCTTGAGAGCTAGCATATTAATTTCATTTCATTTGCGATTTTCATGAATAGTTAACGTTGCGTTATGGTATTGAGCTTGAGGCTATGATTACGCTACTGGATCCGGCATGGCTCGACGCAAGAAGTTAACCCTCTATTGCATGGTGTTGCCTTCATCCAACAAACTACCATTTTGGACCTTACACCGCCTCTTACATTTACAAAATAAATATATATATATAATCACCTGACATGTGTCCAAGGAAATGAGTGGCTGAAGTTGGTGTGGCCTTTTGTCTGCGTTGGAGCAGGAAGCAAAGCCGCGTGGGACACAGTGCCACCAATTGGTAAGATGAAATAACTTTATATAAAAAAAGATGAGTATGGAAAGAAGTATGTTTGATTGTTTTTATTTATGTACTAAAACTTTTTTGGGGGTTCGTTGCATCAATGCAACATTGTGCAGTTAGACCACTTTTGTTTGGGCAATATCATGCTAAAGTGTGGAGATCAGAGTGCTCAGATGAATACCTATGAACATAGTCAATGTTTTTACTCTACTATCTCCTGATACTTACAGGAAATGAACACAATACTATTTTATGGAAGGAAAGGAACATGAACGAGCAGTTGGGGTCATTGAGCTTGAGGAGAGTGACAATGAAGACAGTGAGCGTGAAGAGAGTCAGGAAGAGTGGACCCCCGAATCAGGTTTGAGAGACAGATCTAATGATATCATGTCCACCCTCCAGTTCAAGCAGTTTTTCTTTGAAGACATTCTGCAAGTTATTGTAGGGCAGTCAAATCTATATGCGATACAACGTATCACAAACAAGCCACTTAACCTAACTACAAAATAATCGGAGCAGTTCTTGGGTATTGTGGTGTACATGTCATTGCTTGGTTTACCAGCGTAAACTTTGGCGTAAAAGAGGTTAATTCGCCATTGCAAATCCTACTTGACGGAGCCACGGGTGTACGCATAGCAGTACATATTCAATAGCATTTTCAACAAGTTTATATATTTAAAATATGGCGAATATATCAGGAAAAGCTCAAACAAAGTCTAGGTATACAGATTTAACCCAAATTATAGAGGAAATAGATACAGCGAGACCGAGTTGCTTCAGGAAGATGAATCTTTCAGCAAAGCTAGTTTTGACTCCCAAGCGGAGGACATGTTTCTGCATGGCGAAGATGCCATGCTGGATTGGTAAGTTCTAATGCTAATGTCATTGTTTGAAATTAATAATATCAAATATTATTCATTTGAGTTTTTTTTAGCTTTTCTTATTTCATTTGCAATATATTTTTAACATTTATTTTACATAAACATGGAATGGAACAGCCCTTCACCATAGTGATTATGTTCCCTGTACTCTATATATATCTGTTTATTTTACGTGTTGATACAGGGCTCATACGTGAAAGTATTGTTACTGATTTTAAAAAAATATTTCAGTGGCAGTGATTATGATTATGAGCCGCCAATGTCTAGGCGTCTCCATCTCCCTCTGAAGCTGGTTCATCCAGCCGGACCCCCGCTGTCTCCGGCCATCTAGAGATGTGAAGTCATATTATTTTTATGTCCATGTATACAAATACATGCTGTGTTATTATTGGGAATTAAGCATAGTATTCAGTTAGCGTACAATAAGTCATACTCATTGTTCTTTTCTTTCCATATTTCAATATTACTGTATCTACAAAGCAGTGGCAAATCATCCTTCAACACTACAGTAGCTGTACCGGGTTTATCTATCTGCTAAGCTTAAGAAGAATGGTGGCCATTTGATTAATTGTTCAGCAGTCTTGTGGCTTGGGGGTAGAAACTGTTAAAGAGCATTTTGGACTTAGACTTAGGCGCTCCGGTACCGTTTGCCGTGCGGGACAGAGAGAACAGTCTATGACTTGGGTGACTGAAGTCTTTCACAATGTTTTGTGCCTTCCTCTGACACCACCTAGTATATAGGTCCTGTATGGCAGGAATATTGGCCCCAGTGATGAACTGGGCTATACGCACTACCAGGGCTGCAGTGGTCACGAAATTCCGCCAGTCGGTGTATTGTCAAGCAAATAACTGTCTGTCTCACTATAATTGACCGTTAATTAACATAAACACATTTAGCATCTCCTGGCTTCCACACAAGCCATTTTAAAAAGTTGAATAAAGCCGTGTAATATAGCCTACACCTTCACAATTGATCCATTATTTATTTTAGACAGGTCCAAAGAAGCATGATATGAAGAAAATGTAGTTTATTTCAGAAGAAAAGAATAGCATTATCTGAGTTGTCCTTATGTGAGGTCCTGATGTGGCTATGCCAAATGGCTGTGGGCTACACTAGTTCATTTACCAGAAAAGATTTGCTTAGAATTCCGTGGCATTATTTTTATATTATTTTATAGTATGAAGAATACAATTGAATGAAGAATACAATACAAATATTTCCCCAAACGATTTAAGGGAGTGCGCACATACGGCTATTCTGAGTTGAATGGTTAACAAAGAAACAAGTACTCCTATATGCTTGATTTGGAGTTATTAATGTAACTTCAGTTGTTCTACAAACATTGGGCTATATGTTTTGATTTTTAATACATTGTAAGGCTGCATGATGAGACTCTAATGATGATTTGGACAAAGTCCTTTGAAAGGCATGAGCTCAGGCTTTGTTTTCTTGTACAGGCTGAACACACTCCAATAGTCTCTCATTCACAATTTGACAAGCACTTGCTAATGCCTCGAATTTCACGGTGGCATCCTCTTTGTGGCCTGTAATGCAACCCAGAACAGATCCAGGCCTTTTGTGGCCCGGAGTGCTGCTTTGTACCCTTCGCAACACCTCATATAGCCTAGCCAATACGCTTATGAGTGTAGCCTAGCTCATAGGCCTATAAGTCGCAAAAAAAAGGCATTGTTTATGCTGGGCGTCATTCACAAGTGATAATATGTATTTCACAATTGATAGGTTAATATTGTCAGACTATTCTTGATTTCATCTTCTCTTTACATATACTAAATAATATATTTAGTGACATTTGTTTTGATTTAGAATGGACCATTATCATGCACCTGTATCAGCGTGGAAAAAATACATGTCATCTATGCACTTTTAAATAGCAAATAGCAAGTGGTTCATTTTCATGCCAGCCAGGTAAGCTATGCTCCTGTTGAAAACATAAGCAATGTGCTTAATATTAGGACAGTTCAAAACTAAATATAGTAGGCCTAGCCTATAGAAGCTGATGGGATCTTCCTCTTTTTATTAGTGGAGGGACAATAGTGTGCCGAGGACCAGACAGTTATCAAATTTGGTAGGCTATAATGACCAGCAGCATCAGAGCTTGGAGAAGACTAATTACCATGACTAAATCGTCATGTAGAATTTGACTGCCTTCATTACTCATGACTGCCTGTGTGGCGGTAATACGGTTGCCGCAACAGCCCTACGCACTACCCTCTGTAGCGCATTACAGGTGGATGCCGAGCAGTTGCCATATCAGGCGGAGATGCAACCGGTCAAAATGCTCTCGATGGTGCAGCTGTAGACATTTTTGAGTATCTGGCGACCCATGCCAAATCTTTTCAGTCTCCTGAGGCGGGAAAGGCATTGTCGTGCCCTCTTCGCGACTTTCTTGGTGTGTTTGGACCATGATACTTTGTTGGTAATGTGTACACTAAGGAACTTGAAGCTCTCGACTCGCTCCACTACAGCCCATCGATGTATATGGGGGTGTGTTCTGCCCTCCTTTTCCTGTAGTCCACTATCATGTCCTTTGTCTTGATCACATTGAGGGAAAGGTTGATATCCTGGCACCACACAACCAGGTCTCTGACCCTCTCCTCCCTATAGGCTGTCTCATTGTTGTTGGTGATCAGGCAGTAATAACTCAGTGTATCACAGTATACATCACTTCCCATGCCCACAGAGATGTTCACTGAGAGCCAAATCACATTTTCAATGTACTGCACACTCCTCCAGGAACCTCAGTTTCCTTGTAAACCAGAGATATTTGGCTGGGAAGTACGGTGCCACCTCTGCAATATTGTGTAATCCCCTTCCGTCATCAGATGTATATTCTTTGATTTCACATAAACACCCACTTAGGAAATGTGTCACTATTTCTCCCACGTACTTTACGTTTTCCACTGATGCAATGTTTTGGGAAGTGGGGAAGTGGGGTGGAGAGAGGGGTAGAGCTGTTGAACAGTGTAACATTGGGGATTAGTCTGCCTCTCAGAACAATTGATATAGTTTTACACATCTCCCAAAGCGAAGATGAGATTGATTTTGTGTGCCAATATTATGTTGAGCACAGTTTTACATGTTTTCCCAAGAAACCTTAATATCTCTTTTGCAGTCGGACAGCCACAGAACACCGAATGGATGGCAAGACTTCCCCTGGTTATTCCCTTTTGGTGAAGTGGACGACTTTTAATAACCTCTGTGGTGTCTGCTGGCCTGGGCCAATTTCCTCAAATCCTCACTGGCTCCAGACAGTGTCTCTCTGATGTCACCCGGCAGACAGGGGCACAAGGATGAGGCAGGTTTTTCTCTACCTCTGCTTCTGTCATTCCTTATGTCACATGTTTGTCACAGAACTTCCCGGTCTGTGTTGACAGTGATGACTACAGAGTTTCCTGAAATGTGTGTGAATGAGTGTGTTGGTGTTTGTATGTACATGTACGTATATTTGCATGTGAGTATGTTGACTGAAATGTTCTGCTTTTGTATGCCTTCATTTCCCACCAGTGAGTGACACCATTTACCGTACATTGCTGCCCACATTTCCCAGAACCATAACATACAGTAAGTACATTGACTAGAGAGCTACGTAGTTTCGTCATATCTTTTGTCACGTACAACTTGTTTATTCCAGTCCTCAATCCCATTGGAACAGTCTTTTTCCAGTTCCCTTCTTGGAAGACAGGATCATTTATTACACCAATTAAATGTGGAATGGATAGATGTAGTTGATGTACTGGGTATCATCACCTACCTCCGTAACGTTTACACAAAACCTGTATGAAAAGGAGCAGCCCTGCCAGTAACTGTTCTGCTTCACATGGAAATGTTTTATCGTGGCACATTTCTACCTCCTCAAACACTATTGAAGATGTGAGAGGTGTGTCACAGTGGCACAGTTGAAAAACGTAGCTTACAGGAAACACCACGTTCACAGATAGAAAACTGTCACGTTTCAATGTGACTCATCACTTCGAGATGGTTTTGTTCGGGTCAGAAGCACACACAGATATAGGCACACATACATAATCACAACATAACATCCAGTAAGCAAAAGAGAAGAGAGTAACCGAGCAAAATCCTGTAACAGGCTAAATAGATATCTCGAAACTATGACGATGCAACATTGTAAATTCTCTCCCGTGGATCAAGTGTCCCTTACATATAGGCAACTAATAAAATGTGTATAAAAATGTGTATTCATTTGATGCTGGCATTGGGGAGCAGTTCTACATCTGAATGTTAAAAGTTGTTTTAGATGTTATATTTGGCTTGCAGCAGTGAGTTTATTTTCCCTCCAAGCTGAGACCTGTTTGTCGTTCTTTCAGGAACTTACTGTGTGAATCAGGTATCCGAACATATGTTTCTTTGAGGCTGAGTTATGTTTTGGATTGTGAATGATAAAAATGGGGTTGGAATAACAGTATTGTAGTTACGATGTAATGTGATTCAAAGACAAATCAAAGTTTATTGGTCGCGTACACAGATTTGTAGATGTTATCGCAGGTGCTGCGAAAATCATCTGTTTCTAGCTCCAACAGTTCAGTAATACCTAGCAATACAAAACAATACACACACACTGCAAAAAGTAAAAAAGAAAGAAATGAAGAAAAATCTGAATGTGCAATGTCATAGTCTGTTATATACACTACCAGTCATCATTTTGGACACATACTCATTCAAGGGTTTTTCTTTGTTTTGACTATTTTCTACATTGTAGAATACTAGTGAAGACATCAAAACTATGAAACAACACATATGGAATCATGTAGTTACCAAAAAATTGTTAAACAAATGTAAATATATTTCATATTTGAGATTCTTCAAAGTAGCCACCCTTTGCCTTTGACAGCTTTGCACACTCTTGGCATCAAGCGCCTTCGAGATGGAAGTGGGATGCACAGGCCGAGTCTCAGGTGGCTGAGGTCTGATGATATTTCTGGCCTTCTTGTGACACCGGGTGCTGTAGATGTCCTGGAGGGCAGTCAGTGTGCCCCCGGTGATGCGTTGGGCTGACTCCACTACCATCTGGAGATCCCTGCGGTTGCCGATTCTAGAGTAAACAACCTGAGAATATTCCAGCCTGCCACGGAAGGACTCGCCAAGCACTCAATAGGAATAGAGTACACTTTAATATACTTTAGTGTCTACTGTAATATATGATATAATGATTGGTCCAGAATATAACCCAGTTAGGGGTGTCTTTTCTTTGTTTATCTCGTCCAAATACAGTTTTGGCAGACATGTACAGATGTAATTATTGTCCCTTCTTTGTTTGTCAAAGACCAAACAGTAGATGGCAGTAATGCACCTCAGAGAGAGAGAGAAGCAAAGGGAGCTTGAGCAAGAGAGAGAGGTGGATAGCTAGAGAGAAGTTAAGGTACGTGGTGAGGAGAGCTGTCATACTGTATGACTAAACAAGTTAACACATGGAGAGAGATGAGAGAGCTGTATGGATATACCATATAGTGTACAGAGATTGAAATGTGGGAAGAAGCTGAGACACTCGTGGTGGTTATGTATGACGTTTGTGCTCCATGTTTGATCGGTGTCCAAGCAGTCAGCATGATATCTATTCCACGTTAAATTAATTTGAATGTTGAAGTCTGGATTTGATCGACTTCTCGATTCTCTTTCAGCTAGGGTCTGTCGATAGAAGGGCAATTTGAGGACAAATATACCAAATGAGACGATAGCCGGTGCTTGACATGGACTGAATTAGGTGCCGGTGTTAATTTTGGGTGCCGGTACCTTTAATATTTAGGTGCAGGAGCTCCACTACTTTTTCAAAACTAATATTCTATAAAAGGAACAGGAGCAACAGCAGTAAATAAAATGTGAGATGCCGGTACTCAGCTCCGGTGAGCTCCTGCCCTAGTCAAGCACTGACAATAGCAACTCTTACTTGCATTATGAGCAGGAATGCAATGTATATATTTTTTTGTGCAATGACGAATATAATATGTAGATGTATTTATTAGACAATGGGAAAATAATTGAATGCTTTAAACTGAAGCGCCTCCTCAGCTCTGAAGTCTCACAGCTCTCTGAATACATTATCATAGTCTACACATCACCCATCTTTTTTTAGTGTTCTTTACAAAATGAAGCAATATGATAATAAGAGCCAAGAAAAGAAAATTAAGGGCCGCCGTGTTTTCAGTGCAACCTCCTGCCCCATGATTGATTCATTCTCCATGAAATCATCACAATTAACTGACAGTGCACCTCTGGGTAAACACCACACATCATCATAAATTACTTTAAAAAACTGCCTGTGCATGTACAGTGTATACAACACATACTTTGCTGGTGGATAGTCTGTATTGTTGCGGAGGACAAAATCATGGTTAAATGATGACTTGCATAGTAACTTCATAAACACACCTTGACTTGATTGCAGCCGAAATCTATGTCTGGACAGGTACAATTGATGGCATCTTAGAAAAATAAATCCTCCTGTGTTTGGTTTGTAAGGTTGATAATGAGCATGTTAACTTTGGGTTACGAATGCATAACCATTGGCCATTGCCACTGAGAGTAATTGTCATGGACACCCATGACATTTCAGAGATACTGTAGGCTGCTCTTACCGTGAGAGAATACAGTTTCCTACAGCAGGGTACATTCTGTTAGTGTGCTTATCTTCATATTGACATACTTAAAGGAACAGTTTGTGCGGTCAAACCCACCCCAAATGTTTAAACCCACCTACAGACTGAATGTTTGGGCTATTTTGAGCATCTGATGGTAGACTCATTGGCAAATGATCCAAAATCATTTATTTGAATGACAGCAATTTTTTTGTGTATATATGGTATCATGGCTTCCTTTACCCATGAGTAAAATAGACTCATAACATCAGCAACTCTTCCTTCATCAAACATGAAAAGCAATGGGAGATGCCCTTGAACTAGGTCACTGAAGTAAACTCAATCAACAATGCAGCAGTATCTAGCAAATCAATAACAATATACACATAATGCAAAAAATAAATATTAAGAAATTAAAACAGAATGAACAATGTCAGAGTCTGGTATATAAATAGATAAATATCTGAATGGTGTGTATGAACAGTACATGAATAGAAAAGGTGTGTACAGCATTATTTATACAGATGAGCCATGACTAAATAAAGTATATACAAATATTTCCCCAGCCCCAGTGTGTTTGGCTTTCTATTCAGCCCTGGTAATGGGTGGGTGGGAGGAGAGCCCTCTGGCGTTTCCACTTTCCTTACATTAGTACTGGGCCTTCCATCCTAATGACAGCACGGGTATGATTGGAATGCTACAGGCTGTTACGATAAGGAAAATCGGTCCTCGCTGCAAATTCCTGCTGGAAATGACTTACTGGCATGAGGCAAATAAATGGTGCTGACTGACGTGCAAGGCTGCTTTGGATTTGGTGAAAATCAACTGCCGTTTTCCACAAAGTCGGACCGCATACGCTTGTGTTTGAAAGACAGCACACTAACACCATCCACACTACCAGTTAAATCTTGTGTAGATTCTGGGTACTGCAACCTGACTTACAGTATGACCCTAACTAGCTCCTCTATTTTTACTGGGTTTACTGTCAGACAGGTGAGGGACCGTATTATGACACAGGGCGAGACCCAGATGCAGACACGGGAGGCAGATGGTTCGAGTCTGATATTTATTAAGCAACAAGGGGCAGGCAAGAAGCAGGTCGAGGACAGGCAAGAGTTCATAACCAGGTCAGAGTCCAAACGGTACACGGCGGCAGGCAGGCTCGAGATCAGGGGTAGGCAGAAGGGTCAGGCGGGCTCAGTGTCAGGGCAGGCAAGAGGTAAAAACTAAACAGATACAAGGAAATATCAGGAGCACGCTGGTTGACAAGACAAACTGGCAACAGACAAACAGAGAACACAGGAATAAATACTCTGAGAATAATGGGGAAAACGGGTGACACCTGGAGGTGGGTGGGGACAATCACAAAGACAGGTGAAACAGATCAAGGGGTGACAGTATCCCCCCTCTAGGGGTGCCGGCGGTGAAAGTCGGCGATAAGGGCCGGTTCCTGGATGTCTTTAGCAGGAACCCAGCACCTTTCCTGGGCCTAGAAACAGAAGACAAAGGCCTGTGAGACAAGGGCTTAATCCTGGACACATGAAAGTATGGTGTATATGGAGGGTATGGGGTAACAGCAGGCGAACAGCTGTAGGACTCAGGACTCTAGAGAAAGGACCAATGAAATGGGGGGAAAGTTTGCAGCATTCCACCCGGAGGGGCAGGTCCCGTGTAGACATCCGTACCCTCTGCCGAGACGATAGCGGGGAGTCGGAGTCCGGTGGTAGTCTGCTTGTCGACGATACCTTGAGGTGGTCTTGAGAAGATCCAACTGAGCTCTTTTCCTGGTACTGGACTAAGGGCATGTTGACCTCTACTTGTTGCTCCGGGAAGAGCAGGGGTTGATACCCCATGGAGCACTTGAATGGGTAGAGTCCAGTGGTCGAGCAGGGAAGAGTGTTCCTAGCATTCTCTATCCAGACCAGTTGCTGGCTCCAGGTGGTGGGGTTACTAGAAACGAGACACCGAAGAGTCGTTTCCTTGTCTTGATTGGCTCGCTCTGACTGGCCGTTGGATTGAGGATGAAACTCAGAGGACAGGCTGGCCGGTGACCCAATAAGAGTGCAGAACACCTTCTAGAATTGAGACGTGAACTGAGGACCCCGATCAGATACAATGTTGACCGAGAGTCCATGGATTCGGATGACGTACTGCACCATGAACTGGGCTGTCTCCTTGGCTGACGGTAACTTGGGGAGAGGGATGAAATGGATAGCTTTGGAGAACCTATCCACCACCGTGGTGTTGCCATCTGACGGGGGAAGCCAGATGACAAAGTCCAGGGAAATATGGGACCAGAGGCGATGAGGAACATGGAGCGGCTGAAGGATGCCAGACGGAGCTTGCCGTGAAGTCTTATTTTGAGCACACACACCATGCATCTGTTGACAAATGCCGAGACATCAGGAGCCATGGTGGGCCTCCAGAAGCGTTGTCGGAGGAAAGACAGGGTACGACAGGCACCAGGATGACAGGTAACCCTGGAGGAGGGAGCCCATTTCAAGACCTGATGCCGGGTCGAATCAGGGACAAACATCCGGTTAGCCTGGCCCCCCAGGGTCTCAATACCCCAGACATAAGGCAGGGACATGGTCTCAGATTCAGAGGGTGTGGCATCGGAACTGAACAGGCGAGAGAGGGCGCCCGGCTTCACATTTTTGGACCCTGCGTGGTAGGAGATGGTGAAATTGAACCTGGTGAATAACAGAGCCCAACGGGCTTGCCTTGAGTTAAGGTGCTTGGCATTGCAGAGCTATTCTAAATTCTTATGGTCAGTCAATGCCAAAAATGGATGTTCCGCCCCTTCCAGCCAGTGCCTCCACTCCTCCAGATATTGAGACCCTGGGGGGCCAGGCTAACCGGATGTTTGTCCATCTTAACCGCCAGGAGTTTTTGGTTCCCAACGTCATAGTTCCTTTCCGCAGAGTTGAGACGATGGTACATGAAGGCACAGGGATGTAGCGTTTGGTCCTGGATGGATCGCTGGGAAAGGACAGCCCCTACTCCTTAACCACAAACTGATGGGTTGGGTCCCGATTGATGAGGGCAGTAGTGAATTGCTGCTTCAGATCCACAAAAGCCCTGTCCGCTGCTGGGGACCATGTGAATGGTACCTTGGGGGAGGTGAGTGCAGAGGGGAGCTGCCACTGTGCTGTAACCCCGAATGAAACGACGGTAGAAATTTGCAAACCCCAGAAACCGTTGTAGCTGGATGTGGGTTGGGGCCAATCCACCACCACTCTCTCTCTATTCCCTTCAGCGATGACGTATCCCAGAAAGGAGATAATGGAGCGGTGAAACTCACACTTCGCAGCTGATTCTCCAAGAGAAGCTGAAGAACTTGTTGAACATGGAGAACGTGTTCTTGGGCAGAAAGAGAGAACCAGGATGTCGTTGACCAGGGCCTGGAAGACAGCAGGAGCATTGGTGAGTCCAAACGGCATTGAACAGGTACTCAGTGTCCACTGGCAGTGTTGAAGGCATTCCGAAGGTCCAGTTTGGAAAAGATGGTAGTCCCCTGGAGAGGTTCGAAAGCCGAGGAGAGGAGTGGTAGAGGGTAACGATTCTTGATCGTGATGTTATTGAGGCCCCAGTAATCAATATATGGATGCAGGGTCTTGTCGTTCTTCCCCACAAAGAAAAACCCTACACCGGCAGGGGAGGCAGAAGGGCGAATGCTCCCAGCAGCCAGAGAGTCCTCAATGTACTCCTCCATGGGCTTGGTCTCAGGGCCAGACAGGGAATATAGCCGGCCTTGAGGCGGTGTGGTGCCCGGGAGGAGGTCAATAGCACAATCTGGAGGAAGGAAGGTAGCACGAGCCTTGCTGAAAACCTCCAGGAGGTCATGGCACTCTATGGGAACGGCAGAGAAATCAGAGGCTGTACTTAACTTTTTTGGGATTATTGGGACGCTAGCGCCCCACCTCGACAACATCTGGTGAAATTCAAAATATAAAAGTAGTAATATTAAACATTCAGAACATTCAGCTTAGAATCTTGGTAATCGAACCGCTTTGTCCGCTTTACAGTTGGCTTTACAGCGAAAGCATTTGATCATCTGAGGACAGCGCATCACACACTTCCTGCATTAACCTGCACAAGTGTCAACAACTCAAAAATAGCAATAAAATAATTCACTTACCTTTGAAGAGCTTCATCTTTTTGCAATCCAAACGGTCACAATGAATGGTCATTTTGTTTGAAAAAGTCCTTTATATCCCAAAAATATCAGTTTGTTTTGCGCGATTGATTCAGAAAACCACTTGTTCCAACTCGCCCAACATGCCTACAAAGGAATCTAAAAAGTTACCTGTAAAATTTGTCCAAACAATTCAAACAACATTTCTAATCCAACCTCAGGTACCCTAATATGTAAATAATTGATCAAATTTAAGACTGAATAAATTGTGTTCAATCCCAGAGAAAAAGAACGAGGACTGCATACTCATTCATGCGCGCCAAAAGACTAGAGTCTTTCTGAGGGACACTTCGAAAGAATACAAATACTTCTTCATTTTTCAAAAAACACGCATCAAACAATTTCTAAACACTGACATCTAGTGGAAGCCATAGGAACTGCATTGAAAAGTCCAATTACCTCCAAAGAAAAAATCCTGGATGGATTGTCCTCTGGGTTTCGCCTACAAAATCAGTTCTGTTATACTCACAAACATTGTTTTAACAGTTTTAGAAACTTTAGAGTGTTTTTTATACTACCATGCATATGCATATCCTAGCTTCTGGGCCTGAGTAACAGGCAGTTTACTTTGGGCACGTCAGTCATCAAAACTTCAGAATACTGCCCCCTAGCCTTAAAGTTGCTTCTGGAGCCAAGAAAATCCCAAAACAACAGGGATGTGGGGAGACTCAATGAGGAGAAGCTGTATTGATTTCCAGATACCCGCAGATTAATGGGAACTGTGCTGTGCGTGACTCTTCCAATGGAGGGGCCGTCCAGTGCCCTGGCATCCATGGGAAGGGAGATGAGTTGAGTGGGGATACCTAGGTGGCTATGTAATGCCCCTCAGCACCACAATATGGACAACTGTTGGAACTTAGCCTTTGTGAATGTTCCTTAGGCGATAATCTAGCTCTGCCCAGTTGCATAGGTTCCAGTATATACAACTCACCCGTCGCCGATGATTCTGAAGGGAACGCTTCGGATCTTCTCAGAAATGCAGCCATCGGGGACTTCTGGGTCCCTTCGGAGGTGGGCAAGCAGCAGCTGATGATCGAGTGTTACAGAGACCCGACCTCCTCTCATTCCTGCATTCCCGTAGATGCCCATCAATCCTAATGGTAAGGGCGATGAGGGAATCGAGGTCCAAAGGTAACTCCCGGGCTGCTAGCTTGTCGTTTATCTCCTCTGATAGTCCATGAAGGAAGGTATCAAACAGGGCCTCCGGATTACAGGCACTTTCGGCGGCCAATGTGCAAAAACCTACTACGTAGTCTGCCACACTACGGTAGTTCTGATGTAATTTCAGTAGTTTTTGGGCAGCCTCTCTCCCGAGCACCGGAGAATCGAACACCTTCTTCACCTCCGCCATAAAATCTTCCAGATAATAGACTGAGGCTCCCAAACAGCTGTAGCCCAGGTGAGCGCCCTTCCAGACATTAGCGTAATAAGATACGCTATCTTCGACCAATCCGAAGGGAACCACGATGGCTGTAGCTCAAAAATAAAGGAGCACTGGGAAAGGAAATTCCGTCAGCTTCCATCTGGAGGTGGTAATCGGGGTTCTCGGGGAATCGGGTATGCTGAACAAAACCTCCGCTGGTAGGGGGGTTACTGAGTGACTGGGAGGTCTCAGATGTGGCATGCTGCCTGTGAGATAATTCACAGAACTGCTCCATTAATGCCTCAAACCTCTGGTTGTGGCATTCCACCAGAGATTGGAACCCTTCCATAGGTTCTGAAGTTGCTCCACAGGGTTTTTAACCTGTTGCTTCTACTCGGGACGCTTGCGTCCCAACTAGAGCTCTGGAAATGCAAATGCGCTACGCTAAATGCTAATAGTATTAGTTAAAACTCAAAAGTTCATTAAAATACACATGCAGGGTATCGAATTAAAGCTACACTCGTTGTGAATCCAGGCAACAAGTCAGATTTTTAAAATGCTTTTCGGCGAAAGCATGAGAAGCTATTATCTGATAGCATGCAACACCCCAAAAGACCCACAGGGGACGTAAACAAAATAATTAGCATTTCGGCGTTACACAAACCGCACAATAAAATAGAAAACATTCATTACCTTTCACCATCTTCTTTGTTGGCACTCCTAGATGTCCCATAAACACTATTTGGGTCTTTATTTCGATTAAATCGGTCCATATAAAGCCTAGATATCGTTATATGTAGACTGTGTGATAAACGAAAAAACATTGTTTCAAAACGTAACGTCATTTTTTAAATTCAAAAGTCGACGATAAACTTTCACAAAACACTTCGAAATACGTTTGTAATGCAACTTTAGGTATTAGTAAACGTTAATAAGCGATAAAATTCATCAGGAGGCGATGTAAAGATCATTAGCTGTCCGTCTGGAAAAATGTCCGGCTAGAAACTCAACGAAAATATCCGGTCCTAGACCGGAGGAGATACGGTGTCCTGCATGTGTTTGACCAAGAAAAACTCGAAGGAAATGACAAGACTCTAGACACCGTGTGGAAGCTGTAGGTACTGCAACCTCAGTCAATTAATTGTGGTTCACGTTTATCAATTGGTTCAAGTAGCGCATGGATATATTTTCCCATTTTCAGTGATCAGTTTTTCCTGTGCTTTTCGATGTAAATGCCGTTCTGGTAAAGCCACAGCAGTGATTTAACCAGTTTTTTAAACGTCTGAGTGTTTTCTATCCACACAGACTAAGCAAATGCATATACTATATTCCTGGCATGAGTAGCAGGGTGCTGAAATGTTGCTCGATTTTTAACAGAATGTTCAAAAAAGTAGAGGGTCGACTTAAGAGGTTAACGGTGGCTCCCCGCATGGTCAGTCAAGGCCAGTTCGTACTATAATGACACAGGGCGAGATCCAGATGAATACACAGGAGGCAGATGGTTCGAGTCTCTATTTATTGAGCAACAAGGAGCAGGCAAGATTTAACCAGGTCAAAGGCCAAACGGTACATGGCGCAGGCAGGCTCAAGGTCAGGGGCAGGCAGAATGGTCAGGCAGACGGGCTCAGTGTCAGGGAAGGCAAGAGGTAAAAAACGGGAGGACTAGAAAAAACAGATACAAGGAAAAAGCAGGAGCACAGAAAAACACGCTGATTGACTTGACTAGACAAGACGAATTAGCAACAGACAAACAGAGAACATAGGAATAAATACCCTGGGAATAATTGGGAAAACAGGTGACACCTGGAGGTGGGTGGAGACAATCACAAAGACAGGTGACACAGATCAGGGCGTGACAGACCGAGAGATATATCTATTCTTTGACAAGTCATGAGAGGATCACTGCTGCCTCGATCTGATCTCACACTCCTCTTCTTCACAAGGCCCTCTCTTTATCCCTAAGTCATATTTGATATTGCAACTTCTTCCAGCTCACTCTCTTGTTCTTTTCTGTTCAAAAACTATTTGGGCCTTCTTCCTTCCTCCCAAGGTTGGTAGGGAGGAAGGCTGAATACCCTCTCACAAACACACACTCCAAAGATGAGCGAGAGCCGTACAGGAGGAGATTAAGAGACAAAGCAAGGCGTGTGACACGACGCCGAGCGGAGAGTAGAAGCGGTACACTGAATATAGCGCATTATGCTGCCGAGAGCGAACGCTGCAAGAAGATTAGCAGGGCGATGAGTCAGAAGCACACACATTCAGCTTCTCTATTAGTCATGAATTAGGCTGATGTGGCTCTGTACAGTGGCCCGGTTCATCACAATGCAAATTAGTGCCGACGGATGTGTAATGTGCTCTGTGCTCGTGTCCTAAGCTCCAAAAGCTTGCCAGTTCCCACCATGATACTCACATGGTACTTGCAGGAAGCTGAGAGAAAAAACATCTTGTTAAAAAAAGCATACCACATCTGTCAAGGCTGTTAGGATTCAATCACAGTGGGGGAGACAGACACGCAATGAAACGGCACAGATGCTCCGATGACCTTAGCCAACCTTGTTTGTGACCCTGAGCAAAGATGTAATTAGTGCTAAAAACAAACACTCCGAGGGACCAAACGGTCTGAATAAATACAATGGTGTCTGCTGTAAATCGCATCCCAGCAGTTTGACATTAAACAGCTCTGTAGGCCTGTGGAGAAACACCCATCATGTCATGTTAGCACACAACTCCTGCTTAGACATGGCATAGTACTAGCGTTTTACTCACTTCAAAGGCGGAGGGCTAGCGCTCTGCTAATACTCAGCATACAGCAGCCTACATAGCAGTCTGCCATTCCACCCAGACACAACTTCTACTGATGCTGAATCTGCATATGGACAATGTGAATTATAATATAACGGTTCAAGGAGGATTAGAGAGAGGCCAAGTGACGATCTATAAAGGCTTGGCTTTAGTTCTCCATATTTCTGTATTGAAATCAATATACCAATGATTGGATAGGCTCAAGATGTCTAGTGTGCTTTTCAAGATATTATTCTCCCAAACACTCCATTGTTCTCCAATCTCCCTATTTAGAATCACCCCAGTGGTATGTAAAGGGTTGAATCCTAAGTTGTTGGGAAGTAGACTAGTCTACTTTTGCCGATGGTCATGGCCATCTGTGGAGGGGTACGATAGTGGGGGAGGTGGAAGAGCCAGACGGGAGTCCGACTGAACTGGCTAGTCTCTCTCTGGGTTTCACCCAAGCAGATGGATCTGATGATGAGGAGTTTGGACACCTTCAAGTGGGATCTATCTCCCTGACAGAGTTGTGAATCAGTGGGGTGTTTCCACTTGCTCTGAACAGAACACTGTGTTAAAGCCCGAATGCCGAACAAACATCCCTGCCAGCACCATGTCCCAGGCTCAACTGAACCCCTGCTCCCCTAACATTCGCCTGCCAACAGGACTAACTTTTTCTGAGCTGGTCACTTCCACGGCCCCAACAAATAAAAACCTACACTAGCAGAGCAGCAAACAAACACCACACAGGCTGTGGTCATATATGTTTAAGAACAGTTTTACATTGTCGGTAAATGTGGCAGGGGAGATTGGAGTTAGTATTCATTTCACTATGTACTGACTGTGTAAAATGCATTCTGAAAAGAATAAATTGACTTCTGCGCCAGCGGAGTGCTTCAACCAAATCAATCCAATAGAGAATTTTGAGATAGTCTTCTTAGAAACCTTTTTGAATATACACTGAGCCAACACAGAGAGGAAAGATAAAAAGAGATGACTTCAAAAGGTGCTAACAGTTAGGGTTTCCCCCTCTCCATACGGTGCTCTCCCTCTCTCAGAAACATTGCCAATCTGACTGAAACTGCATTTCAATTCCATTAGAGTGAGCATCAGTTTGAACTTAAATATGGCTCTAGCGTCACCGTTGTACTGTAGATCTAGACAGGCTATAAGATATACAGACCTTTACTATATGCACAAGATGATACCAGCATAAAGATTATACTTCATGGTGAACATGTTAATGTGTACATGTAAATATCCAATTAAACAAAGGCATTTACTTACAAATATATCATTTGGCTCATACATTACTTACCCACTGGGCACAGATGTCATTTCATCGTCTAGTTGATTTGAATTGGATGGATTTGCCAACTAATGTGAACTCAAAGTAATGCCAACAAACATTTAACCATCTCATTGGATTTAGGGTAAAAAATAAACATCCTCACATCAAATTTTATTTGTTGAAATGACATTCAAGCAGTTTGTGGGTAATGCCCAGCATTAGGGACTGATCTGGCCAACTGTCATTGTCATTCATCTCAACTCAAGGGTTTGAATATGGCACCTCCTGCTGGCCCATGGAGTGCATCACTAGCTACACGAATCTAGCTTGTGTAGGCTAAGCATGACTCTTTCCATTTTTCACACAGATTTGTGAATATTCTTCCTTCCCCCTACTATCATTTCCCATTATGAGCAAACTGTGCTCATAGAAGGGAAGCCTTGAGGTGAATCCATTTGGTCCTCTTATGAGTAGTCCTTTGAACAGGTGCTTGAACATGAGAAGCTGACGATATTGAGTGTTGCCTGACAAGCTCGGTTGACAGTAGGACTGAGGTGAAGTTGAGTCTTGTAGGGTTTTATCTGCCAGTTTTGAGTCTCCCAGTGGGTATTTCTCATATAGTCAATGCAAACAAAACTCAATTTTAATGTACAACAAAGCTTATATGCTGTTGCTTGTCATCTTCAAATTAAGCCAATAAAAAAAGAAAGCGAAAAATGAATTTCTCGTCTGTAATCCATCTGTTCAAAAAACAGTTGTGAGGCGTACTGTCAATATTAAATACAGCATAACTGTGTGAAAGCCATTTATACTTTCTGTGTGGGTGTATCTGCAATTGCTATAGCGCTTAACAGACAGTAGTTCCACAAAATGGAGCACATGATAAGGGGGCCTTAGGGGAACAAAGGCAAATCTACTTATCCCATCCGTGGATATGAGTTCTCAATAAGGTTATTCTGCTGCAATCATAGGTAAAATAAGGTAAGGCAGGACACTCTGTGTGTGTGTGTGTACTTGTTTGTATGTGTTCGAATGTTATTTTTAAGCCCAAAATATACGGAGAAAATGCCATCCCACATTCAACTCAAACCATACAAAAGTAACGAATCCAAGAATGGTACTTTAGAAATCCGACTCACAATAACCTTGTTCTTTCAGGGCATTAAACTAATCTGGATACAAGGTTGACGTGTTCACTGCTGTAGTCAAGTCCTGTACTGGGAGAACAGAATATTGTATGGGGAAATGATCTGGGCCAGCTTAGTCTAATGCATTCAATTAATACTTCCTGCCATTAGAGCCCACCCTTGCCACTCTATGAGCATTTCAAGGAGAACAGAAAGGGGCCAGCCACGGCCATCATTTCTGCACGTGCAAAGTAAATGACTGTTTTGAACACAATTTGTTTTCCTGTGTCTTCTGTGTCTTCTGTCAAAGCTGTGTTTATTGTTCTGAGACAAGTGCCTGAAGATGTTTGTGTTCATCTCTCGAATTTGGACATTGTGATGCTAGCATTGGTTTGGTTTATTGCTGGTCCTGTCACTTCCTTAAACGTCCTGGTGAGCTCCAACGTCAAAGCCTTTAAATCATGGCGTTGTCTCCTGCAAGGGAGGATTCATCATCAAAAGTGCTGTGTGTGTTGCTTTTTCTATAATACCTTGCACTATAATGAAGAAGTGTATATCAGCGTGCCAGATGCAACTGCAGGTCAAATAGAAATTCTAACAGGTCTTTGGAAGAAGAAGACTCATTTCAATAGAATTCCATCAGGTTTCAAATAACATGTAGGGTAGATGTCACTTTCTTTCTTGAAACGCCTCTGTTGTTAGAAACTATCCCACAATCTTGTTCTTTTAGGGTACATTGCTAAACCGTATGCTTTACTTCCAAATGTTAATAAGCCAACAGTGCGTTGCAAAATTTGAACCGGTACACTTGTGTGGGGAACCACCTCTTGTGCTCCTTATATCTTGCTGCACGTCTTACACGAGAGAACAGGAGAGTGGAAAGTGGTGACTCTGGCAGACGGTTATCATCTCTGTCCTCTTAAACCTTTGACATTAGTTCGCTAAGCTTCCTCCGAGTTCCTAATTCAAAGTTGACAGAAGCTGATTTAAGTCCTCTCTGGCAGTGTCAACCCTTCTGATGCTTCGCCTGTGAGGAGCTGTTAGGAGTGGTGGGTGCTAGGGTCAGTGCCTTATGGTAGGTTAAATAACAGCCACGAGCTCACCGAAGGTCTCCCGACTCCGGCTGTGCTCCACGGTGGCATTTTGCTGACATTTCCCTGGCAGGTGAGAACAGCAAAGGGTCTTAAAAGTCATGCGATAAGATAGCAGGGGCCACTGACACAACAACAGATTTATTCAGGGGATAAGGCTGTTATCGCTGATTGACTTTGGGCAGCCAGCCCTTACTCTGCAATATGGGTGCGATGGGGATATCACCAATACTGGTTTGGTTGGACACTCTCCAATTCCTAATGCATTCTGGGATGCCATATACTTGGAGTGTTAGCAGCTGGCAGGAAAATGTTGATGAGATGTGTTTGAATGAATTTTTGTTAATGATGTGATTAATTATACATTCATTATTCCCTGATTGTGACTATTTTTTATATTGGCAATCAATGCATATGATGGCACTGTAGGGAAATAACTATAAGCATATAATCGAAATTAATGTGGTTGTTGGTGGTTTATTGCCTTCTGGGCTAAGCAGAGTCAAAACCAAACGAGCCTTGGTAGACTACAAACAGAGGGACAGTAAACAACATACACTGGTCCCCCATTTCATCATCAATGTTATGAACATTTACAACAGACACAACAGGCCGAGACATCTCTATTTCTGGACACCAAGAGAGAACAATAATAATAATCTGTATAGAGAGGGAGACCGACAGACCGACAGACAGACAGACAGACAAACAAAGAAAGAAAGTCAGAAAGAGACAGAGAAAGAGAGCAAGAAATGTGTGAAGGGAGAGATTGACCGCCACTACTCATTCCTTATACCTGACTAAAAGTCGTGGGCTTTGAAAATAATCGATTAGAACACTCAAGCATAAAATGGAAGGTTGCAGAACAAAGGCGATTTTCGTGACAGGCCACAGAGAGAAAACGTTTGTTGCCTCTGCAACAGCCCCTTAGTGCCCATGGCAACTCATCCATAACTTCCAACTGTCAGCCATAAAATTGAGTATAAGTAATATAATTTTTAAACACACCTTAGCATTTCTGCTTAGCTGGTCTTATTTACTGATGTGCACACCTCAAATGCTTTCTCCTACAGTTCTTGAGCACAGCTGACAAGTCTCAGGGATCACCATATGACGATTCTGTTCTGAGGCAGGTGTTGCAAATATACACTGCTCAAAAAAATAAAGGGAACACTAAAATAACACATCCTAGATCTTTACATGGTTGAATGTGCTGACAACAAAATCACAGAAAAATTATCAATGGAAATCAAATTTATCAACCCATGGAGGTCTGGATTTGGAGTCACACTCAAAATTAAAGTGGAAAACCACACTACAGGCTGATCCAACTTTGATGTAATGTCCTTAAAACAAGTCCAAATGAGGCTCAGTAGTGTGTGTGGCCTCCACGTGCCTGTATGACCTCCCTACAACGCCTGGGCATGCTCCTGATGAGGTGGCGGATGGTCTCCTGAGGGATCTCCTCCCAGACCTGGACTAAAGCATCCGCCAACTCCTGGATAGTCTGTGGTGTAATGTGGCATTGGTGGATGGAGACATGAGACATGATGTCCCAGATGTGCTCAATTGGATTCAGGTCTGGGGAGCGGGCGGGCCAGTCCATAGCATCAATGCCTTCCTCTTGCAGGAACTGCTGACACACTCCAGCCACATGAGGTCTAGCATTGTCTTGCATTAGGAGGAACTCAGGGCCAACCGCACCAGCATATGGTCTCACAAGGGGTCTGAGGATCTCATCTCGGTACCTAATGGCAGTCAGGCTACCTCTGGCGAGCACATGGAGGGCTGTGCGGCCCCCCAAAGAAATGCCACCCCACGACTGACCCACCGCCAAACCGGTCATGCTGGAGGATGTTGCAGGCAGCAGAACGTTCTCCATGGCGTCTCCAGACTCTGTCACGTCTGTCACATGTGCTCAGTGTGAACCTGCTTTCATCTGTGAAGAGCACAGGGCGCCAGTGGCGAATTTGCTTATCTTGGTGTTCGCTGGCAAATGCCAAGCATCCTGCAACGTGTAGGTCATTTTGCAGGGCTTTGGCAGTGCTCCTCCTTGCACAAAGGAGGAGGTAGCGGTCCTGCTGCTGGGTTGTTGCCCTCCTACGGCCTCCTCCACGTCTCCTGATGTACTGGCCTGTCTCCTGGTAGCGGCTCCATGCTCTGGACACTACGCTAACAGACACAGCAAACCTTCTTGCCACAGCTCGCATTGATAATCCATCCTGGATGAGCTGCACTACCTGAGCCACTGAGTGTGGGTTGTAGACTCCGTCTCATGCTACCACTAGAGTGAATGCACCCCCAGCATTCAAAAGTGACCAAAACATCATCCAGGAAGCATAGGAACTGAGAAGTGGTCTGTGGTCACCACCTGCAGAACCACTCCTTTATTGGGGGTGTCTTGCTAATTGCCTATAATTTCCACCTGTTGTCTATTCCATTTGCACAACAGCATGTGAAATGTATTGTCAATCAGTGTTGGTTCCTAAGTGGACAGTTTGATTTCACAGAAGTTTGATTGACTTAGAGTTACATTGTGTTGTTTAAGTGTTCCCTTTATTTTTTTAGCAGTGTATTTCATCTTAATCAATCAATTTAAAATGATTTGAAGCACTGGACATCAAATGGCCTATTGTTTGCCAAATGATTTGGATTCTGATGCTTCCTGTGTTCCCTTGAAGTAATGGGTATCACTAAAGCAGTGACTGAAGCAAGGCCACCCACACACACAGACAATGACATGCATGGACAGACACACACTTACACACACTCTGATTCTTCCATCACCCACTCTGCATTATTCTATTGTATTTGTTCCTAGAAAATTTGAGTGCATAAAGATCTCCAGTATTCACAAGAGTGTATTATTATTCAAAATCAAAACTGGTATTTTGCATGAAACTTATGTACCCTTACTGTTCTTTTTTTTCAGCTGTGTGCCAGAAATGTAGAGCTTAGCAAACAACCTATTTTTCCCTTCCATTTTTGTCCATTTTGTTTCTCTCCGGTCGACCAAATCAGTCTGCTGAAAGTAGCTGTGCACTGTCCTGCCTTGGTTTCAAAAAGTGTCAAAAGTAATTTTTCTCCCTCTGCATCAGTGTCCGAGGGAGAGGCAGATGGAGAGAAGCAGGGGAGAGAGACATAGTTAGTGATCGATTCAAAGGTGTGGAGCCTGACTTTCATCTAATATCTAAACCAGATGGCCTTTGGCAAGAGATAAACACTGTTTTGTTGGAGCAGCTTGGAGGGAATATGCACACCAAAGGAGGCTGCTAAGGGGAGGACGGCTCATAATAATGGCTGGAACAGAGCGAATGGAATGGCATCCAACACATAGAAACCATGTGTTCGATGTATTTGATACCATTCCACTGATTCCGCTCCAGCCGTTACTACAAGCCCGTCCACCCAAATGACGTTGCCACCAAACTCCTGTGATGCACACCTATAGCCTCCATGAGGAGACCCTGTCAGGGTAGCACTGTCTGTCATCAATCTCCATTTCTATCAAAGGACATCAAACTCTGGGCACAGACTGGGAGGATGGTCTCGGGCCCTGAGGGGATAAGGGCCCAGCACTGATCTGTATCACCCCTATCAAATTAGACATTCAGTTAGGCGCTGCTGCTCCTCCTCTGGGGTTTGCTTGCATCACATGGTAATGTATGTTATAGTTTTAGTAAATACATACAGTACATACAATTCTATCCTTATTGACCATACTCTCATGGTCACTCATTTTAAAACAGTTCACTTCCCTCACATGGTTGGCAAGCTGTCCATGAATGTAGAACCCGTATGTATTGTCTATGAACCAGACCAACCACCCATCTTGCTCACTCAAAAGGTTCCGTCTTGGAACGCATGCTCTGATCTGTAGGTGTACTCATGGTACAAAAGATTCCTGTTGCTTCTGTGTTCCTATCCCTTGTTCTGTGCAGTACGTTGACCACCCACCAGGACAACCTTATTCGTGCACTGTGATGTGAGAGCCTCCCAAGGCATCAGTGTCTCTTTGTCTGACTGGGCTCGGGCTACATGTTCTGTAACCCGCAGGCGCCGTGTTCAATGGGCGAAAGGGGATGAGAGGAACTGGAACACTTCACGTCTTGTGAGGAGAGAGGAACGGAGAGAGGCGAGCGGGGGAAAAAAAACTTGTGACCATGCTTGTAATAGAGCAGTTTTGTCTGCCTTCTTTGGAACGGGGACTGGCACGGGGTGAGGGCACCTTGTCCATTGAATAATCCGTGGAGCACAACAGTGGAGTAGTGTTCGGATACGATGACTGACTCGAGGCCTATTGAGTGCAGGATCAGACAACATATGGATTGCCAGCCACTTGGACTTCTGTTGAACTTAAAGATGGATTGTGCAAACTGAAGAATTATTTAAATATCTTCACGTTAAGGTGACTAAAGGAAAATGTTGGAATGGAATGATTGGAGATACACGGTACCAGTGTTTTGCAGTGTCGGTGTCTATTGCTGTGTAGATTGCTTATTTTTGTATTACTTAACAGCTTACATACATTTCTTGGCCAATTGCACATCCATTAAAGTGGTATAATTTCCCAAATGCTCCTTGGGAAATGTTAATACCCCCCCAGTGCTGAAGCATTATGGGAAAATCTGCCCAGTGATTATATTACACCTCTTTACACTGAGTATACAAAACATTAAGAACACTTGCTCTTTCAATAACATAGACTGACCAGGTGAATCCAGGTGAAAGCTATGAACCCTTATTGAAGTCACTTGTTAAATCTACTTTAATCAGTGTTGAGGAAGGTGAGGAGACAGGTAAAATCATGCTTTTTAAGCCATGAGACATGGATTGTGTATGTGTGCCATTCAGAGGGTGAATGGGCAAACAAAAGATTTAAGTGCCCTTGAACGGGGTATCGTAGTAGGTGCCAGGGGCAACGGTTTGTGTCAAGAACCGACACTGCTGGGTTTTTCACGCTCGACAGTCTCCCGTGTGTATCAAGAATGGCCCACCACCCAAAAGACATCCAGCCAACTTGATACATCTGTGGGAAGCATTAGAGTCAACATGAGCTAGCATCCCTGTGGAATGCTTTTGACACCTTGTAGAGTTCAAGCCCCAACTAATTGCTCTGGCAAAAGAGAAAAGAGCGGGGTATGTAATACTCAGTATTAGGAAGGTGTTCCCAACGTTTGGTATACTCTAGCCCAGGGGTACACAATTAGAATTCAAAGAGGTCCAGTGACCTCATTTTCTCCCCCCAAAGGTCTAAACCATTAAAATGTCTAACGTGCGCTATGATTTGGAGGCATGTATAGTTCTTGCATATGTATAACTAATAAACAAAGTACTACATTTCAATAGCATTTCAACAATATGTATTGCAAATTTCCAACACAGACACATTAATTAAACATGGAGGTAAAATAAATATGCAGCCTAATCATGAATAAAAAGTAGGCCTATCACAAATGTTCTCATTTCAAGCAAAACAATCTTCTCCGAAAAAAGTGCTTTGATTTTTGAACAAATAAGAAACCACAGGTTTAATATTTATCCTTTCTACTCTCTCCCACTTCACTTCTGCATTTCTCTTCTTTAGTGAGAGAAATGGGCTTTTGCTTGCCCTGACAGTAATTTGAACCTTGGCTGGAATGGAGTCGGTGCCATTCTCATGCACATATGTAGGTGCTCATTGGTGAGTCTAGAACGGTACTTATTTTTAATGATGTTCATAGTGGAGACAGAAGACTCACGACTGTATGTGGAGCCAAACATGGTCAAGGTGTGTAGCGCTACTTTGGTTAGACCAGGGAAAACAGTCTCAGACATTGCCTGCAGCCAGAAAGTGTCATGATCAAGTTAGTTGAAAGTGGTCTCTTAGTGCAACATTTGCTTGCAGATCAATCAGTTCCATCTGTAGAGATCTAGCATGTGCTCACTTGAAGGTCTGGGTCACCTCCTGACATCTGTGATGAGGAATGGATTCTCAATTAGATGATGGAGCTGATGTCCAAGGCTGAAGCTGTCAAAGCGATTTCTAAAGTTTCCAATCAGCCAATCTGTGAATTCAACATCTCTCTCACCCTGAATCTGTTCCTGCACTTTTGGGAAGTGTGCACAGTCTCCTTGAAGATCTTTATTGAACTTCCAGTTTCCTCTGGAAGGAGCGGCCAGATGTCATCAAATCACAAACTGAATTGTTCTTGCCCTGTGGGTTCACATTGAGCTCATTAAGGTGTGATGTGTTGTCTACCAAGAAAGCAACAATATCCACTTTGATCTCGTCTTGCAAAAAAAGTGAAAAACGGTGTTGCCTTTTGACCCTTGAGCTCTACTAGGAAAGCTGTTATTTCCTTTCGAATGGACCAAAAGCGTTCCGACACCTTGGACCAAAAGCGTTCCGACACCTTGCTTTTACTGAGCCATCTTACGTTGTGCTGCAGTAGGCCATTTTGCATTTGCCTCGACTTCTTTCAGGAATTCTCTCAGCAGGCGATGTCGATGAGATGAGGATGCCCTGAGGAAGTGGATGAGTTTCATCATTGTATTAATCACTTCAGCACACTCTTCTGACAGATCGCCGCACAGGACAGACTGATGAATGACGAGGTGGTAGGCTGTGAGATCGGGGTTGTCCTCTTTCAGCCGTGCCACAGCTCCTCTCTCTCTTCCTGACATGGCAGGGGCCCTGTCTGAGGTGATAGAGACCACTTGTTTTTAGATCTATCCCCCTCTTTCTCAGCATCTCCTTTACGGACCATGTATATGTCCTTTCCTCTTGTATGTGTCTCAAGTGGTGTTACACCTAACAGGTCTTCACAGAATCCTTTCTTCTCTGTGGAGCAAAATCTGACATACACCATGTTGGATTCGGGGTAAACTTTGAAAATGTAGATATTAAATACATTGTAGATCAGAAGCATAGAATATAAGGAGGGAGAGATACTGGGTTTTATGTCAGAAGTTAATGGTTTTCTGTGGAAAGACAGATGGATTTGGAATGTGTTGGGTGGAGATCCTAGAAACTAGCAATGTCACTGAGGGAGAGAGGGTAATGTATAACGTTTACATTATGTCAGGATAGGTTATTGTTAGCCATCAGGGATACTCTGGGAGTAGAGGAGACACAGTCTGGTATCAATAACCATGACAGCCTTGAGCTGGGGAGGAGTGAGCACTTTGGGGTAGAGGTCAGGTTAGATGAAGTGAGGAAGAACAGATATCACTAAGGTTCTGTCTAGCAACAGGGATGCATTGGCTGTGCAGTTGTGGAGGAGGAGACTCAGCCTAGGAGAAAGGGTTAAATATCAGCGCTTGTGTGAAATGTTTTTTTTTTGTTTGTCTGAATTACAGCTGTAACGACCCTGGGAAGAATTAAACTTGGTTAATTAAGCTTCTCTAGTGTCCGTTAGTGATTTACTCTGAATATTTAGAACCTAACAACCAGAAGCTGGACATTATCACTCACATCAGTCGATTCATCAACAGCATATGCTCTGCATGGTTCACTCCGAATAGCTTCACCACGCTGTGTTAATACGTCCTCTGTTAGTACACTGCTCAAAAAAATAAAGGGAACACTAAAATAACACATCCTAGATCTGAATGAATGAAATATTCTTATTAAATACTTTTTTCTTTACATAGTTGAATGTGCTGACAACAAAATTATCAATGGAAATCAAATTTATCAACCCATGGAGGTCTGGATTTGGAGTCACACTCAAAAAAGTGGAAAACCATAATACAGGCTGATCCAACTTTGATGTAATGTCGTCAAAATGAGGCTCAGTAGTGTGTGTGGCCTCCATGTGCCTGTATGACCTCCCTCCAATGCCTGGGCATGCTCCTGATGAGGTGGCGGATGGTCTCCTGAGGGATCTCCTCCCAGACCTGGACTAAAGCATCCGCCAAATCCTGCACAGTCTGTGGTGCAACGTGGCGTTGGTGGATGGAGTGAGACATGATGTCCCAGATGTGCTCAATTGGATTCAGGTCTGGGGAACGGGCGGGCCAGTCCATAGCATCAATGCCTTCCTCTTGCAGGAACTACTGACACATGAGGTCTAGCATTGTCTTGCATTATTAGGAACCCAGGGCCAACCGCACCAGCATATGGTCTCACAAGGGGTCTGAGGATCTCATCTCGGTACCTAATGGCAGTCAGGCTACCTCTGGCGAGCACATGGAGGTCTGTGCGGCCCCCCAAAGAAATTCCACA
Source organism: Oncorhynchus nerka (assembly GCF_034236695.1). NCBI lineage: Eukaryota > Metazoa > Chordata > Actinopteri > Salmoniformes > Salmonidae > Oncorhynchus > Oncorhynchus nerka. Next base: position 49,196,182 of record NC_088406.1, read on the forward strand.
CCACACCATGACTGACCCACCGCCAAACCGGTCATGCTGGAGGATGTTGCAGGCAGCAGAATGTTCTCCACTGCGTCTCCAGACTCTGTCACATGTGCTCAGTGTGAACCTGCTTTCATCTGTGAAGAGCACAGGGCGCCAGTGGCAAATTTGCCAATCTTGGTGTTCTCTGGCAAATGCCAAACGTCCTGCACGGTGTTGGGCTGTAAGCACAACCCCCACCTGTGGACGTCGGGCCCTCATACCACCCTCATGGAGTCTGTTTCTGACCATTTGAGCAGACACATGCACATTTGTGGCCTGCTGGAGGTCATTTTGCAGGGCTCTGGCAGTGCTCCTCCTTGCACAAAGGCGGAAGTAGTGGTCCTGCTGCTGGGCTGTTGCCCTCCTAAGGCCTCCTCCTGATGTACTGGCCTGTCTCCTGGTAGCGCCTCCATGCTCTGGACACTACGCTGACAGACACAGCAAACCGTCTTGCCACAGCTCGCATTGATGTGCCATCCTGGATGAGCTGCACTACCTGAGCCACTTGTGTGGGTTGTAGACTCTGTCTCATGCTACCACTAGAGTGAAAGCACCACCAGCTTTCAAAAGTGACCAAAACATCAGCCAGGAAGCATAGGAACTGAGAAGTGGTCTGTAGTCACCACCTGCAGAACCACTCCTTTATTGGGGGTGTCTTGCTAATTGCCTATACTTTCCACCTGTTGTCTATTCCATTTGCACAACAGCATGTGAAATGTATTGTCAATCAGTGTTGCTTCCTAAGTGGACAGTTTGATTTCACAGAAGTGTGATTGACTTGGAGTTACATTGTGTTGTTTAAGTGTTCCCTTTATTTTTTTGAGCAGTGTATTTCACTCTTTCTTGCTGCTGTTGTACGTGACATTGGGATTTGCTTGATCTTTCCACACAGCTCGTCTTTTTCTTCACCATCAAGTAAAGTTTCAGCGACAGCGATCATGTACTCCATCACCACTCCCTCGTCAGTAAATTACTTTTGGTGTTGACCCAAAATCCAATCTATTTTTTTAATGAACATTCGTTTGCACGTAGTTGGGCAGTGAATGCATGGGAGAGGACTCTGGTGGACCGATCATACTGGGCTTTGAGTGAGTTTATTTTGTGTGCCCTCACCTCGGACTGCTGGGGATATGTTTGCTCAAAAGATCGGTGCTTTGTCTCGTAGTGGCACTTCACTTTGGCACTTTTTGTTCGAGTCATGGTCTCTGAACATATCAAGTGTTCGGACACTTGCTGCGGGAAGGTTAAAGGCATATTTGTCTGTCCACTCCTCTTTGAAAGCTCGATTTTCTGTATTGACTTTCCTGACTTTTGCGCACGCCGTTCTATAATTTCTCCTCTCGCTTCTCCCGCTGTCTCTCTCTCTGACAACATCGGTCTCCTAAAAGGCATTGTAAACATTCGCTTTGATTGGCTGAGTTTCGTGAAGGGATTGAAATAACACACGTGATTGGACAACACACAGTAGTTTGGTGCGCTGTCTGTGACCTTCCCAGCTGCGCTGAGCCAGCGTCGTGTCTGTACATTGAAAAAAAGGGTTGCTTCATCAGTATTTTAATGTAACAATTATTCATGAGGAATGTGTCGAGGTCCAGATAGAACCTTCACCGAGGTTCGCCAGTTGTGTAACTCTTCTCTAGACTATAAACATTCTAAGGGGGGAGCTGTATTATGCAATCATTGGCACTCTACTATAGCCATGACTACATTTGTTAGAGTATTATCTTCTGTGTCAACAAAACTGTGCTCTTGTGATTCATCTTCCCCGAAGCTCCGTTGTATCAACAGTAGGAGGAGGTGTAGATAGGTAGGTGCACCGTAGGTGAGTGGAGGTTACATACCTATGATTAAAAGGCAGCTGGAAAAGACTGTCTCGAATTGGAATGACAGTACTGACAATTATCCCAAGACTTTCCCCTGGCAGTGCTTTCACACATCTGACTTATAGCTTATAGCTGTGCACCTTCCACAGAGAGTTAGGTGTTCACCTGAATAACTGCAGAAGTGCTGTCTGCTGCCCAGTTACCAAAACTGTTCTTTGTGTGTAGTTTTTAAAATACATATGGTTGTGTTCAGTGTGAGAGATGTTATTTTTTGCTATAAAAGTTGTGTACCTTCCACACACAGTCAGATATTTAGCTGAGTAACTGTAAAAGTGTTGTCTGTGACCCTGTTACCAAAACTTTGCTAATGTTTTTGAAATGCATAAGGGATTTTTAAAGATTGTGTTCAGCGTGAGAGATATTATTATTGCTATCAAAGTTGTGCTGCATGTCCTTGATCAGCCCATGGTGTGGCCTCCCTATGGCTCTAAGGCCTAGCCTTAGTTGCCATACTTTTGAGCTTACATTCATGCCATAGAGAGAGGATATCCCAATGCCGTTGTATATTTAAAATCGGCACTTGGCAAATCAGAGAGGGGCTGAGAAATCAAACATCTTGGTAAACTGCTTTCATCTCTTAGAACTTGATAGGAGAGTGAAATGAATTACCGTGAAGCTCATTCTGATTCTGTTTATGTGGGGGCGAATTGAAGCTACATTGTTTATCATGGAGCCAAATGTCCTACCCTGTGATTCAGCTAAACCCTGTTTTGTGATAACAGCTTTGTGTTCATCATGTTTGGAGAGAAAGCCAGAAACCAATGCCTGAAAGGGACCTCTCCTCTTTTATGGATATATTTTTGAGGAAGACATTATGAAACATTGTTCCAGGTCTATGAATTTGAGAGAGTTACATTTCCCCAGCCCCATCCTTTAGCTTAAGTAGGGTTACAGAAGAATTGGAACAACAGTACTGACAATTATCCCAAGACTTTCCCCTGCCATTGCTTTCACACATAAATCAAATCAAAGTGTATTTGTCACGTGCGCCGAATACAGTGAAATGCTCACTTACAGGCTCTAACCAATGTTGCGACAAAAAAAGGTGTGTGTGTGGTGTAGGTAAGTAAAGAAATAAAACAACAGTAAAAAGACATGTGAAAAAAGAGTAGCAAGGCTGTATACAGACACCTGTTAGTCAGGCTTATTGAGGTAGTATGTACATGTAGGTATCGTTAAAGTGACTATGCATACAGTGGGGAGAACAAGTATTTGATACACTGTATCAAGTATCATACAATGTGATTTTCTGGATTCTTGTTTTAGATTCCGTCTCTCACAGTTGAAGTGCACCTATGATAAAAATTACAGACCTCTAAATGCTTTGTAAGTAGGAAAACCTGCAAAATCGTCAGTGTATCAAATACTTGTTCTCCCCACTGTATTTGGTGAACAGAGAGTAGCAGAAGCGTAAAAAGAGGGGTTGGCGGGTGGTGGGACACAATGCAGATAGCCTGGTTAGCCAATATGCGGGAGCACTGGTTGGTAGGGCCATTTAGGTAGTATGTACATGAATGTATAGTTAAAGTGACTATGCATTAGCTTATAGCTGTGCACCTTCCACAGAGAGTCAGATGTTTACCTGAATAACTCTAGAAGGGTTGTCTGTTACCCTGTTACCAAAACCTTGCTTTAGTTTTTAAAATGCATAAGGTACTCTTATAGATTCTGTACAATGTAAGATATATAATTTTTGCTATCAAAGTTATGCTGCTTGTCCTTGATCAGCCCATGATGTGGCCTCCCTATGGCCATACTTTGAGCTTACAGTATTTGAGCTTACATTCATTCCATAGAGATAGGATATTCCAATGCAGTTGTATATTTAATCGGCACTTGGCAAATCAGAGAGGGCTGAGAAATCAAACATCTTGGTAAGCTGCTTTCATCTCTTAGAACTTGATAGGAGAGTGAATTGAATGACCGTAAAGCTCATTCTGATTCTGTTTATGTGGGGGCGAATTGAAGCTACGTTGTTTCTCATAGAGCCAAATGTCCTACCCTGTGATTCAGCTAAACCCTGTTTTGTGATCATCATGTTTGGAGAGGAAGCCACAAACCAACGTCTAAAAGGGACCTCTCCTCTTTAAGGAATATATTTTTGAGGAAGACATTATGAAACATTGTTCCGTCTATGAATTTGAGTAGTTACAAATGGGGCTGGGGAAATGTAACACTTAACATTAAGTTGCTGTTATAAACAGGGGGGTTTGAACCCTGAATGCTGATTGGCTGACAGCCGTGATATATCTGACCATATGCCACGGGTATGACAAAACATGTATTTTTACTGCTCTAATTACGTTGGTAACCAGTTTATAATTGCAATAAGGCACCTCTGGGGTTTGTGGTAGATGGCCAATATACCACAGCTAAGGGCTGTGTCCAGGCACTCTGTTATGCGTCGTGCCTAAGAACAGCCCTTACTCGTGGCATATTGGTCATATACCACACCCCCCCGTGCATTTTTTCTTAATTATACCTATTTAGTAATGCTGTAATTTACTACTGAATTGTAGTAAACTATAACCCAACAAAGTTTAACTGAAGCCAAACCGTGCAATATACAATCCCAAAGATTCTTTCAATTCTCCTGTTTCTATATGAATATAACTAAGATGTATCTTTCTATAAAAAAAGATAATGTGAAACTAAGACAGCTGGCCCATTTTTATTCGACTCTCAATATCATATTGACAATCTTGCACTGGTGAGCACATTAAAGTGAGTTCTTATTTCATGCTCCATAGGCACAACCAAGTCTCTCAACTGCAGCTGGGCCAAATATTGGGACATGGGCCAAAGTTCTCTCGTTTGTTCTCTCTCTCGCTCTCTCGCTCTCTCTCTCCAACCCAGTCCCTCTCTCAGGTTGGAGTGATTTATTTGTTTTCTGAGACTGTTCTTATTTCATGCTCCATAGGCACTACTAAGTCTCTAAACTGCAGCTGGGCTAAATATTGGGACATGGGCCAGAGTTCTCTCTCTCATATAGTTCATTTTCATGAAGATAACATTATTAACCAATTTGAAAATAATGGTTCCTTTCCAGAACACTGGAGATTACTTCGGTTCCTGATTCTGTTTCCTTTCCTCATTTTCCGTTTTTTGTTCTGTTTCCTGAACCGGTTCCAACTCCTGCTACAAACAAAACAAACTAGTCTTTTAAAGAAATCACCAGTGGCCTCAATATAAATGTTTGCTCTTGTAACTTGTTAACAACACAATAGACCAAAAATGCGTGGGAAACATGCAAGGATGTAGCCAATCATTGGAGGTCTGGCCAGTTTTCAAATAGAATGTGGGATCCCGGAGGATAAATGAGAAGTCCTCTGTTTGATGTATTGCATTGTTTTGACCTTTTTGGCACATCCCACAGCGTGTACACATAGATATTGTCAAAAAGGAGGGTTTCATTTAAAAGGGAAGTGTTTAAGACAGATTTAGGGCAGCTAGGTAGACACACAGTTTCATATGAAGGTTTGGTTTCACTTGTATGTCAAGGTAACAATATACCTTCTGCATATACACTCTAAAAATAACAATTGTCATGGTGATGAGAATGTAATTAATATTTAAAAGAAATACTGAATGATGATTTGAAGTGAGGAAAAAGTCATTTAAAGTATTATAAAATACATTTTGACTATCTGCTTTGGATTAACATCTGCAATATCTGTGTCACTGTTTTTGTGCAATTCAAGGTATAAAATTAATGTCACTTTTGATATATTCTGTCTTAGAGAAGATTCCCATTAAAACTGTTGCAGCAAGAGCTTCAGACGGTACTTGATGCACCTTTTGAAAAGTGTAGTGGATTCTGTGTCCCTCACTCATTACCACACACAAAAACCTCTAGCAGTGTCATTAAACTGAAGGAGACGGACCACATTCATTATGGGCCTGTCTCTCTGAAAAACAACGATAGCATTCGGAATCATTGACTTTAGGAACCTAGGCAAACCTTGACAAAAATCTCCATGACAGGGTTAAAGGTATGCATTTTCTACTAGGAAGTGAATTCAAATGTAATAATAGGATGGCTATGAATACAGGACAGAAGAATGCTTCTTCTGACTTTTTCCCCAGATTTGTATTGCTTATTTTTGTTAGTGCAGAAACATTTTACTCTCGCTAGCTGAGTTTCAGTCTTATTTAGGGCTATTATGGCGACCTTATTACCACCACACCAGCAGTTATGAGTCATGAACGCAGTCAAATTCCACGTGACCATTTAGTCACAGTAACTAGGCTTCTCCAAGCTATGATGCTGCTGATGGTCATTAGTAGCCTATGTAACGGCTTTCTAATGGTGAAGGAGAGTCGGACCAAACTGCAGCGTGTCTATTGCGATTCATCTTTAATAAACAAACGTAACACACGACAAAACACTAACACTACAAAACAATAAACGAAACGAAAACCGAAAACAGCCTATACAAGTGTCTACTAACCTCAAACAAGGACATCAAGACACACAGGACAATCACCCACAATACAACCAAAGAATATGGCTGCCTAAATATGGTTCCCAATCAGAGACAACGGTAAACACCTGCCTCTGATTGAGAACCACTTCAGACAGCCATAGACTCTCCTAGAACACCCCACTAAGCTACAATCCCACTATACACACATACCAAAATCCCAAGAAAAAACACACCACAATACAAAAACTCTATGCCACACCCTGGCCTGACCCAATACATGAAGAAAACACAAAATACTTAGACCAGGGCGTGACAGCCTACCACATTTACCTGGTACTCAGTACTCTACTGTCCCTTTAATCACTCTGAAATCAATGGAAAACTTGACAATGTAAACTAAAATCTAATCAAACACTTCATGAGAGCCCATGAGCTCAGGTTCTGCAACATTTCTATATAATTGTGTGAGAAAAAATAGTTTTGATGGCCTCTATTAAAAAGAGGAGTATCCCATCAGCTTTCTATAGGCTTGGCCTACTATATTTATTTCTCAACTTTCCTAATGTTAAGCACATTGCTTCTCTTTACAACAGGAGTATAGCTGGCTGGCATGAAAATGAACCATGTGAAAAGCATCCTCCATTTGCTATGTAAGTGCATCTATTACATATCCCCCCCCCCCGTTTCGAGACAAGTGCATTACATGCATAATCACATTTGTGGCCACTTTTGAGAATGGTGTTTTCCTGCTAATTAATTTAATTTTGGAACATTCATATTTATAGTCTACAGCCGTGTTCACATTGTTGTGCTTATAATGTGAAGAAATAACCTAATAGTTTGCCAACATTTTAACCGAAACGTTCTGATCTGTTGCATTAGCCTTGTTGCTTTTAACCATTTTTTATGCCAGTGGTTGTATTCATTTGGGCTCTATCGCATCCCGCAACTGTCCCAGACTACGCTTGGAATATTTATTTCTCGCACAGAAGGACAAGTTGACCAATAGAATAGGTCAACTTTTGTACTATGGGGGATAGTAGATTGACATAGGCTAATGCTTTTGCTGTCCGTTAGGCCTACTCATCTTCTTGGCTGACAAAGTAAATGTGGATAATTCTTCCAACATCTTAAATATGCGCCTCGGAATTCAATAAGGACACGCACAGTTGCGGCCCGATGTGTCTGTCTTCACTTGCAGCCTGTGAGAAGGATCCGAGATGCTGTGAGAAGGACCCAATCACGTGATTGGCATTGGCTAATAGGAGTTGAGATATATGAGAGAGCCATGTGAGTGAGAGGTGCTTTGGAGCACTCAGCCGGAAGAAGGGAATTATAATTATTACATTCAGCTCAAGGGCACAACGGCCACTGGCCGCAAAAAGACCTGGATTTTTTTAGGGGGCATTACGGCCACAGAAAGGGGGATGTGGCCGGGAAATTATCAAGTGCTTGTCAAATTGCGAATGGGAGACTGATGAAGTGTGTGCAAGAAACAAAGCAGAGCTCATGCCTTTCATGCAACTTTTTTCATTTTCATTGGAGTCGCATCAAGCAGCCTTAAAATGTATTCAAAATCTAAACATACAGCTCGACATTTGAATCAAAACTCAGGTTGCATAAATAACTCTAAATTAAGCATATTGTTGGACCTGTTTCTTTGTGAACCGCTCAACACAGAATAGCCTCAGGTGCGCACTGCCTCAAGTCGTTCATTTGTACTCCTCATACTATAAAATAATTCTAAACAAATCTTGTCTGCTAAATGAACTAGTGTAGTCCACAGCATATGCTATTCTGTTATTGTGAAATAGACTACATTTTATTGATATCATGTTTCTTTAAACCTGTCTAACATAAATAATGGATTTATTGTGATGGTGTAGGCTATATAAAATTGATTTATTAGACTTTTTAAAATGTATATGTTCGGGCCTCCTGAGTGGCGCAGCGGTCTAAGGCACTGCATCGCAGAGCTAGACGTCACTACAAATCCGGGTTCGATCCCAGGCTGTGTTGCAGCTGGCCGCCACCAGGAGACGCATGAGGCGGCACACAAATGGCTCAGCGTCATCCGAGTTATGCGAGGGTTTGGTCGGCTGAGATGTCCTTGTCCCATCGCACTCTAGCGTCTCCTTGTGGCGGGCCGGGCGCATGCGCGCTTACTCATGTCACCAGTTGTACAGTGTTTCCTACGACACATTAGTGCCGCTGACTTCAAGGTTAAGCGGGCAAGTGTTAAGGAGAGCGGTTTGGTGGGTCATGTTTCGGAGGACACACGGCTCAACCTTCGCCTCTCCCAAGCCCGTTGGAGAGTTGCAGCGATGAGACAACATCGGAATTGGACATCATGAAATTGAGGAGAAAAAGGGGCACAAATAAATAGCAATAAATAAATAATTTAAACGTAGATGTTCCAAAGGTCTTCATCAGCCAGGAGATGCTAAATGTGTTTATGTTAATTAACTGTCAATTACCGTGAGAGCTGCAGTTATTTGCCTGACAATCACTGGCTGGCAAAATGTCATGACCACCACACCCTTAGTCTTATTGCTGACTGTGAGAGCATCAAAGTGAATAATTTTCTCTCTCTAAAATGGTAGCAGTTTCTAGGCTATCCCCATCTCCTAACGGTTTCTGTACAGTAGTTTGTTTGCTGCTTTTCTAAATGCTTCCAGATGTGAAATACATTCTAAACCATGGCGTAGGTATGCAGAGCAATTGATGTAATATGACATAATTACAACAAACAAATAATTAGGGACACATGGCACACCTGGCACACACTTGCCAGGTCCCTGTATAATTGGGTATATTATAGAACACCTTTAAACACTTCTCTTCAAGCTGGAACAGAGAGATGCAACAGGGGAAGAGTGGGAGACAACACAACGTGCTGTGGGCGAAAACCAAAGACAACAGCTGACACTAAAATGCAAACATAACATGAACATTTTAATTAAAATTGACAGGGGGTACGTTATGCTCCAACACAGATTTTCACACCGCTAATGATATGAGCTTTGAAACGTTGTTTTCATGACAACAGACGAACAAGGAGATGCATATTCTGCTAAAACAAATCCACATAAATTTGGAAACAAGGACACTGTTTATGTTCTGCTGAAGTGTTTATAATGACAAGGTAAAAATCAGTCGTTCTGCCCTTGAACAAGGCAGTTAACCCACTGTTCCCTGGTAGGCTGTCATTGTAAATAAGAATTTGTTCTTAACTGACTTGCCTAGTTAAATAAAGGTTACATTTTCAAATTATCTTTGACTCCAAAACTAAGGAATGGGATGGCGATGACAACGTAATAAATATTTGAAGACAATATTTTGATTTGAAGTGAGTAAAGTCAGGAAACATACAGTAAAGTATTATAAAATACATTTGAACTATCTGCTTTGGAGGAACAACTGCAATATCAATATACCACTGTTTAAGTGTAATTCAAGTTTAAAATCAATGTAACTTTTGATATATTCTGCCTTTGAGATGCAGTTGCTTTACAAGTGCAATTAAGTCTCAGATTCCTATTAAAAGTGTGGCAGTGAGATCTTCAGAATGTACATGTGTGTCCCTCACACAGCAACCTCTAGCAGTGCCATTAAACTGAAGGAGACAGACTACATTTGAAAACGAATCATGAAAAACTATTTAGTAAACTGAATAAAATCATTAACAAACCCGTTTGAAAAATTACAACTATTCTGAATGTATTTATCTTTGACTCCAAAGTTAAATCATAGTTTTTTTATTTATTTTTTGTTTTGTTCAGTTTCAGTTCATTTTCTTAAAATGAATGGGGTTTTCATGCTTTTATGAAGTGGGGTTTTCAAGCTTCTGAATCTGGCGGGTCACATTAAGATAGATTTTAATTTAAAGGTAGACTCAGTGAGATGACATTGACACGAACAGCACTACAGAGATTGGTCTTGTTCTCCTGGGTAGACATCGATGATGTGGCACGCAACCATTGGTTGATGCATGCAACATCTGAGCAGGGGAATGAGAACATGATGTGGTTAGCTGATAAGTAAAATACCTTGTTGTAAGATAATCTGTACCCCCACGCATCGACTCGGTACCGGTACCCCTTGTATATATCCTCATTATTGTTATTTTATAATGTTACTTTTTTTATTTAGTAAATATTTTCTTAACTATATTTTCTTACAACTGCATTGCTGGTTAATTAAGGGCTTGTAAGTAAGCATTTAACGGTAAGGTTAATGTTGTATTCGGTGCATGTGACAAATAGCGTTTGATTTGATCTGGCAGGCATCAGCAATGTCTGAGCAGAGGAATGAGCCAATTGAGATGAGTGCGATGCAAGACATTGTTCTCAGACAGTCACACAGAGTATCTGCACATATGCACGGGTGCACTTCACGCTGCTACAAAGTGGTAGGTAAGGGACTAAAACAGCTGGGAAATGTAGCCTTGCGCTTCAACGCTCCTGGTTGTTGAGGAAATTGACCCACTACTACCGTTTACTTGGTGCATGTTCGTCATCTTGCTGAGTCTACCTTTAAACAATGATCTGACCCATCACCTTATGTGTAACTTCACCATAGTGGCAAAAAAGTGACCAAAAAACACCAACAAAACAACACATAAATGGCTCCTAGCCTCCCACGCATAGGCTACTTTCGGTCCATATTAATTACAAAATAATATAAAAACTAAATATAAATGTTTTTGATCAAATATCAACGAAATAAATTACAGTAAATCTGATCTGAAAACTAAATGAAACTAAACTGAATTTCAAATAAAAAATCTTCAAAAAATAATAGAAATAAAAACGAATATAAAAACACAAAACTATCATTATCTTGATCTGTATACCAATAATGAAAAACAAATTATGTTAGCATTCACATCAATTGGATGTGAATAACTTGCTGTCTAACATTCATACTGCATATTGTATGTCAATCCCTAGCCTCGTCAGAATAGTTTAATCCAGCAGGCTATTTTATCCCACCTGTTTCCAGAGTGAATGTGTAACTGACAGCAATCCTGTTGTCCTAGTTACACACATCCTCGGAAGCCTAGGCTTCTCATGCTGAGTGAACAAGATGGGATTTGGAAGGATGGCCACACCAGGCCTTAACTCTGTAGTGTTTTTCCAATATGAGGAGAGAGGAAAAATAAATCCGATAAATCCAGGACTGAACAGGCCATGATGCTGAGAATATCTTGAGAACAGTAAAAGGGAGAATGAGCCTGACTTTCATGGTGCAGACAGGAAGGGAGCTCTAACACCATAAATGGCATCGCTGAGCAGCTTTGAAATATTTAAGGGAGAGCTGTGTATTTATTTATAGAGATGTAAATCGATAGCGCATGTGCCTCGCTTCCATTTGTTACTCTTCACCTCCCCAGGACAAAGCCGATGTTATCAGCCTGGGAAATATGAGGCTCTTTCTGCTTGTTTCTGCCCACAAATAAGCTTGTTTGCACATTCATCAGATTTAGAGAGTGCTAAGCATAGGGCACCAATAGAGAAACATCCAGGGTTGTTTGTGTGTTGCATCTGTATGTGTAGCCTATACATTTACATTTGAGTCATTTAGCAGACGCTCTTATCCAGAGCGACTATACACACATGTGCATAGGTGCTTGTGTACCCATGCGCACATTCATGTTGTGTTTGTCTGAGTACCTGTATGTCAGTGTTTTTTATTTATTTATTGTACCTTTATTTAATTAACTAGACAAGTCAGTTAAGAACAAATTCTTATTTACAATGACAGCCTAGGAACAGTGGGTTAACTGCCTTGTTCAGGGGCAAAACGATCTTTACCTTGTCAGCTCGGGATTCAATCTTGCAACCTTTCGGTTACTAGTCCAACGCCCTAACCCCTAGGCTACCTGCCAACCCAGTGTGCACATTGCAAGCTGGTGTAGGGAACCTCAGCTCCTAAGAACTATAAATTAAGTTCTAAATACAATTTTTACGTGCATATTTGAATGAAGCAAACTTATGTGCAGAGACTTGTAAAAGGGAGTTTAGGCCACATAGGGTTTAAAGCAAATATACACATTTCTCAATTTAAGACACATTTCCCAATTTAAGAAATACTTAAACAGAATTATAATATTAGCTTGTCTCTCATCTACAGAGCTCAGCAGGTGGATTGTTAAATATGCCTCATTATAAAATATAGCAGTTCAATATCCCACCAGGCTAAAGTAAGCAGATTGCAGGCAAGGTTAGATCATAAATTATATTTTTTTCTTTAGCTTTATGGTTAAAAAAAAGAAGAAAAAAAGATGGCGCCGACAGAGATGGTCGCCTCGCTTTGAGTCCTGAGGAAACTATGCAGTATTTTTTTTATTTTATGTATTATTTCTTACATTGTTGCCCCAGGAAATCTTAAGTCTTATTACATACAGCCGGGAAGAACTATCGGATATAAGAGCGACGTCAACTTACCAACATTATGACCAGGAATACTACTTTCCCGAAGCAGATCCTCTGTTTGGATCTAATCCCAGAAGCCGAATCAAAACAACTGCGCCGCAGAAGGGCCAGACGGAGCGGCCTCCTGGTCAGGCTCCATAAACATGCACATCGCCCACCGCTCCAGAGTATACTCGCCAATGTCCAGTCTCTTGACAACAAGGTAGACGAAATTCAGGCAAGGGTTGCATTCCAGAGAGACATCAGAGATGATAACATTCTCTGTTTCATGACTCTCTCAGGATATGTTGTCGGAAGCGGTTCAGCCACCAGGCTTCTCCATGCATCACGCCAACAGAAATAAACACCTCTCTGAGAAGAGGAATGGCGGGGGTGTATGCTTCAGGATTAACGACTCATGATGCAATCATAACAACATACAGGAGCTGAAGTCCTCCTGCTCACCCGACCTAGAATTCCTCACAATCAAATGCTGCCCATATTACCTTCCAAGAGAATCCTTATCAGTTAGTCACAGCTGTGTACATTCCCCCTCAAGCAGACGCCAAGATGGCCCCCAAGGAACTTCACTGGACTTCACTGAAACCATATGTCCTGAGGCTGCATTTATTGTAGTTGGGGATTTTAGCAAAGCAAATTTGAGAACAAGGCTACCTAAAAATCTATCAGCATATTGAATGCACTTGACCACGGCTATTCTAACTTCTGCGACGCAAACAAAGCCTTCCATCGCCCTCCCTTTGGCAAATCCGACCACGATGCCATCTTGCTCCTACTGTCTTATAGGCAGAAACTCAAACAGGATGTACCAGTGGCTAGAACCATCCAACGCTGGTCTGACCAATCGGAATCCACGCTTCAAGATTGTTTCGATCCCGTGGACAGGGATATGTTCCGGTCAGCCTCAGAGAATAACGTTGACCTATATGCTGACTCGGTGAGTGAATTTATAAGGAAGTGCATTGGAGATGTACCCACTGTGACTATTAAACCCTACCCTAACTAGAAATCGTGGATGGATGGCGGCATTTGTGCAAAACTGAAAGAGCGAACCACCGCGTTTAACCATGGAAAGAGGTCTGGGAATATGGCTGAATATAAACAGTGTAGTTATTTCCTCCGCAAGGCAATCAAACAAGTGAAATGCCGGTACAGTGACAAAGTGGAGTCGCAATTCAACAGCTCGGACAAGAGATGTATGGGGTTAACACGTTTAAATGTTTTACTCACGTCGGCCACGGAGAAGGAGAGGCACAGTTTTTATTAGCTGGCCACAACAGTGGCACTGTATTATCCTGGCTGTGTCTACAGGAAATCACGGACTACAAAAAGACAACCAGCTACGTCACGGACACCGATGCCACACATCCAGAGAAACTAAACACCCTGTTTGACCTCTTTGAGGATAATACAGTGCCACTGTTGTGGCCAGCTAATAAAAACTGTGCCTCTCCTTCTCCGTGGCCGACGTGAGTAAAACATTTAAACGTGTTAACCCCAATTCTAAGGTTAGAGCTTGAAAACGTTTGCCCCTTGGGTTCTGCCATAGAGTTATATTAGAAGTGCCCATCCAAGAAGGCTCAAGGTCATTGGCCACAGATAGAATGACATCAAATCACGTTATATCTACAGTAGCTTTGATTGGACTGATCATACCTTCAAAGTCTTAGCTAGCAAGCTAGCAGTCGTCACCATGAATCAAGTCGACAATCAAATCTGTCATATGAAGAGAAATTAGAATAGACATCTCGGTGTTCATTAGCTATTGGATATAAACATTTCACAACAAGATGGAAATCGCAAATCCAACAATGAGTGGTTTGGGAAGGAATCAGTAGTTAAATGTGAGTTCAAGACAACTGGGAACTCGGGGAAAAATGAGCTACGACTGGGAAAATACGTTTTGAATGGTCATTCAACTCGGAATTGTAAATACGGCATTTCTTCTCTTTGACGGCAAAATTTGCCCACGAAGGACCGCTGCGCCACATTCCTGTTCAAAACATCACAACGTGAGTCCAAAAATGTCGTTATGCTGCTTCATAAATTATATACAGTAGGATGCCACAGAGATATGTATACTTTTGCATGTTGTGTGGTAAGCTGTTAGTAGGCCATGTCCCTCACCCTAATAATTTGGTCTATTTTTACCAAAGTGGTATTGTAAAACACATCATTCATGGCCGGTGTGATTGTTTGCCTATAACCTGTTTTAGAGAAACGTAATAATTGAATATTGTAAGAGCTTTCATTGTCTGTTCATATGTAAGAACGGCCCATGAATTATGTCATTCGGTCACTGCACAAGTGCTGAACTAAGAGATATATTGACTATGTCCGTCATCTCTCGCTCATTAATGTCTCAATTGAAATGACGGATTGCCACTCATCTGCTTGTCGTCCCCCTTATGCCATAGTTTGTATTTCTCAGTTGTCAGTAGAAACCACATTTGTAAGTCAGTCATATCAGCTGTTTTTTAAGGCATTAAATGAGGCTGAATGAACTGTAATAGTGGTAAGGTGTCGGGGCTGCTGTTGGGACTCTGCAGTTGGGACAGCTTTATCTAGGCCAGATTGTGGGCACAGTTTGTCACTGTTATAGAGCAATTCATGTGTTGTGTTGTTGCTTTGCTGGCATGCATCCCACATTTTTGGGGGGGGATCCCACCAAGATGTACATGCTGAAATCGCCACTGGGTAGGAGATTGGAGGCTTTTCTGTTTGATCCTGAGAACCTTGCGAGCATGTGCGTTGAGAAGTCATTAACCTTGCTACCTGTCATCCCACTAGTCATGTTGCTCTGATGTTTCCCAGAGCGTGTTTACCCTGCCTGTTGGGCCACTCTTTGGTCAAATGTGTACTTGCAAATAATTGGTTATTACATTGGAAGGGATTGGTTGAATTTAAATATCTTTGAAGCCATTCTGTGATGACCTATTTGGAGCTTTGGTAACAACTCTCCAACAGCGAGGTCTGTACCTGTACTATCTCTGTGTGTTGCACTGCGGAGGTAAAGGTTAGATCAAATACACACAGGACAGAGCTCACAGATTGGAGGTTTGATGTAGATAGGCTATGGATACATTAAAAGTATTTTGGCCTGGGGCCTCCCGGGTTGCGCAGTGGTCTAAGGCACTGCATCACATTGTTGTGGGGTTCAATCCTGTGTCAAAGCCAGCCGTGATCGGGAGTCCCATAGGGTGGCGCACAATTGGCCCAGTTTCATCCAGTTTAGGGGAGGGTTTGGCCAGGCGGGCTTTACTTGGCTCACTGTGCTCTAGCGACCCCTTGTGGTGGGCCAGGTGCCAGCAGGCTGAATGCGGTTGTCAGTTGAACGTAGTGGAGGATGCTGAGGGGAGATCTGCTCATAATAATGTCACCTGGAAACCATGTATTTCATACCATTACAGTAATTCCACTCTAGTCATTACCATCCTCCCCAATTAAGGCGCTACCAACCTCCTGTGGTTGAACAGTGTTTCCTCCGACACAATGGTGCAGTTGGCTTCTTGGTTAAGTCATCCAAAATGTGAATAGGACAGAGGAGCGTCATCATATTTCACCCACAACAAATCGTGTTTCGGCCATGAAGCAGTGTTCGCAAGGACCATGCTTCTTTACAAACTGAACACATGCAGATGGCTTCATGAGCGCCACGCAGTAAGCTTTTGTGTCAGCCAAGAAGCTTTGTGTCAGCCAAGAAGCCAAGCACATCGTCTATCTTCTTTTGCAGTAGATTAACACAGTGTTATATGTTCTTGACATTGACATTCAAGCCAGAAGGCATGCAATTAGCGACAAAGTACCATGGGCAGGACCCAATAAACGTTGGCACTAACATCTTAGTGGGTTGTCCACCTTAGCCAACACAGAGTCCTGGGAGTGCACATACACTTTAAAGGACTCACGTTAGACACTGTGATTCTTGGCATGGATGATTCTGTGGCCAAGTAGTTGAAGGGTTTACATCTTACATGTCAGTCAGTGATTATACTTTATACGCACTTGATTGAAAAGAGTGTAACATTTTAATTAAGATTGCCTCCATAGTGACAGATGGTAATGTAAATAACCTCCCAAACATGGGGCCGGGAAGCAGTGACACACCGTGTGTAGCAAATCATGGTTGTCATTTATGACTTGAAAGCACGGCAAACCTTAAAATGATACTGCCTTTCGCTGCAACGTTAAACTAGCAACCACTCTCATATGCTTCTTCACTTCATTTATCTATCTCCCTGCAACTTGGCAGCGTTGTCAGGTGTGTAGTCATCTACTAAATACTGTAGCTCCAGTTTCCAGCAGTTTGACCCAGGAAAACCAGTGGACAAATCCTCTAGCAGTTTGTTTATTTATCCCTCTCCTTAATACTGTAAATCCGGAGACGGGTCAATGCTTGGGTCAGCAATGCAATGAACAATACTACATAATACATAGCTGCATCTCCCCTTCACAGATGAATCATTTTAATTAAACGTTGCATTTTGCCACACGATTATTAAGCACGATGTGATAGAATATAACCCTGACCAAGGCTCAGGAGAATCCTAAAATAAACCCAGAATTGATCCCTCGCCATATTCCACAGCACCTGTTTAAGCTGAGCGGGCTTGCTCTTAACCTTGTGGATAAAAATAGCTGACAATATGCAGTGTAATTTGTCTGGAGTGTGCATGAGAATTATACAGCGATGGAGGGAGGTCACAGAAATAGGGTGGGTGAGAGAGAGGGTGGGATAAAGGCAGAGCGAGAGGCATATGCACCCAAATGAGTATCGCAGAGGAGCAAGAGGAGGAAAGAGGAGATCAAAACAACCACCCTCTTTGCATTTAGTTGTATTTGCCTTTGATGGTTGTTGTCTCATGACAAAAAAAATATGCACTATATAATCTATGTATTGCCTGTCAGAAGATTAAATCAGATAATAGCATATGTTAGAGTAGCAAACACAATGGAAGATGATTGAGTGTGCAAGAATACCACCCTGATTCTTTGTAACTCAATATCAGCAGTGGCCTATATTTTCATCTGAGGTGCTTGAACAGACCGATGCAAGGGGAAGGAGAGGATGGGGGGGATGGGGGTAATCCCAGATTGGTTTCTCCTTCCTGTATCAGTGTTTCAGAGTGGAAGCTAAACAAACTCCTCTGCTCTGGTAGAGGAGAACAACAACAACACTATACTGTATGTCTCTGGAGTGAAAGCCTATCTGGTGAATGATGGCTGGGGCTTACTCTGGTGAAAGAGAAACCATTCATCAAGACATTTGGCAGCAACAGAACAAATACACGGTGGGTCATCAGATGTTCTGCACAGTGTCTAAATTTACAAATTCAATGTTCCAGTCGAAGTAAACTTGCTACCCATTCGTCAAACGTTGGTTTAAAGAGAAGGGTATAGATACGAGTCGAAGTCAAGAAAGAAATGTCAGCTTCTACATATGCTGTATGTGACCAAAGCAAATTCTGATTTCAGAAGCAGCATAGCAAACACAATTTATAAACAAAACACGAATTCTGGTGTTGATTGATTAAACTAATAGCAGGACTGGTCACTTAAAAGTTCCTATGGTTTTCAGTTTCATTTTGGCGGTATGTGGCCTATTCAGATATCCCACTTCAAAGACTTACCAATTGCTTTGTAGTCTGGGTATATCAAAACAAAACGCTCAGCTCCTGGCATAAAAAATCAAGAGGCTTCTTATACTAAACAATAATGCCACCTGCCACCGCCTCCCCCGTGGCGTTTGAAGTTAGGCAGCTAAAAAATGATGCTTGCAATATCACTCAAAAAAATTAAATCTGGTGAAGTAGGCAGGGGTCCAGAGACCAAAGATACGTCAATGTTTTCAAGCAGGTCGAGATGACAGAGCGGCTATAGTCTTCTCTGCCCTCTGTTATGGCAATGAGCCAGATAGACAGATTTTAATAGGAAAACGGACACAAGCCCACTACCATCACCACACTGAGCCCTAACTCTAACTTTTATTGTTGGTTTATCAGCCTGGGTTTTTGGCCGACGGAAATGTAACTATGTGCAATATGGTAAACATATTGATATAATGTTACAGAGCTGTATGCTAGACTTTGGAAGGCAGTTCACTCTTTTATCTGCCATTGTCATCAAAGCCGACTTATCTTACTTTGACGATTTGAATCGTGCATTTGAAACTCCACAGTGTTGCTTTTTGACAGGTGCTAATGTTACGAATAATGAGGACAGTGGATGGTGTTTGAGTCATAGGTTCATCCTTGGTGTGACGCTGAATATGAAGCTTGTACAAAGAGGTAGGACATCTCTGTAGGGATTGTACAAAGAGGAACAATATGTAAATTGATGTCTCTGAGTGAGAATAGGATGGTGGAAGCACTGAGATTTCCCCTCCCACCCCAGTAGGTTTTGTGAAATGTTTAATTACCTCAGTTTTGCTTTTAAGCGCCGTAACTAAATACATAGTATGTGTGTCAGATTGTAAAGGTTTGATGTGGCTTCAGCTACCTACTTCATGTGATTCCATCACTGAAATATTATAAAACATACCGATGCTTAGGAAGATGCTAGTTGAATCCACATATAGAGCGCCAATGAGTTTTTGTTGAGGCGAGGTTATCACATGAACCCTGGAACTCTCTCAGTCAATGAATAAGTTACGTGAATTAATAGAAGCTGACTACGTGCCGACCTCCTTTTTCATATCCAGGGTCATCACCTCAGTCACGGAGCCAGCACGGGTAATCGGTCGCCGTGGGTAATCGGTCGCCGTGGTACGGGTAATCGGTCGCCGTGGTATGGATGTAGCACTTATTACTGCGCTGCTTCCCTTCACCTGGCTGGATCACATCTCCCCACAGGCCTGTCTGGCCAGACACTGCTAGCTAAACCTGCCCATTCCCCTGCAAACTCCCACCTATTTATCTTCCTCGCTCTATGCCTTGCCCCTTTGCGTACAGGTCACGGACAGTCTGGCTAACACAGACGGATGGCCATGGCCCGGTGAAGGAGGACTATCAGGCAGGCTGTCCACTGTGAGAGGAGGGAGCGATTTATTAACTACTCTACTTACTGGGGGGGTGACAGTGAAGAAATATCAGGTATATCCCTATTTCAGGTATATCACTCAACAATAGAGATGGGGAGAAGAGACAGAC
The DNA here is from genome assembly GCF_034236695.1 of Oncorhynchus nerka. NCBI lineage: Eukaryota > Metazoa > Chordata > Actinopteri > Salmoniformes > Salmonidae > Oncorhynchus > Oncorhynchus nerka. The sequence goes on from NC_088406.1 coordinate 49,216,101, forward strand.
TATAGTACTTCTTACATATTGTGTTGGTACTGTTGGTAAAAGAAGAGAAAGCGGCTGATGAAGCCAATTCATCCATTGACTCTCCCTGCTAGTGAGTTGTACTGTGTTCAAAATGGAAATAATTTTATTAGAGCACTCACATTATCCTGGTACCTGGTGTTTAATCGATTTGTTGGGACTAGTTGTAAATTGCCATACTTTCTGACAGAAAAACATGAATCCATCTGTGGAACATCAGTGTTCAAATTTGTACTAAATTATTTTTAATCCTTATTGCTCTCTGAACCATTTTGACAGTGATGCGCTCTAATGAAAAATCAACGTGATAAATGAAATATATACTGTACAGCTTGAATGCGTGAGGAGAAGAGAGTGGCAGATATAAATCATGGATGAGAAACATATTTACGTCAACACCAAGCCTCACATACTCTCAGTTCTCTTGAAGTATGCCAAGGTTGTTTGAACCCAATTTGGATACATGCACTTACACTACATGACCAAAACTATGTGGACACCTACTTGTCGAACATCTCATTCCAAAATCATGCGCATTAAAAGGGAGTTGGTCCCCCCTTTGCTGCTATTATAGCCTTGACTCTTCTAGGAAGGCATTCCACTAGATGTCAGAACATTGCTATGGGACTTATTTATTCAGCCACAAGAACATTAGTGAGGTCGGGCAATCAGGCCTGGCTTACAGTCAGCAGTCCAATTCATTCCAAAGATGTTCGATGGGGTTGAGGTCAGGGCTCTGTGCAGGCCAGTCAAGTTATTCTACACCTGTCTTGACAAACCATTTCTGTGTGGACTTCATTTGTGCTCGGGGGCATTGTCATGCTGAAACAGGAAAGGGTCTTCACCAAACTTTTGCCACGAAGTTGGAAGCACAAAATCGTCTAGAATGTAATTGTATGCTGTAGAGTTAAGATTTCCCTTCACTGGAATGAAGGGGCCGAGCCCAAACCATGAAAAACTGCCCCAGAACATTATTCATCCTCCACCAAACTTTTCAGTTGGCACTATGCATTGGGGCAGGTAGCATTGGGGCAGGTAGCGGACTGGCAGATAATGAAGCGTGATTCCTCACTCCAGAGTCCAATAACGGCAAGCATTACAACAGTCCAGCCGACACTTGGCATTGCACATGGTGATCTTAGGCTTGTGCGGCTGCTTGGCCATGAAAAGCCATTTCATGAAGCTCCCGACAAACTTCTGACGTTGCTTCCAGAGGTAGTTTGGAACTCGGTAGTGAGCGTTTCAACCGAGGACAGATGATTTTTATGCACTGTGTGCTTTAGCACTCGGTGGTCCCATTCTGTGAGCTTGTGTGGCCTACCGCTTCTTGGTTGAGCCGTTGTTGCTCATAGACTTTTCCGCTTCACAATAGCTTCACAATAACAGCACTTACAGTTGACCGGGGCAGCTCTAGCGGGGCATTTTACAAACTTACTTGTTGGAAAGGTGCCATCCTGTGACGTTGCCACATTGAATGTCACTGAGCTCTTCAGCAAGGCCATTCTTCTGTCATTGTTTGTCTATGGAGATTGCATTGCTCTGTGCTCAATTTTATACACCTTTCAGCAGCTGGTGTGGCTGAAATAGCCAAATCCACAAATTTGAAGTGATGTCTACATACTTTTTGATATGCAGTGCCTCTGGAAAGTAATTCAGACCACTTGACTTTTTCCACATTTTGTTAGGTGACAGCCGTATTCTAAAATTGTTTAATTTGTTTTATCCACCTCATCAATCTACACACAATACATCATAATGACAAAGCAAAAAATTACTTACATAACTATTCTGACACTTTACTCAGTACTTTGTTGAAGCACCTTTGGCAGCAATTACAGCCTGGAGATATGATGCTGCAAGCTTGGAACACCTGTATTTGGGGAATTTCTCACATTATTCTCTGCAGTTCCTCTCAATCTCTGTCAGATTGGATGGGGAGCGTTACTGTCACTCCTGAACTCCTGAACTACGTTTTCATTGGTTTGTACATTGAGTCGGGGGCAGGATACTTGTTATTTGGCCATTGGCCAAGTTGTACTGCAAGGACTTCTGATTGGTGTACCCCAGGTTAAGGTGGGGGGTTATAAATGGCATCCTGTTCCTTTGTTCAGTGGGGAAAAGCTGAGGACGGGGGAGACTGAACATCTGAACATCTACCTCCTAGCATAACATCTTGATGTGTCCTTCTCAAATAAACCTATTTTTTCCCCCCTGATTTGCATTATTGAAGAATAACATAAATTGCTGACACTGCACAGCTATTTTCAGGTCTCTCCAGAGATGTTCGATTGGGTTCAAGTCCAGGCTCTGGCTCATACACTCAAGGATAGTCAGAAACTTGTCTCAAACCACTCCTTCGATGTCTTGGCTGTGTGCTTAGAGTCGTTGGAAGGTGAACCTTCGCCCCCAGTCGGAGGTCCTGAGCATTCTGGAGCAGGTTTTCATCAAGGATTTCTCTGTACATGGTTCCGTTCATCTATCCCTCGATCCTGCCTAGTCTCCCAGTCCCTGCCACTGACGTGACGCTTGGCATTCAGGCCAAAGATTTGAATCTTGGTTTCATCAGACCAGAGGTGTCTGTTGACAAATCCAAGCAGGCTGTCATTTGCCTTTTGTTGAGGAGTGGCTTCCGTCGGGTCACTCTACCATAAAGGCCTGGATGGTGGAGAGCTGCTGAAATGGTTGTCTTTCTGGAAGGTTCTCCCATCTCCACAGAGGAACTCTAGAGCACTGTCAGAGTGACCCTTGGGTTCTTGGTCACTTCCCTGACCAAGGACTTTCTCCCTCGATTGCTCAGTTTGGCCGTGCGGCCAGCTCTAGTAAGAGTCTTGGTGGTTCAAAACGTCTTCCATTTATAAAAGGAGGCCACTGTGTTCTTGGGGACCTTCAATGCTGCAGACATTTTTGTTACCTTTCCCCAGATCTGTGCCTTGACACAATCCCGAAATTTTAGAATAAGGCTGTAAAGCACATATGTCAGAGTCAAGGCCCGCGGGCCACATCCGGCCCGCAAGAAGGTTTTTTACGGCCCCTGGGATGATCTTGATTTATTATTAGAACCGGCCCGCAGCAAGCCGGCAGCCCGCAGATCTTTTACACGCACCAATACTACATTTCCCACAATGCAAAGGTGACGCACCGAGCAGTAGGCTGCTTCATTTCAATATTTATTGGCACAGCAGTCGTCAGCATCACAGTAAAATTAACTTTCAGATACCCATCAAAAATGGCAAAACGGAAGGTGGATACTGAGAACCAAACAAGGTGGGAGTCGGAGTATATGTTCACGAAGGTAGCTGGAAAACCTGTGTGTCTTCTGTGTGGAGAAAGTGTGGCGGTACTGAAAGAGTATAATCTGAGACGACATTATGAAACGAAACACGCGGACAAAAACAAGAATATGGACATGGAACAAAGGCTACAAAAGGCAGAGGAATTAAAACGAGGCCTCAAATCTCGACAGGCTCTGTTCAAAAAAGCCAAATCACAAGGCCAGGCTGCTGTCAAGGCCAGTTTTATTTTGGCAGAAGAGATCGCTAAATCAGCCCGGCCATTTACGGAGGGGATTTCATCAAAAACTGCATGATTAAAGTTTGTGACGAAGTTTGCCCAGAAAAAGGCAACTCTTTTTAAATGTGAGTCTGAGCAGAAACACCATTGCCGAGAGTAGACCAGTTGTCCATCAATCTAAAAGAGCAGCTTGTGAAAAAGGGAAAAGATTTTATTGCATATTCCTTGGCTGTGGATGAGAGCACCGACATTTCTGACATTGCCCAGTTGTCAATTTTCATCCGGCTGTCAAGCGTGACAGAGGAGTTTTTGGCTTTACGTCCTATGCATGGCACAACTACGGGGCATGATTTGTATGAAGAGGTGTCAAGATGTGTAAATGAGATGGAGCTGCCTTGGGAAAAACTCGTGGGTTTGACAACCGACGGAGCACCTGCGATGTGTGGACACAGGAGCGGACTGGTGGCGAAGATACGGGAAAAGATGCAAGAGGAAAACGCGACAGGTGAGCTGACAGCTTATCATTGTATCATACACCAGGAAGCGTTGTGCGGTAAAGCCTTGAAAATGGAGCATGTAATGAGCATCATCACGCGCACAGTTAACTTTATCAGAGCCAAAGGTTTGAATCACCGCCAGTTCAAGGCATTTCTGACGGAGTTAGAAACGGAGCATGGTGATTTGCCTTATCACACAGAGGTGCGATGGCTAAGCCAGGGAAAGGTGCTTCAAAGATGTTTCGAGCTTCGTGAGGAGATTTGTCTGTTCTTGGACAGCAAAGGAAAGACACAACACAACTCCGAGACGAAATGTTTCTGTGTGAAATGGCTTTTCTGTGTGACATTACGAGTCATCTGAATGCAATAAACTTGCAGCTGCAGGGTCGGGATCGTGTCATCTCTGATATGTACAGTACAGTGAAGGCATTTAAAACCAAACTGACTCTGTGGGAGACGCAGATGCGGAAAGAAAATTTGAGCCACTTTCCCAGCTGCCAGACCATGAAAGAGAAGCTCTCTACCAGTGCGTTCCCGAGCACACAGTTGGCTGATAAAATAGGTATGCTTGCCGCTGACTTTCGACGCCGATTTGCTGACTTTGAAGCACAAAAAAGCAGGTTGGAACTGCTCGGTAACCCATTTGCTGTTGACGTGGAAAGCTCACCACCAAACCTCCAAATGGAGTTGATTGACCTCAATGCAATGATGCACTGAGGGCAAAATATGCGGCAGTGGGTGCTGCGGAGTTCGCCCGTTTCCTCCCGGCACAATGCCCCAGCTGCGCATCCAGGCTGCTCAAACGTTGTCTATGTTTGGCAGCACATACCTGTGTGAACAACTGTTTTCTTTGATGAACCTGAACAAAACATCACACAGAAGTCGACTTACTGCTGAACACCTCCACTCAATTCTGAGGATTTCTTCAGCTCAGAGCCTTACCCGAACATTGATGAACTTGTGGAAAAGATGGGACACCACCAAGTATCACCCTCAACCTCAAACAAGTGAACATTACTGTGCAATCACATATTTAGAGTTTTTACTCAGTTCAAGTTTAAAAGTTAAAATTTAATATTTGTTTTCACTGCATGTTACTTCTCCTTAAACAAAGTGTTGTTTTTGATTAATAGATTTTTGCACTTTATTTTTTGTATTTCAATCCAATTATATTTTAAAAATATTTCAGTTGAGTGGATGATAGAAAATTGCTATTATTGTTTTTTCTTTGAAGTAAATTTAGCCCACTTTTGCTAAAATAGAAAATATAGTCTACTGATGGTGCCTTGAATACCGGTTTCTTTCATTTAATGTTCATGTTATGGGGATATTTATATAAAGGAAATTTGTCTTTTGTGTCTGTTGAAAATTAAAGATTACTGACAGAGCCATAAGAAAATATTGCTTTATTTATCTGATCATATTGTAATATATTTGTTAGGTTTTCAGTAGGTTCAATTAGGTTCACTAGACTATATGCGTCATTTAAAAAATTTTCAATGAACATTCGAACAGTCCGGCCCTCGTCTTGTAGCTGATTTTTTTATTTGGCCCTCCGTCCATTTGACTTTGACACCCCTGCTGTAAAAGCGTTAAACTATGGAAAAATTCAAGGGGTCTGAATACTTTCCAAAGTCACTGTATGGTGTATGTTGAGCTGCACTTTCAACTTTACACCAATTATCAATGTTATCATCAACTATAATCACCTCAGAAGATTGCCCCTAGCACATTGATTTTTCTCCAAATCAAACCTCTTTCCCATTCCCTCAGCATGGCTCAAGCTTAGCCCAGATATGCAGCCTACCTTGACAGTGAGAGGTGACGGATCAGAGATTAATGAAGCATCATTGATTAATCAGAACAAGAGTCTCCCTCAAGCCCTATCCACCACTCACCCTCTCTGCTAGGTTCACCATCAACAGCATTACTGTAAAGACACTGTCCCAGGAAGTTGCTTATGGTGCTACCACCTGACCTAACCCAACCTTTAGCGTCCTCTAATATCCTTTGGCTGTCAACTCCATGTAGACAATTCTGATGTTATTCACAGATCTTTTATCAACCCAATGATGAAATAAACATGTTGATGAGATTCTTTGAAGAAATAGACGTAAGTGGTAGGCCGACGGTGAAAACAGTGAAGTTGATCAATCTACCTCGAGGGAGGAGCAGATTTTTTTAAATTAAATGTTAAAATGATTGCTGTACAATATGTTGGCACCTTCCATTCTTGTGCATATTCTCAGAAAAGTATATTTCAGCACTGTCTGCTCAGGCAAATTGTGAACTGCTAAACTAGTGCATATTAGCCAATACATATGGCATAGCCTACACATATAATATACCTTGCAAAACAACCTCTAAAAAAAACTGTTGCACAATGTGCTCTACAATTGATTTCCAAACTAGATGAGTTCTCAAATAGGAGCTGACAAATATGGTGGTGTATGCATAATCTTGGATGAATTGGAAGACAAGATATGGAGAATGATGAAGAGCCTGTAGAATTATAGAAAAAGGTTTGAGTTTCAAATACTAAATGTTCAGTGAATGTGAGTATATTTAGGAGGTTTCAATTATTAACTTTTCGAATAACTTTCGAAAAGTTGACGGTGCCAAAATCTTGCCAGTCCGTTCATTATTCTTCTATGACTTGAGTGAGACATATTTTCCATCATGTATGTTTCATTCATATATATTCAAACAAAGAACACCATCGCAAATATTGTTTCAACATTTATTCAGCACTGAGACAAATAGCAAAGGTGTCTCAGGCAGTATTTGAAGTATCTAAATATAGTGTTACTTACCAATCAATGCATATAAAGTGCCATGGAGGTCTCAATCTTACAATGTCGCAGTCCAGAAATGAAAGCTTACCATCTATGTCAAAGCATGGGCCTCTGATGGAGACTGTGGGAACTGTCATCAACACATGCTTCAGTATTCCCCAGGCGCCATAGGAGTATCGTAAGGATCCCACCATGGTCACCATTTGTAACTGACCGATGTGAAAGACAAGTGCCTTAGCAGAATGCAATCTAAAGCTTGTGTGGTCCAGAGACGAGAACTCTACCATCTATGGCAAAAGCCTGGGCTCATGGTGGGGACAATATCATTTTTACCACTGTATGTTACAATAGTAAAAAAAAATGTTTGCCACCTTTTAAAATTCTTCTACATAGAATTTAGTCTTTGAAATGCTCAAACAAGCATGTGTATCTATAGTTGGTGTTCAAATCTAAATCGCATTAGACCGTGTAAGACAAGATCCACAAAGAAAAGACAGCAGGCAAATGCATACATATTCTCCATGTCTAAATAGTGATGGCAGGGCTAGTTCAAACTGCAGGACTTGGTGAATAGATCATGGGAGACAAAAGTGAGAGATCATAATGGATAAAGATGCTCAAACAAGCTTGTGTATCTGTAGTGGGAGTTCTTCAACTCAAAAATGCACTAAAATCACATTTTATTGGTCACATACACGTGATTAGCAGATGTTATTGCGGGTGTAGCAAAATGCTTGTGCTTCTAGCTTCGGCAGTGGAGTAATATCTAACAATTTACACAACAAATACCCAATCCATTCAGTAGTAATATATACATATGGACGAGCGATGTCAGAGCAGAACGGACTGAAAAACAGTATATACATGTGAATGAGATACCATAAAATAGTTGTAGAAAAAGTCATGGAGTTGGTGGAAGAATCCTTTAATTCATGGCCACTTGCTCAGCTGGGCCAGGGGCACTTTAATTAGGTCAGGTGGAAATGTCCGACAGATCTCAACTCACCAAAAGGAGGAAATCTTCCGATCTCGCTGCTTTCTCTTCCTCAACTCTGTCTAATCCAGACGTTCTGTGCGTCTATGAATCCACGTAAATCCACCAAATCTGTTACCTTTCTTCTGTGTTACCTTTTCATCTGAACTATCTGTTGTGATCGGGAGAGCGGGCCATCAGTTATTCTTTATAGTTGTTACTGCGGAGTGCGGCTTGGAGCGCACGCTTCAAACCTATTGTGTAATATAAATGATCAATGATCACGACCCTACAGATCATCACAGGCCAATTATGCCATCGATATATGGTTAATACGTCATGAAATTACATGTACATATGAAGACAGACTTAAAAGCGTGAAATATGAAACGTAATTGTTTGCTGAACTGATCAATTCTGATATCAAATTGATGGGGATTATAGATTGAATAACTGATCACTGATCACTGAATTATTTGTATTATTCTTCTCATGATTATGATGAATAGTTACGAGCCTAAATGACTCAAGGATGATTCCTATTGACTTCTTATTGAACTGAATTGCTGAATTACCTAATTATGTTAATAATGAGAATGATTGTTATGATTTGAATGGATACATGTTATTCTGTTTCCTTTGTTATGCAGCACAGACTACCCAGTAAATATACCACTTTATGGTTATTGGAATTCCTGCCACAGTCTCATCCATTCCTCTGTCACCTGACCCATGACCACTTGTTCACCTTCACTGTCAGTCATCCTACCTGTCCAGCTACCCACACAGATTCCACTAATCTGTCAATGGTCCTTCGAGCCGGATGATGACTGAACCAAAGACAGGTGAAAATGAAATGGAGGAGGAGAAGGAATAATTGTCTCCACTGGAAGGAAGGAAGGAGACAGGAGGAAACAGCAGCTGAGGGAAAAGTCTTGGAACAAATAAAATATCCAGGAGCTAAGCCTAAAGCAACAAAGAAGGCTTCATCCTCAACCACCAGCAGCACCAGAAGAACCAGGCAACAAACGAGCAGACAAACACCTGGTTACCTTAAGGATTATGTGGTGGAGTTTACCACGCCAAAGGGCGAGCCCACCCGAGCTCAAAGTGGCGATGGATCAACTGTACGTTTCCGGCATCAACCATCCCCTCTGAGCCAAGTACCGGAAACTGCTTTGGGACAGGAAAGTGGTCTATAGGAAGAACCCATGGAGGAGGTAACTCCCACCACACAGGTCGACAAGCTTCCTGAGGCAGGCTCCGCTCACCCCTTAAGTAATGGGAAATCGTCGAGGCACTCTAGACGGAGAGAGAGTTCGACCAGTGGATACCCCTTTGGAAGTGGCCATGGCAGCCGCCATTCACTAGCCCTCAGCGATTCACAGACCGCTGTCCTGCGAGAGAGGATGAAACTACTAGCGCTGGAGGAAATTGAGCGTCAGGTTGAGAAGGAACGACAGTCTGATGAACGATGTCACCTTTTGGATGTGCAGGCCGTAGAGCTCTACAGGAACGGGAATTCATTGCCAAGGACCTGGCACAGCAGCGATGGCACCGTCAAGCAGGAAGGGAATTGGAGGAGGCACGGATGGTCTCATCCTTCCTGGAGAGGAACGAACAGGGAGTTGACATCATCACCACTCCATATGGACCTGACCTGTCTGCCTTTATTTCCCAATCTGCTCCTCTGGTACAGCATGGCACACAGACCACGGAGGCTCCGAGGTCAACAGCCAGCACGGGGGACAGGCCGCCCAGCCAATGCCTCTGTACCAGTTACACAAGTTAGCATTCCTCCTTCATCTAGAAAAAGCACCACTCCTCCGCCTTTCCGCCAATTACCAACCAAAGCAAATTGTTCCTCTCGTCCAGGCCAGTTATCAACCATCAGCTGGGAGGGATCTCACCTAATTAAGACTGTCACCAATGGAGGGTCTGTGACAGTAGGGGACAGGCCCAATTAGGCCACAGGGAGCTCATCAACAGTCCCGGGTTTATCCTTCACGCAACCAGAAGAGGGAGCCAACATCATAAAACTGCTAATAGTCTCAGCCTATGGATTTCCCAGACCCAAACTAAACCCTATTGAGCATCTGTGGGGCATCCTCAAACGAAAGGTCTCTAACATCCACCAGTGTAACGGTATTCCTGTGGTGAAGTAGAGGCGGACCAAAACGCAGCGTGGTTATATTGATTCATGTTTAATAAAAAAAGATAAACACGAACACTACAAAACAATAAACGTGGAAAACCAAAAACAGCCCTATCTGGTGCAAAACACAGAGACAGGAACAATCACCCACAAACACACAGTGACACCCAGGCTACCTAAGTATGATTCTCAATCAGAGACAACTAATGACACCTGCCTCTGATTGAGAACCATACTAGGCCGAAACATAGAAATACCCCAAAACATAGAAAAACAAACAGACTGCCCACCCAACTCACGCCCTGACCATACTAAAATAAATACAAAACAAAGGAAATAAAGGTCAGAACGTGACAACCAGCTCTGTGATGTCGTCATGAAGGAGTGGAAGAGGACTCCAAAGCCAACCTATGAAGCTCTGGTGAACTCCATGCCCAAGAGGGTTGAGGCAGTGCTGTAAAATGATGGTGGCCACACAAAATATTGACATTTTGGGCCCAATTTGGACATTTTCACCTAGGGGTGTACTCACTTTTGTTGCCATTGTTTTAGACATTAATATCTGTGTGTTGAGTTATTTTGAGGGGACAGCAAATGTACACTGTTATACAAGCTGTACACTCTACTTTACATTGTAGCAAAGTGTCATTTCTTCAGTGTTGTCACATGAAAAGATATCCTCAAATATTTACAAAAATGTGAGGGGTGTACTCACTTTTGTGATATACTGTACATGCACACGCATACGCACGCATACGCACACACACACAAACACACACACACACACACACACACACACACACACACAGAGAGTCTGTAACCTATTCAGTCTCTACTATAGGATGACTTGTCCATAACAGTAAGATTTTTCCCATGTTTTGAGACATGCTCATTTCATGTCATGTTTCCTTTCCAGTTCCAGATATCAAAATGGTAAAATCAGGAAAACTCCAGATCTGACAAAGAGGCAACATGAAAAGACGAAAAAACAGTGGCGGGAAAACTCAAAAAGTTATTACAGAAGAAAGAAACAGCTAAAAGCTGTATTGGACATAACACCATTAAGCCAGGAAGATGATAGACTTCAACATCTTCAAGAAGAAGTTATTCAAAATATTCTAGAAGACACAGCCTCCTCAAGAGAACAGCCATTCTCACCTCAGCAGATAAAATGTCCCTTCCATCAACTTAACTCCTAAAAGAAGAGAGACATCAGACATCTCCACAGACATCAGGACCAATGAAGACATCTACCCCAAAAAGAGGAACAAAGAGGAACAAACAAGGAAAATGTGTTCAGAAGAAATAAATATACACAATATGTCAAAATCAGCTCCTCCCTCAATAGAGATGGATCATCTTGAAAACTACACCCGGCCACCTAACTGAGGAAATATAGGGAACAGTTTTCCTTCAATAAACGTTCCTTGGCAAAGCCTGCAGCAGATTACGTTGTCCCGGCATTTTGATGGTTCCTTATTTTGATTTCACAGCATAAAATGCAATTTTGTCTTTCCATCTCGGTTTTAGCACTACCAAAAATGTGACAGCTCATACCAACAGACCGACAACAGTAGGTGTGTAAACACAGAGAAACATTTAGGCTTTCTCAGCCCAATGACATCAGGACACACACAAAGTTCCACTTCCATTAGCTCACCTCTAAAGCTACAGTAGAACCATCTTTTTAACATTTTTATAGCTAAAGTCCACGTTTAACATTGGGCCTTAGAGCTCTCTGAGATAAACAAATCAACAAATAAATGAACACGAGCTGTAAGGGCTTTCATCTATAATTAAACAGCCTTAGCATTTCAGGATAATTCTGTTTGTAATTAGCATCAAACATTAACATTCATGAGTTGGACAAAGTATTCTCCTTCTATACTCTATTCTTATTTTCCTCAAGGTATTATGTTTCAGAAATGTATTTACGATAGCAAAAACACCTTGGAACCTTTCGGATGAGAGTAGCTACATTACAAAGCAGTATATTGAGAGGGCTCGTCTCCCAATTTCTTACAGGGTTTGTTATTCATTTCATTTTATGTAACCTTTTAAAAATCAAAAACATGAAAGTAAAAGTTTTAAATTACAGGCACTGTTTTTTTTAAGCTCTTTGCGAACCAAATGTATGTTGTACTGGTATAATTTGACAATATGATTGACTGAATGAATGATTGACTGAACACAACAGCAGCCAAGTGTTTTTCCTCAATGTGTGCTTTTGTCAGAGAGTGACATGTTTGTTCTATCCTCCTTATATACAATATGTATACAGTAGCAGACTGTATTGTATCTATCCCAGTCCTGGTGACACCTAGGTCAACTCACATGACTGTCTAATTTCCTTTAGATCAAACATCAACTTCTCTACTGTGCTTGACCTCCAATATGCAGATGAAAACAGTTGCTGTACAGCAAGGTAGTTCCAGGAAAACAACCCAAGCTTTATCCCAGAAATACACCAACCCCATCCCTTGTCCTGCACCATCCACTGTGTTATTATTCTTCGTGCTGATAGCACTAAAAAGTTCACATCAATAATGAATGTTATCAATAAAAATGTCCCCTGGTGCAGAAACGTGGCTCTCATCATTCCCGCTTTTATTCCCCACTGTGGTGGAGGGGTAGTCAAGCTGAAAGCTCACCAGAAACAACCTTTAAATCCTATTTGGGGTTCAAAAAGGACCTCTGTACTGTACAAGTGATCGCAGGACCTCCCCTGTCCACTAAAAACAGCACTAGAATGAAACCCTGGGCTGATCTTGTGATCATTTATTCTCACACAGCAGACGCTCTTCCGGACCTGGTTTCCGGGTGTTTGTAGAATTGGATCTATATTTACAAGGATGAGGTGTGGTGATATAGGTTTAGTGCTTAGAATCCAATTGCTGCTCCAGGGGATGTCAAGTCCATTGCTTACATATTCCTCTGCGTGACAGTGATGGATGTCTCGTCAGTGGGAGGGATCAACGGGTGGGTGTCTGGATGACAGAGGAGGCAGGAAGAAACATCTTAATATGAAAAACATTGATTTGTTCTTCAGCCCAGGTTTCTGTTGTCAATCTCTATTTGCCCACAGTTTAACATCTGTAGTGAGTCATTCCTCATTCTTCGGCTGGACACTGAAAGGTATCTGGTGTTGTGAAAACACATCTTAGACCAAGCTAATACACGTTACTCAACTTAAATGTGCAGTGTATTCTGCAGGAGTGAGGTGGGAAATCCACCTCACGTTGACATTGACGATAATACACTGTCAATGATGTGAAGGTGAATCCCATTATTTTGTGATTGAAGTTAATAAGCCCTGACAGAGACTTAAACAGCTATATCTTACTGTCAGAGAATATGGAAATGTAGACTTGCTGAATAGGAAATAAGCTTCACTACATGTTTCCAGTGCGCTATGAAAATAATGTACAGTCGAACACCATGGTAAACATATACTTATTTATCTTTCAAGTTCATTCATATGGATATGTGTTGAAGACAATATCCACATACGTAAGCTCATCAATTAACATGGCATTAAAACAACACTGTCCTGAGTGGACTGAGAGCAGGTGTCAGTATTCACATTTTAATTTCATGCTTTGCTTGTGTGGGGCCGGCTCTTACTATTCTTCTATATAGCTGACTCATCCTGGATTGTGTTAACCACGCTCCCTCTGCCCTGCTAGATCATTCTAATCAGTGACGGAATATTAGGCAACTCCCACCTCAGCTCTAGAACGGTCACATCCCAAATTTAGAATGTGTTAGGCATATGTAGGACACTGGCTCATCGAAAGCCCTAACCTGAAGCATGATCTATCCATTATTCATCTGTGAAATTATATGGCACGCTCTCCTTGGTACATGACAGATGCATAGATACACTATGCCCTCCCAGTCTGCATGCTAATGGTCTCATGCAAATTAGCAGTGCAGACGAGGGCGGTTAAGCTGGATCATGAGAGAAATCCGAGACGCAGTGACGAACCAAACAGAGCCACTCAGAGCAATGAAAGGGCTGGCTACCACTGGGACAGTGGGATGACAGGATGGAGAGATGGGGAGAGATTGCATTTAGATCTTGTGTGTGTGTGTGTGTGTGTGCGTGTGTGTGCGTGCATGTTTGTCTGTGTACATGTGGTTGTGCACATCCACACACATATTAACATAATCAGCAAAATGGCTTCAAAGTCAATTACAGATTCCACCGCTGTCATACTTGTGGAACAAAGTTCCTAATCTTCATCAGTGTAGGACAACATCATGTATAACAGTATGTCAAATGTCAGTTGTCACAAGCTTGTAATTCCGCATGTCTGCGTGTGATAATGATATGCTGTTTCTATTTTCCCCTCTTTTATTCTGCCAGAGTCTTATTAAATCTACACTGACAGGGCAGGGCGTGAAAAACATTTTGCATTTCTAAGCATGGCGTAGCTAATGCTCCGATGAGAGAGAGAGAGAGAGAGAGAGAGAGAGAGAGAGAGAGAGAGAGAGAGAGAGACTAATCCATTTTGTCTGAATGTTCTTTTCCCCCTTCTTTTGTGGATTTTGTTTCTATGTTCTCTTTCTAGTCATCTCTCGACATGGATGGGATTAAGTATGAAGTCCTGTCTATTTAGACTTCACATGTTCCACATAGCATGTTCATAGAGTGCCGACATCTTTTTACAAATGCTTTACATTAATGTTTGGCCTGGAAATGATTTCACAACTGTGACATTGTCCTCTGTTTATATAAAAGATCATGCTATTAACACTTCAGTTATTGTGTAACCCTTAGAGACATACAGATCAGCAAACAGGATGTACAGAATGCTGCTTGCAATGTTCGATAACAATGGCTCCGCAGAAACGCAATCGCAGTTACATGCACACACAGATGCATGCACACGCACACAGACTGCAAGGGCAAACAAGATCTGACCCCAGTTAATGAGTATGACACAAAGAGCAGAGGGAATTAAGCCAGACTTCTGATTAGTGTTTCACCAAACCAAGGAATCAATTCAGTTGTGAATCGTGCGCATTTTCAGCTCATAGCCTCTGGAATAGTCTGCCAGAGAACCTGAAACTGTGCACTTATTTAAAGTAGATCTTAAAACACCTTTTTTAGCATTGCTTTTCCTTAGGGTGCTTTTTTAGGCTTTCGGTTTTTGTTTGTCTTTCGTTTTTTATCCTCTTATGTTTGCTGTGTAGTAAATATTTCTGTGTTTATTTTCATAGTTTTTTTCCTGTGAAGTGCATTGCATTGCATTCACGTCTGAAATGTGCTACATAAATAAAGCTTGATTTGATTTGACTTCGAACAACTTAATTAAGAGACGTAGGATAGCAGCAGAGCATGACTAATACACCACGCCAATGCTAGCTTGTCTGTTATCCCTCTCTCCACTCACATTGATGCCTAAATTGCATTGATGTAATTTTGCATGTTTGCAGTGCACCCACTCCTCTAAAAGGAACAAGTCATTGTATTATGGAAAACATACCTTCGACAGTTGGAAGACTACTGCTACAAAACAGCAAGTGGGAGACTAGATTTGAGTTGAGATACTCCCCTAAATGCATGCCCATTGGTTGAAAGAAAGAAAGGACAGTGATTATTGCACGAGTGAGCCCATAGATGAATCAGCAAGTGTGGTGGATTTACGTTAGTGTGCCATGCTCATAGGCTGAAGTTAATAGACAAATGACATTCCACACGCAGGCTAATAGTAAGGGAGGAAGAGACGTGACACTGTGGCTGATGAGGTAACGTCACATTGCCATATAAATACCTGCTATGCTGACGAGTTATCTATGGTAGTTTCTACAATGTTAACTGCCATGCTGATGAGGTAGCATTCTAAACGCTACCATATAAACAACTGCTACGCTAATGAGGTAACAATATAGACACTACCATATAAACTCAGCAAAAAAAGAAACATTCTCTCACTATCAACTGCGTTTATTTTCAGCAGACCTAACATGTATAAATACTTGTATGAACATAAGATTCAACAACTGAGACATAAACTGAACAAGTTCCACAGACATGTGACTAACAGAAATGGAACAATGTGTCCCTGAACAAAGGGGTGTCAAAATCAAAAAACAGTCAGTATCTGGTGTGGCCACCAGCTGCATTAAGTACTGCAGTGCATCTCCTCCTCATGGACTAAAGCAGATTTGCCAGTTCTTGCTGTGAGATGTTACCCCACTCTTCCACCAAGGCACTTGCAAGTTCCCTGACTTTTCTGGGGGGAATGGCCCTCACCCTCCGATCCAACAGGTCCCAGACGTGCTCAATGAGATTGAGATCCGGGCTCTTCGCTGGCCATGGCAGAACACTGACATTCCTGCCTTGCAGGAAATCACGCACCGAACAAGCATGTCAGGATGAGCCTGCAGGAAGGGTACCACATGAGGGAGGAGGATGTCTTCCCTGTAACACACAGCATTGAGATTGCCTGCAGTGACAACAAGTTCATTCCGATGATGCTGTGACACACCGCCCCAGACCATGACGGACCCTCCACCTCCAAATCGATCCCGCTCCAGAGTACAGGCCTCGTTGTAATGCTCATTCCTTGGACGATAAACGCGAATCCGACCATCACCCCTGGTGAGACAAAACCGGACTGGTCAGTGAAGAGCACTTTTTGCCAGTACGGACATAGTCATTTATTGCCCTGGCCACATCTGCAGTCCTCAGTCCTCTTTTCAACATGCCTAAGGCACATTCACGCAGATGAGCAGGGACCCTGGGTATCTTTCTTTTGGTGTTTTTACGAGTCAGTAGAAACGCCTTTTTAGTGTCCTAAGTTTTCATAACTGTGACCTTAATTGCCTACAGTCTGTATGCTGTTAGTGTCTTAATGACCGTTTCACAGGTGCATGTCCATTAAATGTTTATGGTTCATTGAAGAAGTATGGGAAACAGTGAAGAGCTGGGAAGTTATTTGGACTTTTACGAATTATCTTTGAAAGACAGTTTCCTGAAAAAGGGACCTTTCTTTTTTTGCGGAGTTTAGAATTGCTATGCTAAATAGGAAACATTATAAACTCTGCCTTTTTAATACCTGCTATGCTGATGAGTTATCGATATAACCACTGCCGTATCAGTGCCTGCTATGCTGATGAGCCAGATGGGAATTATATGAGTTTACAAGATTAATGAAAAGTGACGATCCAGTCAGACCAGCCTTACTGATGGAACTTTGGTAAACTACATTTTGCATTGTAGCACATCACTATCACACACGGCAGACATCACATAATCCAAATACGTGTCGTCGTTACATGTCATGACATCTAAATCACTGGTTATACTGAGCTAAAACAGAGTTACATTCAGATGTCAGTCCGGACACACTGTGTGATGCTGTAATACTGCATGTTGGGTGGTTGTACCCTCCTATTATCAGTACCATCAGTACCACGAACCCTGTCTGCATTTAGTAGTCAGCGTAGAGATATTATTCCCTGCTCATTAATTCTAGCTCATTATCAGACTTCACTCGCCACCGTGCCAATTAGACCGGGCATGGCTAATTATGCCCATTAGTGCCATCCGATACCAGTCAAGGACACCTTGGTCGGGCAGCCGCGCCCCATCATCATCGCCGCCCTAGCGTCATCACCAAACTGCTTCCTTCCTGAAAGGGGTCGTAAATCTGATGACTCAGGCCTTTCTCAGCTCAGATGAAAGACACAGAGGTAATTCCATTCATATTAGCAGCAGTCTGTCTCATTCGGGTTTGGTGTTGTAAAAGAAAATGTAGTCGGTAATGATAATGTCATTACAGTATAATGACAGTTTTAGTATCACCGCAATCTGTGAACATGACAAAAAACAGCTTTCTAATTCACAACTACATTCCAATGCATCCATATACTGTTACTATCACAGCGTATTGACTTACAGCAGAGAGAACAATAACAAACTAGAGAGTCAAACGCCATTACGGTTGTTTTGTGAAACTCCACAATAACAACAACGGTAAAGTGCTCAGGAGGTGGTACTTTAACAAAATGACTCGTATTTTTTATTTTTTTATTTTGTCATTTCGATCTTGTCTCATCGCTGCAACTCCCCAAAGGACTCGGGAGGTGAACGTCGAGTCATGCGTCCTCCAAAACATAACCCGCCAAACCACGCATCTTAACACCCGCCTGCTTAACCCTGAAGCCAGCCGCACCAATGTGTCGGAGGAAACACTAGTCACCTGACGACCAAGGTCAGCCCCCAGGCACCCGGACTGCCACAAGGAGTCGCTAGAGGGCGATGAGCCAAGTAAAGCCCCCCGGGCCTAACCATGACGACGCGGGGACAATTGTGCGCCGCCTTATGGGACTCCTGATCACTGTCGGTTGTGATACAGCCTGGGATCGAACCCGGGTCTGTAGTGTAACGCCTCTCGCACTATGCCACTTGGGAGGCCCTAGTATTGTTTATTTCTAAGAATACAAGAAAACAGTGATGACAGGAACTAAAAAAAAGTCATAACAGTCACATGGTTTTTTTAGTACATAAACAATGCAGCAGTGGGCTCATATTTCTCTGTGCTGTGACACTGAGCCAGTCTTCTTTAGTGGGGTAAGACACATTGAGGTTTCCAGGGCAGCCCCATATTACAAAGCCTGCCTCCTCTTTAAAAGTGCTGCGTTGGCACACCCATGCCCTTACTATGTTAGACCTGCAGTGACGACTGCCTTGCCACTCACATGCACACCCAATTCTGTATACATTAATTATTTTTATTCAGAATAGACATTTCAATAATAAATGCAAACAGGATTGGGTATGCATGTGGCTGGCTATAGAGTATTATTAATAGAAAAACAATGACAGCTGGTGTCTGCTGTGATGATCTACATATTTTTCCTTGTGTGGGCTGGAATGAGAATAAATGATACCAACATGATAAATTGAGCCGTATGAGAGACGTACTTTCTGTCAAAAAAAGTGGGTGAAAATAATGGCTTGGAGAGACAATGGTTCATTGATGGCACATCCATCATTCACCTTGGCAGAGAAAGCCGCATCTCCCAGATGTCCCTGCAAAGGGAATTGGAGTGTCTACGTTGCGGTTTACAGGGACTGCTCTTGACTCGGAACCCAGAGACAAGAAGGATCTCTAAAAATGCCAGGCTTCTGTTCACTTGTACTGCTTGGATGGAGCTTTTGTACTTGTGTGTTCATGTATTTAAAAGACAATGACCCGTATGTACTTGTCATTTAAATTAGACACTGTATTCTTGTACCCTCTCAAAATAGACAAAACAGTTATTGACAAATTCCAGGCAAGTACTTGGAATCAGTATACTTTGCCTCGCATGTTTTTTTCCATTTCATATGCACGTGTGGGATGTTGACTGTATACATAAATGTATTTATTTTCCACCTTGTAGCCGGTCTGACTGTTGTCAGTCGAGGTCTATGAGCAGAAACCCATTGGCGGTAGTAGAAGAAACACTGTTTGTTTTTTACCCTTGCGGCGGAAATGGACTGTCTGTAACTGGTGTTCTATTTCATTCTTGATATTTTAAAAATAGTTTCTTTTGAAAGCAATTCTGCTTTTGGGTATGGAAAGGATGAATGGGATGTGGTAGTCAGTGTGTAATGTTGAAAGCGGAACGAGGGAGAGCTCAGTTTGTTGTTTTGGAAAGGTTGTAGTTTTTAAAGTGTATTAAAAAAGTTTCTTAGTAGCTAGCTAACTTGAGTTTGGATCCCACAAGGCAGTTGGCATCAGTTGCTGTGACTGTTACTCTCTGACCAGTGATCCTGCCGACCAAGGCTGGGTCTGAGGAGCTGTTTGGCGTAGCAGCTAGCTACATATCAAGCAGCAGGGTTTTCTTGAGGGCTTGAACACAGCCCATGACGTGGTTAGCCATTGTGTCTGGGACCGTGGATTGTCCTGGGTTTGTTGCTGTCTTCAATCTTCCCTGCAACCTGTCTCGAACTGCGAGGAGTAACAGAATAACCTGTATTGCTAGATACCATGACAAAGACCTAAGCTGGCGGGAGTACCGTTGAGGACAGTGGTGTCTCTCTATCACGGATGAAGGATCTTTTAAACAGGATCTACAAGCATTTGTTACAACAACAAGATAATAGCATCAAGTGTTTTAACCAAATACTAGCGGAGTCAAATAATACAATAATTGACGACCTGAGCAGAGAGGTCCAGGACCTGAAGTATCACCTCAAAGAGTTTAAACAGGAGAACGGCAAGATGACAGTAATTTGTAAGTCATTGAGAGATGACATCAGTTCTGTGTGTGAATCATGATAACAATGACAGAGAAATCAGATTATCTCGAGGGACAATCAAGGTGGAACAACATAGTTGTGGATGGAATTGCAGTCTCCAAATGAGACCTGGATGGAGTCTGGGAACAAAGTGAGTGAAATGACCTTGGAGATATTGAAGATGGACCACAGGAAGATTGAGGTGGAGCACACCCACAGAACTGGAAAACCCACCACTGGCCCATGTGACAGGCCCAGACCGATAGTGGTCAAGTTCCTGAGGTTCAAGGACAAGGTAGGTGTTCTGGAAAGAGCCAAAAACTTGAGAGGAAAGTATAAAATTAAATAAAATCAAACTTTATTTGTCACATTTACCGAATACAACAAGTGTAGACCTTACCGTGAAATGCTTACTTACAAGCCCTTAACCAACAGTGCAGTTCAAGAAGAGTTATGAAAATGTTTACCAAATTAACAAAAGTAAAATAACAATAACAAGGCTACATACCTGTACTGAGTCAATGTGCAGGGGCACAGGTTTGGTCCTAGACTTGGTGCTCTGTACCATTTGACGTGCGGTAGCAGAGAATGCACTCTATGACTTGGGTGACTGGAGTCTCTGACAATTTTATGGGCTTTCCTCTGACACCGCCTATTATAGACTAGGTCCTGGATTGCAGGAAGCTTGGCCCCAGTGATGTACTGGGCCATACGCATTACACTCTGTAGCGCCTTTTGGTCAGATGCCGAGCAGTTGCCATACCAAGCGGTGATGCAACCGGTCAGGATGCTCTCAATGGTGCAGCTGTAGCACTCTTTGAGGATCTGGGGAGCCATGCCAAATCTTTTCAGCCTCCTGAGGGGGAAAAGGTTTTTTTGTGCCCTCTTCACAACTTGTCTTTGGACCATGATAGATTGTTGGTGATGTGGACACCAAGGAACTTTAAAGTCCCGACCCGCTCCACTACAGCCCCGTTGATGTTAAGGATCGACGCCACTACATTTCCTCTTAAAGGATCGACACCTTTTTTTTCAATTTTCACCTAAAACATCATATCCAAATCTAACTGCCTGTAGCAAGGATATACATTTTATTGGTACCATTTGAAAGGAGACACTTTGAAGTTTGTGTAAATGTGAAAGGAATGTAGGATAATATAATACATTATATCTGGTAAAAGATAAAACCATCATCTTTGAAATGCAAGAGAAAGGTCATAATGTATTATTCCAGCCGAGGTGAAATGTATATTTTGGCCACTAGATGGCAACAGTGTATGTGTAATGTTTCAGACTGATTCAATGAACCATTGTATTTCTGTCAAAATGTTGTATCAAGACTGCCCAAATAGGCCTAATTTGTTTATTAATAACTTTTCATGTTCAAAACTGTGCACTCTCCTCAAACAGTAGCATGGTATTCTATTGTAAATTGGACAGTGCAGTTAGATTAACAGAATGTAAGCTTTCTGCCCATATAAGATATGTCTATGTCCTGTGAAATTTTCTTGTTACTTACATCCTCATTCTAATCACATTAGCCTACGTTAGCTCAACCGACCTGCAGGGGACCCACCAATCCTGAAGAAGTTTTAAAATATCATAAGGTACTTTACCTCAGGCGAGCAATACCTTGAGACTTCTTTAATTTTAGACATTGTGCACCAGCTGTTACTGACAAAAATACACACACCCCACCCCTTGTCTTATCAGACGTAGCTTCTCATTGAAAATCCCTCAAGCTCTATATTATCGTCGTTCAGCCACTACTCTGTGAAACATAAGATATTACAGTTCTTAATGTCCCGTTGGTAGGATAATCGTAGTATATCTTCCTCAATGAGGGCTATCATGAAGCTGTGCGCCAGAAGAGGAAAGAACTTATCCTATCAATGAAAGCTGCCAGAGCATGTGGGGATATTGCTTACATCTGCTATGACAGGCTCATTGAACAAATCAAATCAAATCAAATAAAATTGTATTTGTCACATACACATGGTTAGTAGATGTTAGTGCGAGTGTAGCGAAATGCTTGTGCTTCTAGTTCCGACAATGCAGTAATAACCAACAAGTAATCTAGCTAACAATTCCAAAACTACTACCTTATAGACACAAGTGTAAGGGGATAAAGAATATGTACATAAGATATATGAATGAGTGATGGTACAGAGCGGCATAGGCAAGATACAGTAGATGGTATTGGGTGCAGTATATGCATATGAGATGAGTATGTAAACAAAGTGGCATAGTTAAAGTGGCTAGTGATACATGTATTACATAAGGATGCAGTAGATGATATAGAGTAGAGTATATACGTATACATATGAGATTAATAATGTAGGGTATGTAAACATTATATTAGGTAGCATTGTTTAAAGTGGCTAGTGATATATTTTACATCATTTCCCATCAATTCCCATTATTAAAGTGGCTGGAGTTGAGTCAGTGTGTTGGCAGCAGCCACTCAATGTTAGTGGTGGCTGTTTAACAGTCTGATGGCCTTGAGATAGAAGCTGTTTTTCAGTCTCTCGGTCCCAGCTTTGATGCACCTGTACTGACCTCGCCTTCTGGATGATAGCAGGGTGAACAGGCAGTGGCTCGGGTGGTTGTTGTCCTTGATGATCTTTATGGCCTTCCTGTGACATCGGGTGGTGTAGGTGTCCTGGAGGGCAGGTAGTTTGCCCCCGGTGATGCGTTGTGCAGACCTCACTACCCTCTGGAGAGCCTTACGGTTGTGGGCGGAGCAGTTGCCGTACCAGGCGGTGATACAGCCCGACAGGATGCTCTCGATTGTGCATCTGTAGAAGTTTGTGAGTGCTTTTGGTGACAAGCCGAATTTCATCAGCCTCCTGAGGTTGAAGTGGCGCTGCTGCGCCTTCTTCACGATGCTGTCTGTGTGGGTGGACCAAATCAGTTTGTCTGTGATGTGTACGCCGAGGAACTTGAAACTTACTACCCTCTCCACTACTGTTCCATCGATGTGGATAGGGGGGTGTTCCCTCTGCTGTTTCCTGAAGTCCACAATCATCTCCTTAGTTTTGTTGACGTTGAGTGTGAGGTTATTTTCCTGACACCACACTCCGAGGGTCCTCACCTCCTCCCTGTAGGCCGTCTCGTCGTTGTTGGTAATCAAGCCTACCACTGTTGTGTCGTCCGCAAACTTGATGACTGAGTTGGAGGTGTGCGTGGCCACGCAGTCGTGGGTGAACAGGGAGTACAGGAGAGGGCTCAGAACGCACCCTTGTGGGGCCCCAGTGTTGAGGATCAGCGGGGTGGAGATGTTGTTGCCTACCCTCACCACCTGGGGGCGGCCCGTCAGGAAGTCCAGTACCCAGTTGCACAGGGCGGGGTCGAGACCCAGGGTCTCAAGCTTGATGACGAGCTTGGAGGGCACTATGGTGTTAAATGCAGAGCTGTAGTCGATGAACAGCATTCTCACATAGGTATTCCTCTTGTCCAGATGGGTTAGGGCAGTGTGCAGTGTGGTTGAGATTGCATCGTCTGTGGACCTATTTGGGCGGTAAGCAAATTGGAGTGGGTCTAGGGTGTCAGGTAAGGTGGAGGTGATATGGTCCTTGACTAGTCTCTCAAAGCACTTCATGATGACGGAAGTGAGTGCTACGGGGCGGTAGTCGTTTAGCTTAGCTACCTTAGCTTTCTTGGGAACAGGAACAATGGTGGCCCTCTTGAAGCATGTGGGAACAACAGACTGGGATAGGGATTGATTGAATATGTCCGTAAACACACCAGCCAGCTGGGCTGGGGATGCCGTCTGGGCCTGCAGCCTTGCGAGGGTTGACACGTTTAAATGTTTTCCTCACGTCGGCTGCAGTGAAGGAGAGTCCGCATGTTTTAGTTGCGGGCAGTGTCAGTGGCACTGTATTGTCCTCAAAGCGGGCAAAAAAGTTATTTAGTCTGCCTGGGAGCAAGACATCCTGGTCCGTGACGGTGCTGGTTGAACAGACCTCAGCGCGGGAGCTTCTTGTTTTAGTTTCTGTCTGTAGGCAGGGATCAGCAAAATGGAGTCGTGGTCAGCTTTTCCGAAAGGAGGGCGGGGCAGGGCCTTATATGCGTCGCGGAAGTTGGAATAGCAATGATCCAAGGTTTTTCCAGCCCTGGTGGCGCAATCGATATGCTGATAAAATTTAGGGAGTCTTGTTTTCAGAATAGCCTTGTTAAAATCCCCAGCTACAATGAATGCAGCCTCCGGATATATGGATTCCAGTTTGCAAAGAGTCAAATAAAGTTCGTTCAGAGCCATCGATGTGTCTGCTTGGGGGGGAATATATACGGCTGTGATTATAATCGAAGAGAATTCCCTTGGTAGATATTGCGGTCTACATTTGATTGTGAGGAATTCTAAATCAGGTGAACAGAAGGACTTGAGTTCCTGTATGTTGTTATGATCACACCACGTCCCGTTAACCATAAAGCATACGCCCCCGCCCCTCTTCTTACCAGAAAGATGTTTGTTTCTGTCGGCGCGATGCGTGGAGAAACCAGCTGGCTGCACCGTCTCCGATAGCGTCTCTCCAGTGAGCCATGTTTCCGTGAAGCAAAGAACGTTACAGTCTCTGATGTCCCTCTGGAATGCTACCCTTGCTCGGATTTCATCAACCTTGTTGTCAAGAGACTGGACATTGGCGAGGAGAATGCTAGGGAGTGGTGCACGATGTGCCCGTCTCCGGAGTCTGACCAGAAGACCGCTTCGTTTTCCCCTTTTTCGAAGTCGTTTTTTGGGGTCGCCGGCTGGGATCCATTCCGTTGTCCTGGGTGAAAGGCCGAACGCAGGATCCGCTTCGCGAAAGTCATATTCTTGGTCGTACTGATGGTGAGTTGACGCTGCTCTTATGTTCAGCAGTTCTTCTCGACTGTATGTAATGAAACCTAAGATGACCTGGGGTACCAATGTAAGAAATAACTCGTAAAAAAACAAAAAACTGCACTCTCCCTCCCAAATGCCTGGAAGGGATGATAGAGCCAAACATGGGTTTATATCTTCAACCGCGCAGCACACACACTTACAATCAATCAAATGTATTTTAAAAAGCTTTTTATATCAGCAGAATTTTAATTGATTTAACTAGGCAAGTCAGTTAAGAACAAATGCTTATTTACAATGATGTCCTTGTCACGTTCTGACGTTTTTGTTTGGGGTGGGCATTCTATGCTTTTCAGTCTGTTTTGTTCTGTGAGTTGTATTTTTATGTGTTTGGCCTGGTATGGTTCCCAATCAGAGCCAGCTGTCAATCATTGTCTCTGATTGAGAACCATGCTTAGGTAGCGTAGTACTGGTCAGGCACCGTGTTATGCGGTCAAGCACACGGTGTTGCCAGTACGAGCTCATAGCCCAGAGCGCTATAGGCCAGCTCCCCGCAAGTGCCATGCGAGAGTGGGCATCCAGCCAGGGCGTATTGTACCGGCTCAGCGTGTTTGGTCTCCGGTACGCCATTTCGGACCAGGGTATCCTGTGCCAGCTCTGCGTGCTGTGTCTCCGGAGCGCTGGGAGGTTGCAGTGCGCCCTATGCCTGCGCTCCGCCCATGCCTGGTGAATGTGGGCATTGAGCCTAAGGGAGAGGTACGAGTGGTATGCACCAGATATCCAGTGCTCCCCCAGCATGGTGGGTCCTGTGGCAGCCCCACGCACCAGGCTGTCTCTCCGTCTCCTACCTCCAGGTTCTCCCGCCTGTCCAGCGCCTCCAGAGTCTCCCGCCTGTCCGGCGCTGCCAGAGTCTCCCGTCTATTCGGGAACCGCTGTAAGGGTCCCCAGTCCGGGGTCGGCGGTGAGGGTCACCGCTCCAAAGGCTCCGCCTAAGTGGGCCAAGACTAAGGTGGAGTGGAGTCTACGCCCCGCACCAGAGCCACCACCGCGGTGAACTCTATGGAAGATCAATAGTAAGCCTGTGAATCAGCCCCTTTAAAAGGGTCAGAGGCAAAGAATCCCAGTGGAGAGAGGGGAACCTGCCAGGCAGAGACTTGCAGTTTGTCGCCAGTGTCTTTCCGTTCACCTTTGCACTCCTGGGCCAGACTACACTCAATCATAGCACGTACTGAAGAACTGAGTCTTCAACAAAGACTTAAAGGTTGAGACCGAGTCTGCGTATCTCACGTGGATAGGCAGACCGTTCCATAAAAATGGAGCTCTATAGGAGAAAGCCTTGCCTCCAGCTGTTTGCTTAGGAATTGTAGGGACAATAAGGAGGCCTGCATCTTGTTACCAAAGCGTACGTGTAGGTATGTAAGGCAGGACAAATTAGAGAGATAGGTAGGAGCAAACCCATGGAATGCTTTGTAAGTTAGCAGTAAAACCTTGAAATCAGCCCTCACCTTAACAGGAAGCCAGGGTAGAGACGCTAGCACTGGAGTAATATGATTAAAAAAATGTTGTTCTAGTCAAGAATCTAGCAGCCGTGTTTAGCACTAACTGAAGTTTATTTAGTGCTTTATCTGGGTAGCCAGAAAGTAGAGCATTGCAGTCGTCTAATCTAGAAGTGCCAAAAATATGGTTTAGCTTTTCTGCATAACTTTTGGACAAAAAACCTTTTTGCACAGTTACGAAGATGGAAAAAAGCTGTCCTTGAAATATTCTTGACATGTTCGTCAAAAGAGGAGGTCAGGGTCCAGAGTAATGCTGACGTCCTTCACAGTTTCATTTGAGATGACTGTACAAGCCTCAAGAGAGGCTTTATTACTGCCCCTTTTTGTGATTTTAGTAAACATCCAGTGGATAGGGAACCGTTTGTGATCAAAGTAGGATGGCCAAGCACAGGAAGCAGCTATTTCAGTAGTTTAGTTGGAATAGGGTCCAGGATGCAGCTTGAAGGTTTAGAGGCCATTATTATTTTCAGGAATGTGTCAAGAGAAAAAGGATTTAAAAAATTGAGTGTCTCCATTGATCCTAGGTCCTGGCAGTGTTGTGCAGACTCAGGACAACTGAGCTTTGGAGAAATATGCAGATTCAAAGAGGAGTACGTAGTTTATTCTTATTCTCCTTAATTAGGTTGGAAGAATAAGATAATCAAGCAGCAGTGAGGGCTCTTCGATATTGCAATCTAGCTTTCCAAGCTAGTCGGAAGACTTCCAGTTTGGTGTACCGCCAATTTCACTCCATTTTTCTGGAAGCTTGCTTCAGGGCTCTGGTATGTTTTGTATACCAGGGAGCTAGTTTCTTATGACAAATGTTCTCTGGTATGTTTTGTATACCAGGGAGCTAGTTTCTTATGACAAATGTTTTCTTTGTTTTTAGGGGTGTGACTGCACCTAGGGTATTATTGGAGGTAAGGTAAAATTGAGTTCAGTTAGGTGGTTAACCGATTTTTGTGCTCCGATATCTTTGGGTAGGTGGAGGGAGTCTGAAAGGGCATCTAGGAATCTTTGGGTTGTCCAAGAATTTAAGGCACAGCTTTGATGATCCTTGTTTGGGGTCTAAGCAGGTTATTTGTTTTTTTGATTTAACCTTTATTTAACTAGGCAAATCAGTTAAGAACAAATTCTTATTTACAAAGACGGTCTACCCTGGCCAAACCCGGACGACGCTGGGCCAATTGTGCGCCACCCTATGGGACACCCAATCACGTCCGGATGTGATATAGCCTGGAATTGAACCAGGGACTGTAGTGACGCCTCTTGCACTGAGAGGCAGTGCTGCGCCACTCAGGAGCCCACCTAATAAGATGCTGGTCCGATAGTCCAGTATTATGAGGAAAAACGTTTAGATCCTCAATATTTATTCCATGGAACAAACTAGGTCCAAGGTATGACAGTGAGAACGTCCGTAACCAATGATGCTTCCGAAAGCCTTTTGGAGTGTGTCTGTGGACTTTTCCATGTGATTAAAAAAAAGTTATATTATCTGCCATGACTACAAGGTCCGATATGAATTCAGGGAACTCAGTGAGGAACTCTGTATACGACCCATGAGGCCTGTAAACATTAGCTATAATAGGGGATTGAGTAGGCTGCAATGATTTCATAACTATAATCTCAAAAGACGAAAACGCATAATTTTTGGGGGTGAATTCAAATTTGCTATTGTAAACGTTAGAAACACCTCCGCCTTTGTGGGGTGTGCGAGGGATATGGTCACTAGTATAACCAGGAGAGCCCTAAATTCATCCGGTTTAAGCCATGTTTCAGTCAGGCCAATCACAACAAGATTATGATCAGTGATTAGTTCAATGACTATAACTGCCTTGGAAGTGAAGGCTCTAACATTAAGTAGCCCTATTTTGAGATGTTAGATATCACAATCTCTTTCAATATTGACAGGAATTGAGGTCTTTTTTCCGGCGAGATTTCGGAAGAAAACACCACCATGTTAAATTTTGCCCAACCGAGATCGTGGCATGGACATGGTCTCAATGGGGATAGCTGAGCTGACTACACTATGCTAGTGGCAGACTCCACTAAGCTGGCAGGCAGGCTGACACCCTGCTGCTGGCCTGCACCTTATCTCATTGTGGAGCAAGAGGAGTTAGAGCCATGTCTATGTTGACAGATAAGATGAGAGCACTTCTTCAGCTAGGATGGAGTCTGTCATGCCTCAGCAGGCCAGGCTTAGTCCTGTTTGTGGGTGAGTCCCAGAAAGAGGGCCAATTATATACAAACAATATATTTTGGGAGGGGCAGAAAACATACACACATTGATTAATGGACAACTGAATGTATATATTTTTCTCTTGCTTTGTTTGACCTTTTCCATATTATGTCTATCTGATAAGCTACCCAGGAAAGGGTTTAAAATAGCCCATATTAATATATGTAGAAATCAGGTTAATTAAATCAAAAACTTGCTAACATCAGATAATTAGCCATTTATGAGACTAACATTCAAAAGATTAGGGTCACAAATGTCCTTGTTTTTGAAAGAAAAGCAATTTGCTTGTCAATTAAAATAACATCAAATTGATCAGAAGTACATTGTAGACATTGTTAATGTTGTAAATGACTATTGTAGCTGGAAACAGCAGATTTTTTAATGGAATATCTACATAGGCGTACAGAGGCCCACTATCAGCAGCCATCACTCCTGTGTTAAAAATCAAATCAAATTTGTCAAATGGTTAGCAGATGTTAATGCGAGTGTAGCGAAATGCTTGTGCTTCTAGTTCCGACCATGCAGTAATATCTAACAAGTAATCTAACATAACAAATTCACAGCAACTACCTTATACACACACAAGTGTAATGAAATGAATAAGAATATGTACATAAAAATATATGAATGAGCGATGGCCGAAATGGCATAGGCAAGATGCAGTAGATGATATAGAGTACAGTACATGGATGAGATGAGTAATGTAGGGTATGTAAGTAAACATTATATAAAGTGGCATTGTTTCAAGTGACTAGTGATACATTTATTACATACATTTTTCCATTATTAAAGTGGCTAGAGATGAGTCTGAGTGGCTGCTGCCAACATACTATGTTAGTGATGGCTGTTTATCAGTCTGATGGCCGATATAATCTGTTTTTCAGTCTCTCGGTCCCCGCTTTTATGCACCTGTACTGACCTCGCCTTCTGGATGATAGTGGGTGAACAGGCAGTGGCTCGGGTTGACCTTGATGATATTTTTGATCATCTTGATGATTGAGTTGGAGGAATGTATGGCCACGCAGTCATGGGTGAACAGGGAGTAATGGAGAGGGCTGAGAATGCACCCTTGTGGGGCCCCAGTGTTGAGGATCAGCGGGGTGGAGATGTTGTTACCTACCCCCACCACCTGGAGGCAGCCCGTCAGGAAGTCCAGGACCCAGTTGCACAGGGCCCGGTCGAGACCCAGGGTCTATAGTGTTAAATGCTGAGCTGTAGTCGATGAACAGCATTCTTACATAGGTATTCCTCTTGTCCAGATGGGTTAGGGCAGTGTGCAATGTGATTGTGATTGCGTCGTCTGTGGACCTATTGGGGCGGTAAGCAAATTGGAGTGGGTCTAGGTTGTCAGGTAGGGTGGAGGTGATATGGTCCTTGACTAGTCTCTCAAAGCACTTCATGATGATGGAAGTGAGTGCTACGGGGCGATAGTAATTTAGCTCAGTTACCTTCGCTTTCTTGGGAACAGGAACAATGGTGGCCCTCTTGAAGCATGTGGGAACAACAGACTGGGATAAGGATGGATTGAATATGTCCGTAAACACACCCGCCAGCTGGTCTGCGCATGCTCTGAGGACGTGACTGGGGATGCCGTCTGGGCCGGCAGCCTTGCGAGGGTTAACACGTTTAAATGTTTTACTCATGTTGGCTGCAGTGAAGGAGAGCCCGCAGATTTTGGTAGCGGGCCGTGTCAGTGGCACCGTGTTGTCCTCAAAGCGAGCAAAGAAGTTGATTAGTTTGTCTGGGAGCAAGATATCGTGGTCCGCGACGTGGCTGCTTTTCCGTTTGTAGTACGTGATTGACTGTAGACCTTGCTATATACCTCTCGTGTTTGAGCAGTTGAATTGGGACTTTACTTTGTCTATATACTGACGCTTAGCTTGTTTGATTGCCTTGAGGGAATAGCTACACTGTTTGTATTCGGTCATGCTTCCGGTCACCTTGCCCTGATTAAATGCAGCCATCAATCCACGGTTTCTGGTTGGACAATGTTTTAATAGACGCTGTGGGTACAACATCACCGATGCACTTGCTAATAAACTCGCTCACCGAATCAGCGTATTCATCAATGTTATTGTCCGACGCTATGCGGAACATATCTCAGTCCACGTGATCGAAGCAATCTTGAAGTGTGGAATCCGATTGTTCGGACCAGCGTTTATCAGACCTGAGCACGGGCGCTTCCTGTTTTAGTTTCTGTCTATGGGCTGGGAGCAACAAAATGTAGTTGTGGTCAGATTTTCCTAAAGGAGGGCAGGGGATAGCTTTATATGTGTTGAGGAAGTTAGAATAACAATAATCCAGGGTTTTGCCAGGTCGCGCATTCGATATGCTGATAAAATTTAGGGAGCCTTATTTTCAGATTAGCCCTGTTAAAATCCCCAGCTACAATAAATGCAGCCTCAGGATATGTGTTTTCCAGTTTACAAAGAGTCAAAAAAAAAAATTTCAGGGCCGTCGATGTGTCTGATTGGGGCGGGATATACACGACTATGATTATGATCAAAGAGAATTCTCTTGGTAGATAATGCGGTCGGCATTTGATTGTAAGTCAGGTGAACAAAAGGACTTGAGTTCCTATATGTTGTTAATCATAAGGCATACACCCCCGCCCTTTTTCTTACCAGAGAGATGTTTGTTTGTCGGCGCGATGCATGAAGAAGCCTGGTGGCTGTACCGCCTCTGATAACGTATCCTGAGTGAGCCATGTTTCCGTGAAACAAAGAACGTTACAATCTCTGATGTCTCTCTGGAAGGCAACCCTTGCTCGGATTTCGTCTAACTTGTTGTCAAGAGACTGGACATTGGCGAGTAGTATGCTCGGTAGCGGTGTGAGACCAGAATACCGCTCCATCTGTCCTTCTGCGGCGCCGTTGTTTTGGGTCCCCGGCTGGGATCCGATCCATTGTCCTGGGTGGTGGACCAAACGGAGGATCCGCTTCAGGAAAGTTGTATTCCTGGTCGTAATGTTGGTGAGTTGACGTTGCTCTTATATCCAATAATTCCTCCCGACTGTATGTAATAAAACCTAATATTTCCCGGGGTAACAATGGCATGTTGTGTTAGCTAATCCAAGTTTATCATTTTAAAAGTCTAATTGATCCTTAGAAAAACCTTTTGCAATTATGTTAGCACAGCTGAAACCTGTTGTTCTGAATAAATAAGCAATACTGGCCTTTATACTAGTAAAGTATATGGAGCATCAGCATTTGTGGGTTCAATTACAAGCTGAAAATGGCTAGAAACAAAGAACTTTCTTCTGAAACTCGTCAGTTTATTCTTGTTCTGAGATATTAAGGCCATGCGAGACATTGCCAAGAAACTGAAGATCTCGTAGAACGCTGTGTACTACTCCCTTCACAGAACAGCGCAAACGGGCTCCAACCAGAATAGAAAGAGGAGTGGGAGGCCCAGGTGCACAACTGAGCATGAGGACAAGTACATTAGTGTCTAGTTTGAGAAACAGACGCCTCACAAGTCCTCAACTGGCAGCTTCATTAAATACTACCCGCAAAACACCAGTCTCAACGTCAACATTGAAGAGGCGACTCAAAAAAGCTGCTTGAGAGAATGCCAAGTGTGCAAAGCTTTCATCAAGGAAATGGGTTGCTACTGTGAAGAATTTCAAATCTAAAATATATTTTGATTTTTTTAACACTTTTTGGGTTACTATGTAATTCCATGTGTTATTCCATAGTTTTGATGTCTTCACTAAGAAAAACCCTTGAATGAGTAGGTGTGTCCAAACGGTTTACTCTATATGAAATGTTCAAATGAAAGGTTCAAAATACACTTCAAATGTCTGTACAGGTAAGTATGCATGTTGGTTTGTGTGTACTCTGTATGAACATTTCTGTGTTTGTGTCTGTTACTGTGTGTGTGCGCGAACGCTCATCTGCCTGTGTGTGTGTACATACGTGTAGGTAGGTTTGTGTGTATGCGTGTGTACGTGTGAATTCGTATGTGTGTATATTTATCTATTGTATTGGCAATTCAATCGGGAGGTGTTTGGCTTTGAACATCAGACAGACTCAATGGATTGCTGATAAACAGCCTCTACCAACACCACAGCCTAATTACTACTACTGCTGCTGTCGCTGCACTGTCCGCCCTGGAGAGCCATCCTTACACTGCTATTCACACACAGGCTCGCATAGAATACTGTTCACCGTATTGTTACTTGGGTTTGCATCTGTATATGTTGAGTTTTGAAATGTATGAGTATTTTTCCTTCATTTTCAGTTCTGTTAAAGCCATTCAGTGCTCTGATTGAAAGCCATGGTCTCCTGAAAGGTACTTTAGTTTAGGGTCAAGAATTAACCGCTAAGTATTTTCTGAACGAGCAGTATTTTCAAATCAAATCGCATTTTATTAGTCACATTCGCCGAATACAACAGGTAGACCATACAGTGTCCATAAAGGCAACAGTACAGGCAGGGAAAAGGCTAGTAACGTAGTCTGGGAGATCAGGCAAGAGGTTGATAACAGGAAAGCCGATAAGCTAAAGTACAGGCAGGGAATGGGCAAAAGGCGTCGTTAGTGAGGCAGGCCAAAACTATCATACACAGTAGGATTCAACTACAGCACAAACCAGCACTCCAACTAGAAGTGTGTCACAAAACAAACAATACCTCACAATAATGGGGTGCAAAGAACTGAACTAAATAGTCTGTGATAATTACATACACGTGTGTGAACAGGCGATCAGAATTCAGTTGATTGGGATCTGGAGAGGGAGCTGCGTTCAGGGGATCTATGTGTTTGAGAGTGTGGGCTGGAAAATGAGCTGCGTTCAGGGGATCTCCGTGTTTGAGAGTGTGAGTTGGAAGTAGACGATACAGCAGTTTTAAGAAAAATAAGTGTTAAGAAAGTATTTGGTAAAATCAACTGAAGTAAAAAAAAATAAAAAAGAAGAACATTTAAAAATAAATAATTAAAGAGCAACAATAAAATAACAGAAGCGAGGCAAATACAGGGGGTACCGGTACAGGGTCAATTTTCAGGGGCACAGGTTAGTGGAGGAAATTGAGGTAATATGTACATGTAGGTAGAGGTAAAGTGACTATGCATAAATAATAAACAGAGAGTAGCAGCAGTGTAAAAAATGGGGGTGGTACAGAGGATGGCAGGAAGCTTGGCCCCAGGGATGTACTGGGCCGTACACACTACCCTCTCTAGTGCCTTGCGATCGGATACCGAGCATTTGCCAAACCAGTCGGTAATGCAACCAGTCAGGATGCTCTCGATGGTGCAGCTGTAGAACCTTTTGAGGATCTGAGGACCCATGCCAAATCCTTTCAGTCTCCTGAGGGGGAATAGGCGTTGTCGTGCCCTCTTCACGACTGTCTTGGTGTGTTTGGACCATGATCGTTTGTTTGGTGATGTGGATATGAAGCTCTAAACCTGCTCCACTACTGCCCCGTCGATAAGAATGGGGGCGTGCTCGGTCCTCCTTTTTCTGTAGTCCACAATCATCTATTTTGTCTTGATTACATTGAGGGAGAGGTTGTTATCCTGGCACCACACTGCCAGGTCTCTGACCTCCTCCCTATAGGCTGTATCGTCGTTGTCGGTGATCAGGCCTACCACTGTTGTGTCGTCAGCAAACTTAAGGATGGTGTTGGAGTTGTGCTTGGGCATGCAGCCATGAGTGAACAGGGAATATAAGATGGGCAGAGCACCCACTCCTGAGGGGCCTGGCAGATATCCTAGTTGTTAGAGTGTTCGGCCAGTAACCAAAGGTTGCTGGATCAAATCCCTGAGCTGACATGGTAAACATCTGTTGTTCTGGCCCTGAGCAAGACAGCTAACCCATTGTTCCCCAAGCGCCGAAGATGTTGATGTTGATTATGGCAGCACCCCGCACCTTTCTGATTCAGAGTTGGTTAAATACAGAAAATAAATTTCAGTTGAAGGCATTCAGTTGTACAATTGACTAGGTATTTCCTGTGTTGAGGATCAGCGTGGCAGATGTGTTGTTACCTACCCTTACCACCTGGGGGTGGCCTGTCAGGAAATCCATGATCCAGTTGGAGAGGGATGTGTTTAATCCCAGGGTCCTTAGCTTAGTAATACATTTTGAGGGCACTATGTGTTGAACGCTGATCTGTAGTTAATGAATAGCATTCTCACTTAGGTGTTCCTTTTGTCCAGGTGGGAAAGGGCAGTGTGCAATACAATAGAGATTGCATCATCTGTGGATCTGTTGGTTGGTAAGCAAATTGGAGTGGGTCTAGGGTTTCTGGCATAATAGTGTTGATGTGAGCCATGACCAGCCTTTCAAAACACTTCTTAGCTACAGACGTGAGTTCTACGGGTCGGTAGTCATTTAGGCAGGTTACCTTGGTGTTCTTGGGCACATGGACTATGGTGGTCTGCTTGAAACGTGTTGGTATTACAGACTCGGTCAGGGACAGGTTGAAAATGTCAGTGAAGACTTGCCAGTTGGTCAGCACATGCTCATAGTACACGTCCTCGTAATCCGTCTGGCCCTGCGGCCTTGTGATTGTTGACCTGTTTAAAGGTCTTACTCACATCGGCTATGGAGAGTGTGATCACACAGTCATTCAGAACAGCTGTCATGTATGTTTCAGTATTGCTTGTCTTGATGCGAGGTCATTTAACTCATCTGGGTAGGCTTGTGTCACTGGGCAGCTACCGGCTGTGCTTCCCTTTGTAGTATGTAATAGTTTTTAAGCCTTCCCACATCCGACGAGCATCGGAGCCGGTGTAGTATGATTCATTCTTAGTCCTGTATTGACGCTTTGCATGTTTGATGTTTCTTCGGAGGGCATAGTGTCTCCTTGAAAAGCTCAGTGTGGATGTTGCCTGTAATTCATGGCTTCTGGTTGGGGTATGTACGTTCACTTCTGGGGATGATGTCATCTATGCACTTATTGATAAAGCCAGTGTCTGATGTGGTGTACTCCTCAATGCCATTCAAAAAATCCCGGAACATGTTCCAGTCCGTGCTAGCAAAACAGTCCTGTACCTTAACATGTGTCATCTGACCACTTCCGTACTGAGCGAGTCACTGGTACTTCCTGCTTTAGTTTTTGCATGTAAGCAGGAATAAGGAGGATATAATTATGGTCAGATTTGCCAGATGGAGGGCAAGGGAGAGCTTTGCACGCGTCTTTCTGTGTGGAGTAAAGTTGGTCTAGAGGTTTTTTCCCTCTGGTTGCACATGTTGGTAGAAATGAGGTAAAATGGATTTAAGGTTTCCCTGCATTAAAGTCCCCGGGCCACTAGGAGCTCCGCTTATGGCCTTATACAGCTCGTTGAATGCAGTCTTAGTGCCAGCATCGGTTTGTGGTGGTAAATAGACAGCTACGAAAATATATTCTATAGTTCCATAGTTCTAAACCCGACATGTTTATCAACTTATAGCACACACAGGCAGAATAGAAAACTAGAGAAACAGAAAAAACATTTAGGAATTAAAAAAAATAGCAGCATGAAAATATTTCCTCTGTCATTCCCCGGGGATCTTAACTTCAGTGGAACAGGTGCAGACCTAGCTGTGACTGAAGTGAGAGTGTAAAGAGAAATTCTACTTCATAAATTACCTCCTGCTGTCAGTCATAATGTTAAAGCTTTGTAGCCATGCTGAAGGGAGAGAGAGGTCCAGGGACCAGAGAGTTCCCAGCTTTCTTAACACCACCAAATGATGCAATTCTATCCTTTAAGAGCAGAGATCAATCATGTCAGTCGTAAGAGAATTTTATCCTTGAGGTAAATTCTATCTCAGGAAGGGATTCTGTTTATACATTTATAGTATTAACCACGTTTCCGTCCATAGTTTATATGCGAGTAAAGTCATACCGTATAAAAAAAAATCATGACTGCTGTGATGGAAACAGGAAGTTTCAGTACAATTTCATAAATGCTGGCAGATCATATTTTTGTGTTGGTAAAATGAATGATGCGAGAAATGGAGGTGGAAACGCCTTTTTGCTCAAATATTGATATAATAACCGTCATATCGAAATAAACTTGGAGACACACGATAATATAATGTGTGGACCTCCCACTATGACTTGGGAATGCATGTAATTTAATAGGCTACAGATGACATTTTTCCATAATCTTATCATGTAGACTCGCCTACTCGCGAGCTGTTAGCTAGAAAGTTGTTGTGACAAAAATATCAGTAGAGTTGAAAATGCGATGAGATCAGTAGAGTTAAAAATGTGTACATTTTGTGTGCGCCTAATCAGCACGTGACATCAAATGAACGACAAATTATGGGCAATACCAGGTCCATCGTGGCTGCTATTTCACCTCAAAAAGTCATCCTTAATTGGCAGATGTTTAGTCTGTCCGTTTTGGTCCATATTTAGCTGAAGATCAACCTGTACTCATTGAAAACATGAGATCCATGATCAGGTTATGTTGATATAGGACTCGTTTGGATATAGATACTTTTGTACCTGTTTTCTCCAGCATCTCCACAAGGTCCTTTGCTGTTGTTCTGGGATTGATTTGCACTTTTCACACCAAAGTACATTAATCTCTAGGAGACCCAAAAATCCAAGTTGGCGTAGTAGTCAGACGTCTTTGTCTTTGTACTGTCGTGTCCCTTGTATATATATATTTTTATTTGCATATCTTTTAAAAATATTTTACTAAACCTCAACTTCTAAATACTCTCTCCTGCAACCCGCCTCACCTAATGCGGCGTGGATCTATTTTTTTTCTAAAGTATTTCTATTTACTTCGGATCAGGAATCCCTCAACTGAAGCTAGCCAGCTAACTTCCTACCAGCTCTCAGTCAGGAAACCATTGCTAGCAGAGGTTTAGCTCGGAAAGCACTCGCCAGTTTTGTACAACGTGACACAAACCAGAGCTTTTTTCGCCATATCCCCGGATTTCTACCGCAAACTCTGAACATTTTCATCTGGATTTTTGCAACTAGCTAACCGCAATCCTGGGTGACTACTTCTGGCCAGCGTCTCCATCCCGGAGCAAGCACCAATTAGCCTGAAGCTAGCCTGGCTAGGCCTCCAGGGTGCCCTATTGTAGCGGGCATTGATGCACAATGGCCCCTCTATCTACTTTTGTATTAGACCACTCGCAGAACAGCTCCCCTCCTTTGTAAAGGACACGAGCAGTATGATCTCTATCATTGAATCTCTTGATCTTCTCCCTGAGAATACCTTGTTAGTTACTTTTGATGTTGAGTCGTTATACACAAATATTCCACACGTGGGCGGTACTGAAGCTATGGAACATCTTCCAGTGCCTGCATTATAACATTGGCTGAAATAGTACTCACACATAACTATTTAATGTTTCCAAATGACTTTATTCAGACGAAGGGTACTGCTATTGGATCCCCCATGGCTCCTAACTATGCTAATTTGCATGTGGATTACGTGGTGAAACAGTCTATTTTCAATCCTCTCAAAAATGTTTTCTTGCCTAACATCATTATTTGGATATTGTATATTGATGATATTTTTGTGCTATGGAGGGGTGATGCAAAACAGCTCCAGGCATTCCATGCTTTTCTTAACTCCTGTTCTGAGAATCTGAGATTTACTATGCAATCTGATACACGTCAAATCAGTTTTCTTGATCTTCTGATCTTTACAGGAAACCTACTGATCGTAACAGTTTGTTGAGGGCTGACAGTTGTCACCGACTTCCCTTGAAAAATAGTTTGCACTACAGCTAATTCTGTCGAATCAAAAGAATTTGCAAAAAAACAATCAGATTGACAGAAATATGGCTGAGACGCAATGAAAGTTCAAGGAGAGGGGGTACAAAAATTATCAGATTAATATTGCCATTGAGAAAATTCAAAACAAAAACGAGACATGACCTTTTTCAAGGTCAGTCTCGCAAAAAGACGCGTTCTGACTACCCGCTACTCAAAGTGCTCTGAACAAATTAAGGTAATCGTTCACAAACATTGGCACATTCTAAAATCCGATGAT
The DNA here is from genome assembly GCF_034236695.1 of Oncorhynchus nerka. Taxonomy (NCBI): domain Eukaryota; kingdom Metazoa; phylum Chordata; class Actinopteri; order Salmoniformes; family Salmonidae; genus Oncorhynchus; species Oncorhynchus nerka. The sequence continues at coordinate 49,254,827 of NC_088406.1, forward strand.
AGTCTCGGTAATGTGTTTCCGGACCTTCCCTTGTTGTATTCTCACAGGGCAGAAATCTCAGAGACCAATTGGTACACTTTGATTTACCACCCCAAGATATTCCTGAACAATGTCTATTTGAGCCCCTACTGGATGGAAATTACAAGTGTAATGGCTGTGCTCAATGCAATGGCACTTATGAATGTAGATCCTTCAAACACCCACAAACAGGGAAATCGATCCGAATCAAAGGGGTTATTACGTGCTCCATTAAGGCAGTTATTTATCTTATAACTTGTCCTTGTGGTCAAAATTATGTGGGTAAAACAAAGCGCGAATTAAAAGTACCTATCTCAGAGCATCGTAGCACCATTAGGTGCAAAAACTTGACTTACCCAGTTGCGGCCCACTTTTTGGAGGCAGGCCACTCGATTTCGTCTCTGCGTTATATTGGCATCGAACATGTCACCCTCCCTAGGAAAGGGGGGTGACCTTGATAATTTATTGTTAAAACGAGAGGCTGCCTGGATCTTTAACTTAAATAACCTTGCTCCCTTTGGCCTCAACGTAGACTTTGATCTGAAGCCATTCTTGTGATTATTGTTACTTTGCCATTGTAATTGTTTGTAAGCTTGTGTAGTCTAAAATGAATTTATGATTGTATACTATCCATTTGTTTTTTGTATGCTGTTCTTTGTATGCCATTTTAATATTTGAGAATTAACCAATGATATTAGGCGACTCTTGGCCATGATTACAGGCACCTGTGTGTCTTTTGACACTATATAAACAAGTCATCCCACAGTGTTTGTGATTACACCCTGATGAAGACAGACTTACCTCCATCGCGACGTCCCCCAAAGGTCCTTCTACTAACTTGCTAGCCCAGGTCTGCTAACTGCTAGCTTGCTTGCCCCGATCTGCTAACTGCTTGCTTGCGAACCCGGACTGATAGCTTGCTTACCCTGGTCTGCTAACTGCTAGCTTGTTAGCCCCGGCCTGCTAACTGTCTGAATCACCGTGTCCCCAGCCAGCCCAACCACTCACTGGTTCACTTGGCTACGCATGCCTCTCTCTAATATCAATATGCCTCATCCATTACTGTCCTGGTTAGTGATTACTGTCTTATTTCACTGTAGAGCCTCTAGCCCTGCTCAATATGCCTTAACCAACCATTTTGTTCCACCTCCTACATATGCGATGACATCACCTGGTTTAAACATCTCTAGAGACGATATTGCTCTCATCATTACTCAATGCCTAGGTTTACCTCTAATGTACTCACATCCTACCTTACCTTTATCTGTACTCTACACCTTGAATCAATGTTATCGTTCCCAGAAACCTGCTTCTTTTACTCTCTGTTCCTGAACCTGCTAGGCGGTGATGTAGAGGTTAATCCAGGACCTGCAGTGCCTAGCTCCACTCCCACTCCCCAGGTTCTCTCATTTGTTGACTTCTGTAACCGTAAAAGCCTTGGTTTCATGCATGTTAACATTAGAAGCCTACTCCCTAAGTTTGCTTTACTCACTGCTTTAGCACACTCTGCCAACCCAGATGGCATAGCCGTGTCTGAATCCTGGCTTAGGAAAACCACCAAAAACCCTGAAATCTCCATCCCTAACTATAACATTTTCCGCCAAGATAGAACTGCCAAAGGGGGCGGTGTTGCAATCTACTGCAAAGATAGCCTGCAGAGATCTGTCTTACTCTCCAGGTCTGTACCCAAACAATTTGAGCTTCTACTTCTAAAAATGCACCTTTCCAGAAACAAGTCTCTTACTGTTGCTGCCTGCTATAGACCACCCTCTGCCCCCAGCTGTGCCCTCGACACCATATGTGAACTGATTGCCCCCCATCTATCTTCTGAGCTCGTGCTACTAGGTGACCTAAACTGGGACATGCTTAACACCCCGGCCATCCTACAATCTAAGCTTGATGCCCTCATTCTCACACAAATGATCAATGAACCTACCAGGTACAACCCCAAATCCATAAACACGGGCACCCTCATAGATGTCATCCTAACTAAGTCCCCCTCCAAATATACCTCTGCTGTTTTCAATAAAGATCTCAGCGATCACTGCCTCATTGCCTCCATCCGTAATGGGTCTGCGACCAAACGACCAACCCCTCATCACTATCAAACGCTCCCTAAAACACTTCAGCTAACATACCTTTCTAATCGACCTAGCTGGGTTATCCTGGAATGACATTGACCTCCTCCCATCAGTAGAGGATGCCTGGTTATTCTTTAAGTGCCTTCCTCACCATCTTAAATAAGCATAGCCCGTTCAAAAAAATGTAGAACTAGGAATAGATATAGTCGTTGCTTCACTCCAGACCTGGCTGCCCTTGACCAGCACAAAAACATCCTGTGGCGTTCTGCATTCGCATCGAATAGCCCCTGTGATATGCAACTTTTCAGGGAAGTTAGGAACAAGTATACACAGGCAGTTAGGAAAGCTAAGGCTAGCTTTTTCAAACAGAAATTTGCTTCCTGTAGTACAAACTCAAAAAGGTTCTGGGACAATAAGAGCACCTCCTCCCAGCTGCCCACTGCTCTGAGGCTAGGAAACGCTGTTACCACCGATAAATCCACTATAATTGAACATTTCAATAAGCATTTCTCTACGGCTGGCCATGCTTTCCACCTGGCTACCCCTACCCCGGTCAACTGTCCAGCATCCTCCACAGAAACCCAACAAAGCCCCCATCATTTCACCCAAATCCAGATAGCTGATGTTATGAAAGAGCTTCGAAATCTGGACCCCTACAAATCAGCCGGGCTAGACAATCTGGACCCTCTTTCTAAAATGATCTGCCGAAATTATTGCAACCCCTATTACTAGCCTGTTCAACCTCTCTTTCGTATCGTCTGAGATTCCCAAAGATTGGAAAGCTGCTGCGGTCATCACCCACTTCAAAGGGGGTGACACTCTAGACCCAAACTGCTACAGACCTATATCTATCCTACCCGGTCTTTCTAAGTTCTTTGAAAGCCAAGTTAACAAACAGATTACTGACCATTTCGAATCCCACCATACCTTCTCCGCTATGCAAATCTGGTTTCAGAGCTGGTCATGGGTGCACCTCAGCCACGCTCAAGGTCCTAAATGACATCATAACCGACATCGATAAGAGACATTACTGTGCAGCCGTATTCATCGACCTGGCCAAGGCTTTCGACTCTGTCAATCACCACATTCTTATTGGCAGACTCAACAGCCTTGGTTTCTCAAATGATTGCCGCGCATTTGTCTTTGAGTGCTTCGGCTGTTCCAATCAGCCCCAGATGAAAACGAATGATCCGGTTGGAATGCATTGGATATATATGATTATAACATCCTGAAGATAGATTCTGCACTTAGTTTGACCAGTTTCTTCGACCTGTAATATGTCTTTTGGAAGTTTTCATATAAAGTTATCCTGGACCAGAAGTCATTTTTTGGGCATGTGAGCTTAAAGTGGTAGCAAATGCTGCTACTTGGACACTAGAATTGAACATTATGAAACAAAACGATTTATTGTTGAACTAGGACTCCTTGCACTACATTCTGATGAAAGATCATCAAAGGTAAGGGAATATTTATGTTGTAATTTTGTATTTCTGTTGACTCCAGCATGGCGGCGAAATATTGTTACGTCTGAGCGCCGTCTCAGATTATTGCAATGTTTGGCTTTTTCCGTAACGTTAAAAAAAATGTGACACAGCGGTTGCATTAAGGCACAGTCAATTTGTGTATGTGAACTTCTGACTTCTGATATTGTGAATTAAAACTCAAATAATAATTTTCATCATAGGAACACTTCAACAATGACAGACAAAATGTGAGAAAAAAAATCCAGAAAATCACATTGTAGGATTTTTAATGATTTATTTGCAAATTATGGTGGAAAATAAGTATTTGGTCAATAACAAAAGTTTATCTCAATACTTTGTTATATACCCTTTGTTGGCAATGACAGAGGTCAAACGTTTTCTGTAAGTTTTCACACACTGTTGCTGGAATTTTGGCCCATTCCTCCATGCAGATCTCCTCTAGAGCAGTGATGTTTTGGGGCTGTTGCTGGGCAACACAGACTTTCAACTCCCTCCAAAGATTTTCAATGGGGATGAGATCTGGAGACTGGCTAGGCCACTCCAGGACCTTGGAATGCTTCTTACGAAGCCACTCCTTTGTTGCCCAGGCGGTGTGTTTGGGATCATTGTCATGCTGAAAGACCCAGCCACGTTTCATCTTCAATGCCCTTGCTGATGGAAGGAGATTTTCGCTCAAAATCTCACGATACATGGCCCCATTCATTCTTTCCTATACACGGATCAGTCGTCCTGGTCCCTTTGCAGAAAAACAGCCCCAAAGCATGATGTTTCCACCCCCATGCTTCACAGTGGGTATGGTGTTCTTTGGATGCAACTCAGCATTCTTTGTCCTCCAAACACGACGAGTTGAGTTTTTACCAAAACGTTCTATTTTGGTTTCATCTGACCATATGACATTCTCCCAATCTTCTTCTGGGTCATCCAAATGCTCTCTAGCAAACTTCAGACGGGCCTGGACATGTACTGGCTTAAGCAGGGGGACACGTCTGGCACTGCAGGATTTGAGTCCCTGGCGGCGTAGTGTGTTACTGATGGTAGGCTTTGTTACTTTGGTCCCAGCTCTCTGCAGGTCATTCACTAGGTCCCCCCGTGTGGTTCTGGGATTTTTGCTCACCGTTCTTGTGATCATTTTGACCCCACGGGTTGAGATCCTGCGTGGAGCCCCAGATCGAGGGAGATTATCAGTGGCCTTGTATGTCTTCCATTTCCTAATAATTGCTCCCACAGTTGATTTCTTCAAACCAAGCTGCTTACCTATTGCAGATTCAGTCTTCCCAGCCTGGTGCAGGTCTACAATTTAGTTTCTGGTGTCCTTTGACAGCTCTTTGGTCTTGGCCATAGTGGAGTTTGGAGTGTGACTGTTTGAGGTTGTGGACAGGTCTCTTTTATACTGATAACAAGTTCAAACAGGTGACATTAATACAGGTAACAAGTGGGGGACGGAGGAGCCTCTTAAAGAAGAAGTTACAGGTCTGTGAGAGCCAGAAATCTTGCTTGTTTGTAGGTGACCAAATACTTATTTTCCACCATAATTTGCAAATACATTCATTAAAAATCCTTCAATGTGATTTTCTGGATTTTTTTTCTCATTTTGTCTGTCATAGTTGAAGTGTACCTATGATGAAAATCACAGGCCTCTCATCTTTTTAAGTGGGAGAACTTGCACAATTGGTGTCTGACTAAATACTTTTTCCCCCACTGTGTATATATATATATATATATATATATATATAGTAGCTGAGGTGACACTCAGCTTCTTTTAACGGTGTAGTATTAAAATAACATGGCTGGTGTACATAGAACATGTGTGTTTGGAGAGATCTTGGAGATGTCCCTCCTTAAGTATGGAAGAATAAAGCTAATATGTTTTTGTATTCATTGGTCCATGTGTTTGGGCTTGGGGTCTCACCCTGATCAAACCTCCCAGTGGAAAACTGAGATCCACAGCTGGCTCAGTAGATGCTGTCTGTTTTGCATCGGCCCGCTCCTTCCTCACCCATCAACTGTCACCACATCTCAACTCATCCCCAGAATCCCTGCATGTCTCTTACCTGTCAACCAAATGTCAGCTAAATGCTAATCCCCTCCCTCTTTCCCTTAGCAATGTTTGCAGCTTTAAGTAAAGATGGCTGATGTCAGTGCTATGATATTTGAACCAGTTAAGAGTTCCTTTCGAGAGAATATTTCTTGTCTCACACTTGTATTTTTTAAAATAGCTTTGAAGTTTCCCACTGCTCTTCCCTTCTTTCCACATTGCCCCCTGATCCATTTATGAGGATAAGACTCCCACTGTAGCAGTTCAGGTGAAGCTTCTTAATTTAACAGCTTCCACAGCCTCTGCCTGCTCTGGGTAACGGCTCTTCTCCGCTCCCCGCACAAATTATCCCTGACTTTAAACGGAGCATGATATTTAAATGAGCACAGTGCAAAGAGAGGGAGGGAAAAAAGCAGTTCCACCACGGCAGCTGGCTTAGAGCAAAAATGGAGCAGAGAAACAAACACTTCTCATCATCCCAGACTACTGCAGGGAGTGGGGAGGAAAACCCATAACTTCAGGGCATCCACAACATACTCTTCTGGTAGAGAGAATGATGCATGCTCTCAGCCAAGGACTTTGTTGTTCTCCGGCACAGGACTTGATTAATTACAATTTCACTCTTTCATGAGTCTTTCATGAATATTTGAACTTTCTCCCCATGTGCTCAGGCTTCCCTACTGGGGCGAGTTGGAGAAAGTAATGAACCAACCACCAACAGAGGAAGAGATACATCGCGTGTATGCTTCTTGCTGGAAACACTTGGGACTGTGCACATCCTTGACTTTGTTTTATTTACTTCTGAATATTCAAATACCCTACTGCAGGATTTGAAACTAATGGGGGAAAAAAAGTGTAATTGTGTCATGCAGAGGTAATGGGCCCAATATGTGGTCACAACAACCATGATGCATTTTCAATAAAAAAATGTGAATTATCCAAAACTAAAATAAACATATTACAGTATAGGTCCATTAGCAATTTCTAAAGGTGTGGCATACAGTAAACTGTGTCGTCTTGTACACTGCAGATGGGAGGGTTTAGTTTTGCTGCCTTGTCATTGTTAAAAAGCTAGAGATCCAGAACATTGAGTACCGTCAGTATCAAGAGGTCTCCAGAGGATGCTTCTGTTGAAGTAGTATAGTCATCAGTCTAGGAACAGTCGCTGTCTACTGCCTGTTTCCTTCCTCATGTCTCTGTCGACCCCTCCCAACTATCTCGGGGGACGACAGAAAGCTGGACCAGCCAAAGCCCAGCCAAGCATCCTCAGCTAAGTGCTGTTAGTGTATCCCCACAATATATAAACAGACCATAGAAAACTTAGTCCCGTCTATTTTCTTTGAAGTTTGACTTGGATCACAAATAAATATGGCAGAACAAAACTCCAAGAAGTTGTTTTTAATATTGGATGTTTTTTAATGCTATGATTTCTTTCTCTGTAACTGACATGTCTAGCTAGGATATTATGGTAATTTGAGAGAATGCAATTTTTTAAGAGCTGACCAACAGTCTCCAGTGTCACATCCTTGACCACTCATTTTATAGAGATCTGTGCCCTTACGGTACCTTTGACTTCCAACATCTAGTTCTGGCCTGTTTTTATAGCTCAATCAAGTTTCCAATGTCATGCCTCATTTCACCCCTAAAACACCATATTCTGTTCCTCACCATAAAGGTCCAGTACCTTCAATCTATTACTGTGGAAAAGACCCTGATAATCATCTGCATTTAAACACACATGTAGGAATACTGACACAATGATTGATGATGTCGTGGTAGAAGCAAAACCATAGATATGGACTTTTCTTCTTCTATCTAAAAAATATACTGTATGCAAACCTATAATATTTCACTGATACTGGTCATTTTCCGGGTCACTGATTTCTGAAAAATAAGTATGTGCATAGTTGTGTAAAGTATGTGTTAGCTATAATTCTGTGTCAAAGGAGTTTGAATCCAAACGACAACACTCAATTTGGGAAGAAACATTTAAAAAAGAAACAATACATTTTTTTTGTAGTGGTGCTTCCTGATTCCCTAACCTTTTCAAAGTTGACTTTAGAGTCTGTCTGAGATTTGAGGACATGAGGAAACATTCATTTATTCTGGGGGCAGCACAAGGATGTGAAAAGCGTTCCAGCTTTTCTGAGGGAGTGTTGTGCGCCCAGACAAAACGCAGGCTACATAGTTATATCTCTGCCATCTGTTGAGTCGACAAACACAATTGCAGCGGGAGAAAGATTTATCTTTCGGTTCCATCAACTGCAGCCTCTAAACTTCAAGAACCTTGGATACCTGACAAAGTTTTAAAAAACATGGCGGAAAAAGCCCTCTTTGTAAAGAGTGGAGTTGAGAATGCAATCATTCAACAATCAGTTATTAAGATTGGCTCTAGAGGGTATCACAAGGGCACTGCCAATATGGTTCTAACAGTTCAGCAAAACAATATTCTATAGCCTAACTATACGTTTTAGAGGCCACAGCTCTTAAACTGCCTTTTAATATTACACTTCTCGGCACCTCAGTAACCACAGGGTCCAAGCCCAAGTCCAAGTTACAGTTTAGAAAGTCCCTGTTTCCTACTTTATTAGTGTGCGGTGTCTCCCAAGGGATCTGAGGATCTCCTAGCAACAGGCACGCTTGTCGACAGAGCAAGTGTATGTGCTATAGCTAGGGGACATTCTCTGACACTGTTAGGGAAGTGGTGACAGTTTTCAGAGTTGGGTAAATATAGTCCGGCATATTCACCAAATAATTACACGTTCATTTTAAGCAGGTCTGCACTGTATCTGAAAGCAACAGACCTTAAATAACCTCTTAACAATTAAAGTCATCCACGAAAACATTTCTAGCTACGTGTTAAAGTATTGCTATGTGGTTCCCCCACTGACCATCGACTTATTACCTGCTCATCAATCAGAGAAGGGGGGAGACAGCAGAGAAAGATAATAATAAGTCGATCATGCTTAACATGTGAATTGTGTGTTGTTGCATGAGCTTCGAGAAATGAACCTCTGCCCGGTCTGCAGCAGAGGAAGCAATGAAAAGAAGAAAAAAAATGGATGCCGACAAATCAAATTAGTGCACCGTCGCCTTGAAATCAGGCGCAACGTTTTTACCTCCACCAGAATGCAATTTTATTTGATCACTGACAGTGTTTTGCTACTATATTTCATGCACACATTAAATACAATCTATTCACACAGGCTGTTCAGGACTACAGTTTGGTGTATGGGGGAACCAATCTACACATGAAGGGGAGTACGTGGTCTGTTTTGACAGATATGACTAAGGAATATGGAACTCTGGCTGCGAGACTAGGTATGCCGAACTCCTATTGTGACTCATGGCCCTTTGCTTCCTCATTTGGATCTCATTCTGCTATTAGTCTTCCATTTCTGTCGCCAACTGTCTCTGAAGATAATGGAATGCATCACATGAAGTGTAACCTTTTGGCTAAAGACTCAACAAAGCTCTGGATTTCTATTCAAAGGCAACATCTGCTGTATGACTAAATTGTTCCATTCTCCTCAAATCAACAAATGACACAGAGGGGCAGGATACAATACCAAATTAGTCTAGTTGTGTAGGCTCTTACAGGAGCATGAAAAGGGACAACATAACCAAATGTGGAGGTATTTTGATGTCCCTTTCTTGTAGCAGTGACATAACATGTTTTCAAAATGTATGTACCTCATATTCATTTTCAACCAAAAGCCACCGCAATCCACAAAACCACACTTCACATGTTAGGTTTGGTCAATGTTTTGTGCCTGCATGGTGCCTTTTCCTCCCCAGAGGTAAAGAAGAGTCATTACTGAGTCAAATCACATCTGAGCTGCTCCCCATTAATACTGCCAAGAGACAAGCACCGATTTCCTTATGAGGCATGAAGCACTTGCATGATGGGAATTTGGGTATCAGGTGTCACCGTTCAAAATCATACTAGTCAGCAAGGTAATAGCAGTGGCCATTACTCATACATATGCACCATGCGTAGAGCCTCATCGGGTGCACTTTGGCGTGCCATAAAGGCAAGATTCCCATCAGTGATCTGTAAGAACAGCCAAAGTAAAGAGCATAGAGTTGCATTAAATCTCACTTAGAAGGATCAAAGACCCCTGGATAGGCTCTAATTGGTACTCCACTTAATTATCTGTAGTGGATGTTTAAGGAGATGAAAAGAATGTTAGATGGCTAGAGCCAAAATCCCATGGCTCAATTGTCTGAGACTTTAATCACAATCATTGACCATGAGCTGTGTAGTTTCATTGAAGGGTTTGAGCAACATGTGGGGTCCTGTACCACCCATATAGCATCCCCTTTTGCTAGACATGAGGTGGATGGGTCTTTGCTTATCTGAGAAAACCGTACTTCACTTTTCACTTTTTTTGGAAGCTGCGGACTTTGAAAGTCATTCATCTTGGCCTGAGTTTGACTTCGCTGTTGTTTTAGGACGTTTAACAAAGGACAGCAGTCACCTCCCTCCAGTCATGTAGAATGGATCCCTATCAGTTTACATCTTACTCAAAGATAAAGAGAGGTCAGAAAGAGAGGGGACCAAAACAAATTGACATACATGTAAAAAAATAGCCTTGGACAGCCTTGGAAATAAAGCTTTTGAAGTTATTCAAGGCTAGCCTGGGAAATAAAGCTTGTGAAGTTATTTGAGTATATTCTTTCTCTGGGAAAAATGCTAACATTCAGTTAATAATATATTAATTATAATTAGCCTAACAGTCTTGGGTACCTTGATGATGTGCCAGTCGATAAAAATGCTCTCTTGCTGATCACACTTTTTAATTGACATTTAGCAGACGTTCTTACCCATAACGACTTACAGTAGACTGATTGCACAACACACACAGACAAGAATGAAACACCAGCTAAGGTGTGAAATGACGGGCAAATCCGCGTTTAATTCAAGGATTGATACATGAGGGTGTGTACAGAAAGCTTGGAATTAGTGTAGAATATCAATTAGCTTTCTAAATAACCTTTTATTAGTAATTACCGGCTCTTCTTTTGTCAGTGGGCAACAATCAGGAGAACAACTTACCATAAGATGACATGAGAACTATGAGCCTTGGAATACCAATGTAACCCTGCTAGCAGAAACACCACCCTGAACCTGTATTATCATGCAATGTGGTCTATGTTACACCCATTCAGTAGGAATACACACAAATATACAGTAACTACACTGTATTTCAGCTATAGAACTGTAAATGCTGTATCTATACCGCTTTGCTTCTGCTGAATTTGCTGTGTCCCGCCAGTGTGTGTGTCTGTGTCTGGCACACACCTTTGTGCATACACCTTTGTGCACACACCTTTGTGCACACACCTTTGTGCACACACCTTTGTGCATACATCTTTGTGTTCTGTAGCAGCTTGCTGAGATTTTTATAAAGGGATAGTTCACCCAAATTACAAAATGACACATTGCTTTCCTTACCCTGTAAGCATGGACAAGGTATGAAAGCAATCCATGATTTGGTTTAGTTTCCCTGGCACCGTTTCCACCTACTAACGCTTCCCTGGCACAAATCCCATTCGAGACATGGAACGATATATTAGCATTTTTCACACATGATGTCCAAATCTTCCGAACGCATCTAAAATTGATTGTGAAGCTCAGTAAAGTCACTTATAGATTATTTGAACATGATTTGTCACACCTTGGTCTTAGTATTTTGTGTTTTCTTTATTTATTTGGTCAGGCCAGGGTGTGACATGGGTTATTGTGGTGTGTTTTTGTCTTAGGGGTTTTGTGGGGTGTCTATGTAGTCTATGGCTGCCTGAGGCGGTTCTCAATCAGAGTCAGGTGATTATCGTTGTCTCTGATTGGGAACCATATTTAGGCAGTCATATTCCTTGAGTGTTTCGTGGGCGATTGTTCCTGTCTTTGTGTTTGCACCAGATAGGGCTGTTTCGGTTTTCATTATTTCATTTCGTTATTTTTGTCGTTTCTGTATGTATAGGTTTTCCTTCATTAAAATATATCATGAATCATCATCACGCTGCATTTTGGTCCGATCCTTGTTCTACCTCTTCGTCAGAGGAGGAGATAGAAGAGAGCCGTTACATGATTTGAGCAAGGGATTTGTGCTACAAGTTCTAAAATGTTAGGATGTGGAAACAGTGCCAGGGAAAATATACCAAAGGATGGATTGCTGTCATACCCTGTCCTTAGACTGCTTACAGAGTAAGGAAACTAATATGTAATTTTGTAATTTGGTTGAACGATCCTTTTAAGAGGGGTGAAAGTGGCATCCATTGACAGAGTGAGAGACAGTTGGCACTCCGATTAACTCTGCCCTACTTGTGCTAAGCCTCCATTCAATTATTCTTTAATCAAATGCAAAGGAGATCATTTAATCAATCAGTCAAAACCACATCACTTCACTGTGCCTAATCACACTGATCTTTAGACCAAACCCAAAACATCCTAGGACAGAGGAGCAGCCTGAAGCCTGAAGCCTGAATTTTTTTTCCAAATGGCCTATAATGTATCCAGTCTGACTTCAGGAATACACAGTGAGAGCCAGTTCCGTTGAAAGGAAATTTAGCCAAGCTCCAGACAACGATCGATTCACTGTTGCACAAGGGGCCATCCTTCATTGTAAAATTCTGCTGCCTCTTTGTTTAGTCATCCGTCTCTTCTAAAACAGAGCTCAGATGTATTCACTTTGGATCCTGTTTACCTTGCAGGATAAAACAACAATTTTGGGCCATCAGTCAAGTCATCAAGTACGTAAATACACATAGTGCATTTGCATCTAACCTCTAGCAGTTAATAGCAAATTGAAGAGGCAACCCACTGGGCACATCAACATGGAAATGTGGGTAATATTTGGTTGAGACGTTGATCAATGAGATTTCAACCTTTATTCACCCACACAAAAAGAAAGACAGAAGTTTGTTGAATCCCTTATGTGATAGCAGTATGCTTTCAGCCATCTAAAAGCACAACCAATTCCCAATGGAAAAACATTGTCAGATTTTTGGTTTACTTGTCATCTAAATGTGTTACCACTGGGCTTTCATCAATTTAAAAGCACAACAAAGTTCAAATGAGAATACAATATCAGATATTTTGTATGCAACAAATGAGTGTGTCATCACTGTGCTTCATCTAATATCAGAACCAAATGACCTGGATTGCAGTTAGGATTTTTAAGGACATAGTGCAAGTGATCGATGCTATTCGAGATTCTGCACAGATTATTATAGCAATTGTGAAGATCTCCACAGACCTGCGACCTTTGCGTGCTATGTTGAACATGCACTCTTTCTATGACTAAGTAAGACATTTATAGTTACAGTAGGCTACCCTCAAAACACCGACATGATTAAATACTGTTAGAATAGTTTGTAAGATAGCCTTAAATGTTGTATCGTGTTTGGTTGACAACGCAACCAAATATCAACATTTAGAGGAGATGTATCTAATGCTTGGATAGTTTCAGCTGAGCCACTGGCTTAGTCTTATTCTTTAACTTTCATTTTTGGTTTAGTTGGAGATGTGAATCAAACGTGTCATTTGTTAACTTGTCGACACGTTAATAGGCTATTTAGTCTATTGCAAAAGTTATACTGAATCGTGTTTTGTTGTCAGCGCAAGAATATCAACATTTGAAGGAGATGTATATTTTGTGCCACTGACTTTTTTTTAAAAGATCAAAGTTAAAGAATAAATCAGATCACGATAACTTAGATTTTGGGTTGAGATAGAGACGTGAATCCAACATGTCAATTTTTAATTTGTAGACAAACTGGAATTAAATCCAGACTAAGTCAGTGGCACAGATTGAACTCTCCATAGCAGTATATTTAGTTAGGCCAACTTTTAGAATTTTGAATATTGTTCTAATTCTAGATGTTCAGTTACGTGGCATCATTGAAATATTCCCCATGTAATGTTAATGGGGAGCTAATATGGCTGCCTTAGAATGTTGCAGTGGCAGGTAAATGCATCATAATGCTCATTCTAGACATTCCCCATGTAATGTTAATAGCTGCCATAGAACGATGAAGTGTCATGTACTGTATATGAAATCATAATGCAGAAACCACATACATGCTGTAAAAGAGGTCAATGGAACACAAACTGTGGGGGATAGAAGAAGGACGCCGGATTGGTGCATATTCAACTAATTTAATCCAATCTTATCTTTCGTCAAATCCATCAGGAATTACGTACTGTAACAAGCCCACAATGTGGTTTATGATGTCCGATTTGGATATATTTGGCTGTTTTCACAACATAACATTTGGAAGTAGTCCCTTTTCTGATTTAGAAGAAGTGACTGCTAAATGCCGACTCCTGTTTGTATAAACTGGTAGCATAGCCTGCATAGAGAAATCGGTGGTGGTAGTCAAAGTCGTTTTTAACTGTAATGCAGTCGATTGGTGACAATGACATATACATGTATTGGGATTGGCATCCATACAAGCATTATACTCCGATTTATACCTCAAAATGGTGTGAAATACACACAAACAATAGCCTAAATGTATGCTTATTTTCAAATTAGCCATATTTCCATGGCATTTCCATTGTTTTGGTCAAGTTCCATTGACCTCTTTACTGCATATATTGGCCCAACTCTAAATGCATGGCTCTGGAACTGTCCAAGCAGAATATCTCCTTCAAATTATATTCGGTTGCTTTGACAACCAAACACAAATCAATACTCAGCTTGTCTACAAAGCAATAATTAATATGTTGGATTCATGTCTCTATCTCAATCAACAATTGTGGTTAAAGAATAGGACTGAATCAAATCAAACGTTATTTAAAGTGCATTTAAAGTTTGATTTGATTTAGTCCTATTCTTCAACCCCAATTTTTGATTGAGATAGAGACGTGAATAAAACATGAATTAACGTCAATAAATCAAACCAAATCTTGAAACCCATAGGCCCATATGTGTCGTCTATTTTTTGTTGTTGTCTGTTTCTAGTTTAAACCTGGGTTGAATTTAAAACAATAGCTGTTGATGACTTCGCAAATGATATAGGCCTAGTATAATTGATGATACATGACATCTAAAGTACGGTTACATTTTATTTTGCTCTGTTAAACTTACCCGTTGGAATGCCTTTGATAGCAAGAGTGAGTCTATTTAGTTATTAAGCCATCTCTCAATGATCATCCGCATGGTAGGACATTGGCAGTAGTCAATGACAAATATCAAGGTTAAGCAGGGCTTGGTTAAAACCCTGGAGGGGAGACCAAATGTATAGCTGTAGATTATCCAGTAGGAGGTGCTGCCGAGCATATTGTTTTGTTTTCTTCTGATAATGGATATAACGTTGAAGATCTGACAATGTAACAAAAGGTACAAATTCAACATGTTTTACACAAGGTTTGTCTATGTTGAAAATGGGTTACCATGATGACATAATCCTGTAGAGGAAATTTCAAATCCAATGTCAATGTAATTTCAATCCAGTGTATTTTCCACAGAGTCCACGTCAGAATACATTGACAAATTACATTGAAACGACATTCATTCAACCAGTTTGGCCCAGGGGGAAATAAAGCACTGCAAATGGCCATTTGTTATACTAAATATAATGTACATTTGTGCAGCTGTTACTTGCTCGACTGCTTAGCATTTTAACAGTGGATCATATAGTGTAAAAGCAGATTTCAAATGTTCTGCGCACAATTGTCCCCACAAGCCTATTTCAAGTTATCTTGGCATGTGGGCATTTAAGAGCCATCTTCCTTTCGCATCTTTTTACTGGTTTTCCCCGGAAGCATTAAAGACGGGCTTAATGCAACAAACCCTTTCATTTTCCAGGACGCCAAAACAACATACTTTTTTGGGGGGGTATTTTCTTTTTACTTTAGTCATGTCTGATGCCCATGAAATATCTAGTGCCAGTAAAAGTTAAATGTATTTTTATCTTAAGGCTTTAATCCACTATAATATCGCCCAGACCACCCCTTTAGAGCATAGAGGGATATCTCCATGCCTGTTCCAGTTCAGTGACACACCATCATTCAGCTTGATGTAAGGTACTGAATATGAAATATGGATTTGGAATTGCATGCGGTAATCCAATGATTGGCGACTGTTTGACCTCAGACTTGCTTAATGGTCCTGAGGAAACATGTCAATAAGCCTATTACATGGGAAGACTGGTTTAGTTTGGATGTTGACGGGGGAATAGTTCAAAGTGCACATCCAGAATGTCAGTAAAATGGTTGACTGGTGTACATCTGATTTCCCTTGATCAAACCAAAAGCCATCTACGATGGTAGTTAATGGTCTCTGAAATAGTTTGATCTAATAGTTTGGTTTTAGTGGAGACGGTTATTATGGTCAGTACAGTGGATTGATTTATGCGTGATAAGAGGACTGGTTGAATCGTGTGCTTAACCATTATTTTTCTTTACTATTGATTACCCAACTTTACAGACCAATGGTGAAGTGGATGAAGCAAATACAATAACACTTTTGTAAAGTGGCTTGCGAAGGAATTCACCCCCCTTGGCATTTTTCCTATTTTGTTGCCTTACAACCTGGAATTAAAATGGATTTTGGAGGGGGCGGGGGGGGTTGTATCATTTGATTTACGCAACATACCTACCACTTTGAAGATGCAAAATATTTATCGTGAAACAAACAACAAATAAGACAAAGAAAATTATCTTGAGCGTGTATAATTATTCACTCCCCCCAAAGTCAATACTTTGTAGAGCCACCTTCTGTAGCGGTTACAGTGATTACAGCGATTATAGCCCATTCTTCACGGCAAAATTGCTCCAGCTCCTTCAAGTTGGATGGGTTCAGCTGGTGTACAGAAATCTTTAAGTCAAACTACAGATTCTCAATTTGGATTGAGGTCTGGGCTTTGACTAGGCCATTCCAATATATTAAAATGTTTCCCATTAAACCACTCGTGCTGCTTAAGCAGTATGCTTCGGGTCATTGTCCTGCTGGAAGGTGAAAATCCGTCCCACTCTCAAATCTCTGGAAGACTGAAACAGGTTTCCCTCAAGAATTTCCTTGTATTTAGTGCCATCCATCATTCCTTCAATTCTGACCAGTTTCCCAGTCCCTGCTGATGAAAAACATCCCCACAGCATGATGCTGCCACCACCATGCTTCCCTGTGAGGATGGTGTCCTTGGAGTGATGTGGTGTTGGGTTTATGCCAGACATAGCATTTTCCTTGATGGCCAAAAAGCTACATTTTAGTCTCATGTGACCAGAGAACCTTTTTCCATATGTTTGGGGAGTCTCCCAAATGCCTTTTGGCGAACACCAAACATGTTTGCTTAACAATGGCTTTTTTTCTGGCCACTCTTCCATAAAGCCCAGCTCTGTGGAGTGTGTGGCTTAAAGTGGTCGTATGGACAGATACTTCAATCTCTGCTGTGGAGCTTTGCAGCTCCTTCAGGGTTATCTTTGGTCTCTTTGTTGCCTCTCTGATTAATGCCTTCCTTGCCTGGTCCGAGAGTTTTGGTGGGCGGCCCTCTCTTGGCAGGTTTGTTGTGGTGCCATATTCTTTCAATTTATCATTCATGGATTTAATGGTGCTCCGTGGGATGTTCAAAGTTTCGGATATTTTTTTACAACCCAACCCTGATCTGTACTTTTCCACAACTTTGTTCCTGACCTGTTTGGAGAGTTCCTTTGTCTTCATAGTGCCGCTTGCATGGTGGTGATGCAGACTCTGGGGCCTTTCAGAACAGGTATATAAATACTGAGATCATGCGACAGATCATGTGACACTTAGATTGCACACAGGTGAACTTTATTTAACTAATTATGTGACTTCTGAAGGTAATTGGTTGCACCAGATCTTATTTAGGAGCTTCATAGCAAAAGGGGTAAATACATACACACGCACCACTTTTCCATTTAAAAAAGTAATTTTTTTCATTTCACATCACCAATTTGGACTTTTTTGTGTATGTCTATTAAATGAAATCCAAATAAAAAATCGACTTAAATTACAGGTTGTAATGCAACAAAATAGGACAAACGCCAAGGGGGTGAATACTTTTGCAAGGCACTGCATGTCCACAGAATACTTTCTCAAGACACTGTAAGTCCCAGTAGGTCTGACTAGGCTTCGTGTCTTTCAGTTGGGGATTTGATATTGCCTCAGAAATTTCCATAAAAATAGAGCCTCACAATGTATAGTGCTATCAATTATTAAGGTTTAGACCTTTTAGGTCTGTATCAACACAATGTGTGTGGTTGATTGAATATGAACATGGTTCAGTTGTGCTCACACACATGGAAGAGAGTTGCCTGGTTGCCGTCTCTGTTCAACTGTTCCATTCCACTCCTTGCCACTCCTGCCATTTGCCAAAGAGACTTTCACAAATCGTCAAATATGAACATTATCATTAATGAGCTTGAGGAAATCATAGAATTTCATCCTGATTTGATAACCCACACAGCTATCATCCAATCACAATGTTTATGCAGATTAGACTGAGCGTGGAAAACCCCAGCAGCGTTGCAGTTCTTGACACAAACCGCCTGGCACCTACTACCATACCATTCAAAGCCACTTAACATTTTTGTTTTGCCCATTCACACTGTGAATTGAACATACACAACCAATGTGTCAATGGTCTTAAGGCTTAACAATTATTCTTATAACCTTCATCTACACTGATTGTAAATTATTTAACAAGTGACATCAATAAGTCATCATAGCTTTCAACTGGAATCACCTGGTCAGTCTATGTCTATGTCATGGAAAGAACATGTTTTGTACAATAAGTGCATGTACCTATATATATATATATATATGGTTGAAGTCGGAAGTTTACATACACCTTAGCCAAATACATTTAAACTCAGTTTTTCACAATTCATCCTAGTAAAAAAATTCCCTGTCTTAGGTCAGTTAGGATCACCATTTTATTTTAAGAATGTGAAATGTCAGAATAATAGTAGAGAATTATTTATTTCAGATTGTATTTCTTTCATCACATTCCCAGTGGGTCAGAAGTTTACATAACCTGCAATAGTATTATGTAGCATTGCCTTTAAATTGTTTAACTTGGGTCAAACTTTTCGGGTAGCCTTCCACAAGCTTCCCACAATAAGTTAAGTGAATTTTGGCCCATTCCTCCTGACAGAGCTGGTGTAACTAAGTCAGGTTTGTAGCCTCCTTGCTCGCACATGCTTTTTAAGTTCCACCCACACATTATCTATGGAACTGAGGTCAGGGCTTTGTGATGGCCACTCCAATACCTGGGCTTTGTTGTCTTTAAGCCATTTTGACATAACTTTGGAAGTATGCTTTGGGTCATTCTCCATTTGGAATACCCATTTGTGACCAAGCATAATATGCCACTGACGTCTTGAGATGTTGCTTCAATATAACCACATAATTGTCCTGCCTCATGATGCCATCTATTTTGTGAAGTGCACCAGTCCCTCCTTTAGCAAAGCTACCCCACGACATGATGCTGCCACCCCCGTGATTCACGTTTGGGATGGTGTTTTTCGGCTTGCAAGCTTCCCCCTTTTTCCTCCAAACATAACGATGAGTGTACTCTATACCATCTACTGCATCTTGCCTATGCCGTTCGGCCATCCCTCATTCATATATTTTTATGTACATATTCTTATTAATTCCTTTACGCTTGAGTAGTAGTTGTGAAATTGTTAGGTTAGATTACTTGTTAGATATTACTGCATGGTCGAAACTAGAAGCACACACATTTTGCTACACTTGCATTAACATCTGCTAACCATGTGTTTGTGACAAATAAAATTTGATTTGGTCATTAGGGCCAAACGTTTCTATTTTTGTTTCATTAGACCAGAGAACATTTCTCCAGAATGTAGGATCTTTGTCCTCATGTGCAATTCCAAACCGTAGTCTGGCTTTTTTATGGTGGTTTGGAGCAGTGGTTTCTTCCTTTCTAATCGGCAATTATGTACATTTGCTGTACTGTAGTACATCAAAGACTTTTAATTTGAGCAAAATATGAGCTGTACCTAGATAGGTGAATTGCATGAATTGCACAAACAATGTTTGGCTTGACTATGAGCCAATAATATGCCAATCATATCAGGGACAATTACGTGCAGATTGACTCGAGCACGAAAAACAACACAAAACACGTGGCGGTCTTGTAGTGGCAATTTCCCGTAATTACCAAATAAGGAGAGTTACAAACCACACACCAGTCAGAGTTATACTTAAACGTAATCTTTAATTATTACATGAGCTTCGCCATAGCCATTCAGTGTCTATAATGAATTGTGAGAGTGCCTACAAAAGAATACCAAGATATTTTATAGCCAAGATACACACCTCACATCTCACAGGACGAACCACAGATCTCAGGAACTCTTCACAAAGGGCCTTTTACTTCAGAAAAGAGTATCCCATAGCCAGATAGCATTAGCTATAAACTATCGTTCAGTTTGGTCTCTAAGACGAGGTTCTAATCTCGTTCCTGGTACTTCAAAGTACAAAAACATCAACTCATCCAATGGCATATATCAATTATCAACTTTAGATACTCCCATCTCAAGTACACCCCACTCCTGGACAAGCTCACTGAGGGGAGTGAGCCTCTAGGTCATATACAATCTCAAGATGGACAAGAGGGGACATACAATGGTTCCAGACACTGCCATACTCCTTCCCCCAATGGAAAAAGGAGGGAGTGACTGGCGTACAGACAATGTGGAGACAACTAACTGGTCCCCCATTAATCACGCCATCCCTTCACATGGTTTAACAGATACAGTCACGTATGAAGACAATGTTCCATTCTGACCTCTCCCCTCTCTGGGAACAAAGTTACTTTTCCCTAGCTGAGAAGGGAAAAGTGCAAGTGCCAACAGTATAGTCCAAAAGGAGACATTCTAATGACAAGTATCTCACATATGCATATTATGTAAATAAAACATCTTATCTATGTTACCCAACTAATTCTGATTCAGCCGCCACAGTCTACAATTGTTTTTTGCTGAGGTCTTGGCTGATTTCTGTAGATTTTCCCAAGATGTCAAGCAAAGAGGCACTGTTTGATGGTTGGCTTTGAAATACATCCACAGGTACACCTCCAATTGACTCAAATGATGTCAATTAGCCTATCAGAAGCTTCTACAGCCATGACATCATTTTCTGGAATTTTCAAAGCTGTTTAAAGGCACAGTCAACTTAGTGTATGTAAACTTCTGTCCCACTGGAATTGTGATACAGTGAATTATAAGTGAAATCATCTGTCTGTAAACAATTGTTGGAAAAATGACTTGTGTCATGCACAAAGTAGATGTCCTAACCGACTTGCCAAAACTATAGTTTATTAACAAGAAATTTGTGGAGTGGTTGAAAAACGAGTTTTAATGACTCCAAGCTAAGTGTATGTAAACTTCCAACTTCAACTGTATATATTTGATATGTTTTATTGCTGAGAATAAGTGATCCACCTATATTGCTACTTCAGGGACCAACATAGGGCTAGGCTGCTTGTTCAAGAGCTTTAAGAGGAATAGAGAGAGAGTGGAAGGGATAGTGGAGATGCCAGCAGAGATGGATGAACTGTGCAAGAAGGGAACAGTTAAGACAGAGAAGTTAATTATTGGGCTGGGCTAGTAATTGACCATTTGTATGCTTGCCTATATATTAAGCCTAGCCAACTACAATGAATTCAGGCGACCAACTTGCTACGCAAGACCCCCCCCCACAAATGTTTTGTGCCATTGAATTGAAATTTAATTAAATGTGCAATGAAACATTATAGTGCCTAGGACTATTTAATGAAACCCTGGCTTTGGAAGTAGGCAACTGATCGAGGAAAAAAGCAGGGAATCCCTATTTCCCCACTGAGCTCATTTTAGTCTTTAATCATCTAGACAAGATTTTGAAATCTTCACGCCTAAAATAAAAATATATTTTTTGTGGTGTTTGAATTACACAGCAAAAAAAAGAAAGAAGCTAATTGCCCTCTGTGGCTATATCATGCTCTCTGGTGTTTTAGGGTTTTATTTATTTTTGATAGACAGGAGTAGTTATATAATTTTGGCAAATTCAATTTCCGTTAGGGGAAGCTTAGCTTCGGTATATGGACTACAGCCAAGATTTAAAGGTGAGCTTAGGTTTTGAATATGTTTTTAGGAAAGGAGAAATGTGATTAATGTGTGTCTGAACGGCAGCAGTGGCTTTGATTGATGGGTCCTTTTTAGGGTGTGTGTGTGTGTGAGAGTTTGCTAATTCTCTCTATGTCCATACTTAAAATTTTTATTTTTTTATTTCACCTTTATTTAACCAGGTAGGCTAGTTGAGAACAGGTTCTCATTTGCAACTGCGACCTGGCCAAGATAAAGCATAGCAGAGTGAACAGACAACACAGAGTTACACATGGAGTAAACAATTAACAAGTCAATAACACAGTAGAGAAAAAAAGGGGAGTCTATATACAATGTGTGCAAAAGGCATGAGGAGGTAGGCGAATAATTACAATATTGAAGATTAACACTGGAGTGATAAATGATCAGATGATCATGTACAGGTAGAGATATTTGTGTGCAAAAGAGCAGAAAAGTAAATAAATAAAAACTGTGGGGATGAGGTAGGTGAAAATGGGTGGGCTATTTACCAATAGATTATGTACAGCTGCAGCGATCGGTTAGCTGCTCAGATAGCTGATGTTTGAAGTTGGTGAGGGAGATAAAAGTCTCTAACTTCAGCGATTTTTGCAATTGTTCCAGTCACAGGCAGCAGAGTACTGGAACGAAAGGCGGCCGAATGAGGTGTTGGCTTTGGGGATGCTCAATGAGATACACCTGCTGGAGCACGTGCTACGGATGGGTGTTGCCATCGTGACCAGTGAGCTGAGATAAGGCGGAGCTTTGCCTAGCATGGCCTTGTAGATGACCTGGAGCCAGTGGGTCTGGCGACGAATATGTAGCGAGGGCCAGCCGACTAGAGCATACAAGTCGCAGTGGTGGGTAGTATAAGGTGCTTTAGTGACAAAACAGATGGCACTGTGATAAACTGCATCCAGTTTACTGAGAAGAGTGTTGGAAGCCATTTTGTAGATGACATCGCCGAAGTCGAGGATCGGTAGGATAGTCATTTTTACTAGGGTAAGCTTGGCAGCGTGAGTGAAGGAGGCTTTGTTGCGGAATAGAAAGCCGACTCTTGATTTGATTTTCGATTGGAGATGTTTGATATGGGTCTGGAAGGAGAGTTTGCAGTCTAGCCAGACACCTAGGTACTTATAGGTGTCCACATATTCAAGGTCGGAACCATCCAGTGTGGTGATGCTAGTCGGGCAAGCGGGTGCAGGCAGCGATCGGTTGAAAAGCATGCATTTGGTTTTACTAGCGTTTAAGAGCAGTTGGAGGCCACGGAAGGAGTGTTGTATGGCATTGAAGCTCGATTGGAGGTTAGATAGCACAGTGTCCAATGACGGGCCGAAAGTGTACCCTGTCTGGACTACATCTCGTAATAAGACAGGAGGAATAATTAATAAAACTGAAATGAGCATAACAAAATTGTCATGATGATCAGCATATGTGCAAGGAATGATGACAGGTTCCAGTATTGTGTTTCTTTCCTCTCACTAACTAATGTCAATGTAGCTCGATTGAATATGGTCGGCTAATATTTTCCATATCATTATTCCTCTCTCTAATTATGGAGTCCTCTCTAGTCACTTTGAACAACATGATCGTGCCTTGACAGTGCCTTCTGACAACAGAACTTTATTTGAATTTGATTTTGACAAGGGTAATGTCCGCAGCAGTTCATAACGGTATTGTTTGTAGTTGCTCTTAAAATTCAAATTCTGTTTACTCCAAGTTGGTATTCATCTCATAAGAAGGAATTCCCCTCGACCATGGCCACAAATTGGGGAAAACAAATATTCTTTCCCCCTGACCCCCATTGTAAAAGAGCCAACTTCGTCATACATTTTTTTTGTTATACAGAAATAACAAAATATACCGAAATCCTGCTGTGTTGTCCAATGTACATGGAACCATGTCAAAAATCCTGACGTACTGTTTGCAATGCTCCCATGTAGGGAAATAGAGCCTGTGAGAAGAGCCTTGTGGCTTCAACTAGGCTACACGTAGCTATGTGTGTGGAAAACATTTAATCACAGGTAAGACATTTAACTTGTTTAGTATAGTCCGTTTGTAACTCCACTCACTACTTGTAGCTTTATAGTTCGTTTGTTTGTGTTGTTGGTCTTGACTAGCTAAGTGCTCTGGTTGGTAGCTAGCTAGCTCTCACTCACGTGGCTAAAGTTAGTGCCGTCATGAAAAGGGGCATGAATGAAGCCTTACAATATTATGTTTTAAGTAGTGAGAATGCTTGGGAGCAGGCAATGTTGAAAAGTCATATTGAGACATGTTGTAATTGTCTTATATTAGTTTTGTAATTGAGTAAAGCAAGCAGACGATGAGAAAATTGCTTTGAAAAAACGTATGTTTTTGCTGTGAGCCAATTGAGTAACCAAGGTAACCACAGGTTGTTTTCCCCACAGGCGGGGTAAACAACATTGTCATGGAAAATATTCATGTTATTTCCAACTACCAATCAGCAACTGCTCCATAAATCCATCTGCATATTGAACACTGAGATTGCCTAAAGGCCAGTCTGACAAATGACATGAGTGGCAAGGAGTGGAATGTTCACTAAAAAGACTGGCACTCAGACTAGGAAGAGAGTGTTTTCTGAACACGTATCTCTGTACACGTGTTATTGTCTGAGCTGGTTCAGGTGGTGGGTGAGTTGGAGGCTTTGTTCCTGACTTGACAATGTCACTGACTGACTTGACGCTGTCACTGCCTCTTAGGGTTTGCTCCATCAATCACACCTGCTGTAGACACTATAGCTAGAGGGGCCCTGCGTGACCACTTTGTATATGTCCCAAAAACACAATCTGTTATCATCAGTTACTGTGCATCATGAAGGCTGTGCCCCTGGGCCCTAACTTTAATCAATCAGTCACTTTCATGTGAAATACTGTGTCATTGTTTAACAAGCATATACATCTCCTGTGCTCAATGCATTTGGAAATACAACTCCACAGAGACAATGCAATATTATTGTGAAATGTACCATAGGGGCTCTGTCTTCTTGATAGGCACAACAATATGATTGAGAATGATAGTTATGTACACTACCGTTGAAAAGTTTGGGGTCACTTAGAAATGTTCTTGTTTTTTGAAAGAAGAGCACATTTTTTTGGTCCATTAAAATAACATCAAATTTGAACAGAAAAACTTGTGTAGACATTGTTAATGTTGTAAATGACTATTGTTGCTGATTTTTTTATGAACTCTATACATATCCCATTTAGCCCATCCATACCGAGGCCCATTATCAGCAACCATCACTCCTGTGTTCCAATGGCACGTTGTGTTAGCTAATCCAAGTTTATAATTTTAAAAGGCTAATTGATCATTAGAAAACCCTTTTGCAATTATGTTAGCACAGCTGAAAACTGTTGTTCTGATTAAAGAAGAAATACAACTGGCCTTCTTTAGATGAGTTGAGTATCTGGAGCATCAGCATTTGTGGGTTTGATTACAGGCTCAAAATGGCCAGAAACAAATAACATTATTTTGAAACTCGTCAGTCTATTCTTGTTCTGAGAAATGATGGCTACTCCATGTGGGAAATTGCCAAGAAACTGAAGATCTCGTACAACGCTGTGTACTACTCCCTTCACAGAACAGCGCAAATTGGCTTTAACAGGTACATTAGAGTGTCTAGTTTGAGAAACAGACGTCTCACAAGTCCTCAACTGGCATCTTCATTAAACAGTACCCGCAAAACACCAGCCTCAATGTCAACACTGAAGCGTTGACTCCGGGATGCTGCCCATCTATGCAGAGTTCCTCTGTCCAGTGTCTGTGTTCTTTTGCCCATCTTAATCTTTTCTTTTTATTGGCCACTCTGGGATATGTCTTTTTCTTTGCAACTGTGCCTTGAAGGCCAGCATCCCGGAGTCACCTCTTCACTATTAAAGTTGAGACTGGTGTTTTGCAGGTACTATTTAATGAAGCTGCCAGTTGAGGACTTGTGAGGCGTTGGTTTCTCAAACTAGACACTCTAATGCACTTTTGTCTCTTGCTCAGTTGTGCACCCGGGCCTCCCACTCCTCTTTCTATTCTGGTTAGGGCCAGTTTGCGCTGTTCTGTGAAGGGAGTAGTACACATTGTTGTACGAGATCTTCAGTTTCTTGACATTTTCTCACATTGTCTCTCTACCAAGATAGTCCTCTAAATACCCCAATTCATGTTGTTAAATTCAGATAAAGATAAAGATTTCTGACACCATTCAAACCAATGAGTGTTCGGAATATTAATGCCAATTAAAAATAATCCTCTTTTTACTGATAGAACCTTATAGTCCCAAGCTCTCGATTTGTCACTGTCTTAAGCGTTCCATACAAGGAATTAATCATTTCTCACCAGCTCAAACATTTATGGAAGGTATTACATCCCTGAGTTTGTGATAAATGTTTTCCCTCTCATTTATCCGTGAGGAAAATGTTTGTGCAGGGGGCCCTGCAATTAATCCAATACATTATATATTTAGTTTAGGAGCATGCGCAGTATGTTCTCAATGTGGAGCCATATTGACTTTTGCTTGTTTTATGAGAGCTCCCTTGAGTAAATGTTATTGGGTGAGAACAGAATGTACGCTGAAATAATTGGAACAACAAATATCGCATTGACTTGAAAATATACTGACGAAGGACAAGAAAAACTAAACAAATATTTTACGTCAATAGTTTGCTCTTAGCACATTTGAATTATGCCCCCTTGTGATGGAAAGTTAGCATTTCTCTAACATTTGGTACACTGATTAAATTGGCATTCTGTCTAAGGCGTTCAATTATCTGGATTAACTCTGGATAATACACATGAAATTCACAAAAGCAACACATGGGAGGACTTAGCACAAAGAATCAATCACTTGTGAGCTCCGACAGTGAGCCACGATTCTGTTATTGTTCTTGAATAAGGTGGCCAGAGGGTAAACTACGACAGAAACAGCCTGATGGGACATTAGCACACATGTACTGTTCCCATCCTCAGGTAAGTAATATCATAGAGAAGTGACGGCTACAACCTAAAAACTCCACACACATCTCAGAAGTCAGAGGATGAGGTAGCGCTATATAGGATTCAGCACATCAGTGCATGGCATCCTAGGTGGCTACAATGCAGAGGCCCAAAAAATATTAGGCTAACAACTTTAAGGGAGTTCTTGTTTTCAGAAATCCTGTTACTGAAGGCATATCTATAGTCAGTAACTCCTTGTCCGTCCGTCCAGATTGTATAATGTGTGGATATCTGTATAGAAACCAAACTTTTCTCCAAACCGGCACCAAGCTCCAGCTATGGTAGACAGATCACGTAACCTACCACTGTCTACCACAGCCAGGTAATAGGTGCCAGTTTGGATAATATGTTTGGTTTCCACATGTTATACAATCCGGACAGATGGGCAAGGAGCTACGGATTTAGTTCAGACTATTTTGAGGTGTTCTGTCTATGTTCAAGCTACGGTGGCTCAAGATGGACAAACAGTAATATTTCACAATAGTGGTGATGAGAAGAAGCAAGGTATTTCCTTTCCAGTATAATCTTCAAAAAGTACAAACTGTTTATAAAATGAATTGTTATTCTGTAGAAGAAGTTCAATTTGGTGCTTATTGGATTAAAAGTTTCCACGGTGTTTGTGTTCCTTTTAGTTTTTCCATGTAAACATGTCGTGCTGAGAGAGGTGTGCTGTGCAGGGAGGATCTGAAGGCTTTGTCTCCCTGAGTGTCACGGACAGCTTGTCTCAGAGCCTGACAGCACTGCCACCGGTGACAAAACATACCAGCTCTGTTCGCCTGTCACCAACTCCCATGTCCCCTACTCAGCCATCTCCAAGTTAGGCCCTCTCATTCCACTCCACCTGTGCAAGTGATATATTTAGAAAGGTTGTCCCAATGGGATAAATGACACCCTAATAGTATGTGTTTGGTCACGAACACCTGTTTCCAAACACAAGCCTATCCAAAGTGAGCATTATAGAGAGCACATTACAGCAAAGTCCCTGCTCTGGCTGCCAACTCACTGTCAATCACAGAGACACCAACATTCAACTTCAAAGTTTCAACATATTTTGAACTTATTTTGGCAGTATGCATGGAGTCTAGGTCATTTGCATTTGCTTAGATGGGTAGGCAAGGCAGCTTGTTCATTGCTTTTCTTTTGATTGACTTTGCAGTGAACAGCACTACCCCTGAATGAGATCCAGGGGGATGGTAAGTGAACCAGAATGGGTGCATTTTTCAAGTTTTCAGATAATAGTTTCATTTTAGGGTTATTGTTCAGCAGTTCGTCCTTCCTCATATCTGTTTCTAAACAGTCAGGGATCCCCCCTTTTTCGACAGGGGGGGAAGTGAGGATTTAATAGAAAAGTTACATTCCTCCCACCACACATGTGCAGTATGTCTGATATACTGGAAGCTATCAGACCTCAGGATAAGACCTAGATGCAGAAAGTTAAAAAGAATACACGTTTATTTACAAAACAGGGGGCAGACAAATGACAGGTCAAGGGAAGGCAGAGGTCAGTAAATCCAGGGCAGAGTCCGTAAGGTAGGCTCAGGGTCAGGGTCAGGGCAGGCAGGGGGTTAATAATCCAGGGCAGAGTCCGTAAAGTACAGAATGGCAGGCAGGCTCAGGGTCAGGGTCAGGGCAGGCAGGGGTTAGTAATCCAGGGCAGAGTCTGTAAAGTACAGAATGGCAGGCTCAGGGTCAGGGTCAGGGCAGGCAGGGGTTAGTAAGCCAGGGCAGAGTCCGTAAGGTACAGAACGGCAGGCAGGCTCAGGGTCAGGGTCAGGGCAGGCAGGGGTTAATAATCCAGGGCAGAGTCCGTAAAGTACAGAATGGAAGGCAGGCTCAGGGTCAGGGCAGGCAGGGGTTAATAATCCAGGGCAGAGTCCGTAAGGTACAGAACGGCAGGCAGGCTCAGGGTCAGGGCAGGCAGGGGTTAGTAATCCAGGGCAGAGTCCGTAAGGTACAGAATGGCAGGCAGGCTCAGGGTCAGGGCAGGCAGGGGTTAATAATCCAGGGCAGAGTCTGTAAAGTACAGAATAGCAGGCTCAGGGTCAGGGCAGGCAGGGGTTAATAATCCAGGGCAGAGTCCGTAAGGTACAGAATGGCAGGCAGGCTCAGGGTCAGGGCAGGCAGGGGTTAGTAATCCAGGGCAGAGTCCGTAAAGTACAGAACGGCAGGCAGGCTCAGGGTCAGGGCAGGCAGGTGTTAGTAATCCAAGGCAGTGTCAAGAGGTACAGAACGGCAGGCAGAGTCAGGGCAGGCAGAATGGTCAAAAAACGGGAGAACTAGCAAAAAACAGGTGTACGGGGAAAACCCGTTGGTAGACTTGACGAGACAAGACGAACTGGCAACAGACAAACAGAAAACACAGGTATAAATGCACGGGGGATAAAGGGGGCAAATGGGCGATACCTGGAAGGGGTTGGAGACAAGCACAAGACAGGCGAAACATCAGGGTGTGACAGAAGCGCTCAGTAAGTTAGTTGAAGACAATTAAGATAGATCATTAATATAAGATAGTTCACTCATTACCCTTTTTTAGCGCTCTAAATTGGAAAACAGTCGCTTTAGTCTTGCAAAACAAAAAATCTGCCCACATCAATGATTTAGGTATGTTTTTTTGGTTTGTATATAATTCCATGAAGGACATTCATGTACCAGGAAACTGTTTATAAAACACAGGATATTCTGCTTATGTGTTCACACCCTGTGGACCTTGGCTGTAAACCAATAGGATGTGTTTTGTTGTGTGTAGTTTATTGTCAAAAACAGTATGTGTACGTCTGTTTACATCTATGTCTTTGTGTGTGTGCTGGGAAGTGTACATATTTCATACATAGTACCAGTGAGATTGATATTCAAATTCCTGGGCAGGTTTCAATTTAGAAATGACAGAGTAAATCTACTGGTAAGTGTCCCAGCTTTCTGCTAGATCAAAGACAACATTTGCTGCATATGTTTACAGGTGTGGTGGTGTCTTCCTTTCTCTACACCAGGATTCTCTGCACTGTCACCCCCCCCCCAATATATTGCATGAGTTATTATTCCAGTTAATTCCATACAAGGCATATAATATGTGGACATATATTAGCAAAATGCTAAAGTTTGGCGTTTGGTACCATAACATTTCTTACGACTGAGACTTCTTGAAGGTTGTGTTGCAGACCAGCCTCATTAAGGAAGCGAGAATGAGAGAGATCTGACGTTATGGTGATTCAACTGTTTATCTCTCAAATTATTCCCGTTTGACAAGAGGAGTATAAATATATGTCCACATAAACATGATAATGATGCAGCCACATACACGTATGTCCTCTGTCACTCGTTCGGAAGTGATAAGAGTGGCAGCAGCCTCCTTCAACCCCATTATGACAGATATCATGCTTCTAGCGCTTGCTACTGTTCAGATGTGCAGAGGGAATCCCTAGTGGTGCCATTAGGCCTAACTGGGTGAGTTTCTGTTATGTTCTTAGTTTTATCCTCCTCTAATTGCTTAGCCATTCATTTCCTCAAACATGTATTTGGAGAATTTAAAAAAAGAAACGTTTCACCCAGATTCTTTGAAAGATGAATTCTGTGCTATACTGGGTAGTCAGTGAAGTGAATTAGTATCTATATGTGTCTCTAAAAAAGCAGGCTGACACCCTCTTGAGACATACTACCAAACAGACTATGTTCAAAACTTGTCCGGGGGCCATGACTCGGATCACACAGCGACTTTGTGTACTACAGAGAGGAAGGTAAAGGGATGAGTACATTCTAGCATAGTCGTGCACCGTGCTTCTGTCGTCATATTTCCCTTGGTCATAAGACATCGTATAGCTCCTGAATCGAATGCCAAGTATTCACCTTTAACAAGTTAATGGGGTCTTGAATCACTCGAACAAGCCGGGTTCGGAAAAGTTTGGCTCGACACCTGGTTTGTTACATTGTGATTGTGAGACGCAATTATGCAAACCTCTGTGTCAATATTGATGAATGGAAGACCATACCTGTCCTTATTCCAGACAGACCATGCACAGCCCATTGGGAAAATGGCAGAGGGAACAAGTGAGTTGCAACAGTTCACTCATCAAATGTCTGCTGCGTCCACCACCTCCCGGAGCGAAGAGTGATCACTCTCAAGCATAAGGCTGGCTGGTCAGTGAAATTGCTTTTGTGGGCTGTGTAGAGGAAGTGGAAAAAAATCTGCATCACTTCTCAATTGAACAGTTTGCTTGATGAGGTCTGGCACGTCTAAACCCATCGACAATCCCAGCTCCAACCTGATGTTTGTCTGATCTTAAAGAGGATGACGCTTCCGTCAACATGCTGGACGGCGATTCATGTCAGTAATATAGCTATCCACATATTTCACTGGTGCCAGACACAACAAGGCTGTATCTAACCTTTAACTTTCCAGCACTCCTTAAGGTGTTCACCCAGCCGAGGCAGGAAAAAAACTGAAAAACCTGTCTGCCCTGGATGTCTTGTTTGGAGGAGGCCACGTCCCTCTGCTGCAAAAGCATGACACCCAGCCTCTGTGGCTTTATAAGCGCACAGATGAAAATGTGGAGAAATGCCAGAGGATCCATTCCTGCAGATTTCAGAGAGAGTTCTGGCGTAGAGAGAGTTTGCTCTTAAACTGCTGATCGCGTCAAATGTAGAGGAAATTGTGTTAGTTTGTTTCACAGCACATCAGCACCCGATGAATAAGAGATAGCGCTGTACTTTGTCAAAATGAGGCCCAAACTGTGAAACAACCATTATCTAACAACTGTTTGCTGCAGGGAACAGACCTTAAATATGAAATAATATCTTTCTGTTCTACAGATAAAACGTGCCTTTGCGGGTATGAAGATAGAGGCGTTTTCTTAACTTCAATGTTTGTGAATTGTTTAGACAATAAAGCAGAAAATAATTGCACAGGCTTAGCATAAAATAATCATTAACAACGTCGTAAAAACATACACTAAATGTTTGCTCCAGTAGCAAATCGAGCTAACCTGACGTAGACACAACGTTTGACTGACAGGAAGGGTTTAGATTGGTTCAGACAGTGGAGATCTTACATTGTGTCTAATGCTAAAGCTCACACCACGATGTGAATGTCTTGGAAGAAAGCCATTTGGTTTGT
This sequence comes from Oncorhynchus nerka, assembly GCF_034236695.1. NCBI lineage: Eukaryota > Metazoa > Chordata > Actinopteri > Salmoniformes > Salmonidae > Oncorhynchus > Oncorhynchus nerka. The sequence goes on from NC_088406.1 coordinate 49,286,646, forward strand.
ATGAGTCAGCTTCATGGCTGTTGTGAGACGGTTTGGCAGCTTGACCAGGAACACACTCTGAAATGATTTCTCTCAGAATATTTTTGTAATTGGGAAACCTTTGGAGGGAATAAATATCAGTCAGTTGAGTTGAACTAAGTGCCATCCACAAAGTTATCGATGTCACCCACCCAGTGCCTCCTCTAGCCTTTTGGGGGCCCCCAAAAAAAGAACAAAAATCAATGTGGCCCCCTTGAGGTCAGGGCCCCTGGGCACATGCCCTGCATGCCCGGTTTGTAATCTGGTCATTTTCAGGGCTACTACAAATTTAGATAGTTGGCTAGACTACCTTACCTAGCAATCTAAATACATTTAGCTGACATGGGCTAATTGAGTGACTGTCAGTGACTGACATAGCACGTGGAAAACTGGTGATGTACTACCGACACATCGTCTGTCTATAGGAAAAGGCGGCTCTGCACCCATCACAATCTAGCCAGAAATGTCCTAAGGAAGAATGGAGTATAACCAGAGGTAGAACCTCTTGCATCGATGGGGATTCCTAGATCCTTCACCAGCATTTACTGTACAGCCAGTATCTTCCAGAGGTTTTACATGTATGATCTTGACTCAATTGTGCTGTGTTCATTCACATTTAACAACAGGTCACAGACCTCACTGATGGGACATCTATTACCGGTGTTAGAGGTCTCAGTGTATCGCTTCATACTGTCACCGCTGGAGAAAACATCTGTGTTTGGGCTCTAAGACAAATGAACAGAACTACCTGTGCGTACATGAGAAATAATATGCAAATATGTACCTAGCATGTGTCCTCACCTTCATTTCTGCATCAGGTAGATGCAGTATTTATACCCCTTGAACTTATTCCACATTTTGTTGTGTTGCTGCCTGAATTCAACATTTATTAAAATAGATTTTTTCGCAGCCATCTAAACACAATATCCCAGAATGACAAAGTGAAAACATGTTTTTAGACATTTTTCCACATTTATTGAAAATGAATTGACGTAAGTGATGGAACGATGCTTGAAAGCGTTGATTGTTTGAAATATTTGGGGTTGAAGACAGATTCTGAATTATCTTTTGGAAAGCATGTTCATTATATTAGAAAAGTAATTAACTATAAGCTTGGGTTACTACAGTATGCAGATCTAATAATTGTATCCAGTAGAAAAAACATAGTAACCGAACTGCTGCTTCCTATACTAGACTATGGTGACATCATCTATCAAAACACAACCGACACCCTAATTTGCAAATTAGATATAATTATCATGGCTCAGGATAAGACCCAGATGCAGACAGATCGAATAACAGATGTTTATTGTATAAACAGGGGGCAGGCAAACGACAGGTCAAGGGCAGGCAGAGGTCTGTAGTCCAGGGCAGAGTCCGTAAGGTACAGAGCGGCAAGCAGGCTCTGGGTCAGGGAAAGCAGAACTCAGTTATCCAGGGCAGTATCAAAAGGTACATAACGACAGGCAGGGTCAGGGCAGGAAGAATGATCAAAACCGGGATGACAAGTAAACATGGGCTCAAGAAAACAGGAGTAAAAAGAACACGATGGTAGACTTGACTTGCCAAAACGAACTGGCAACAGACAAACAGAGAACACAGGTATAAATGCACAGGGGAGAATGGGAAAGATGGGCGACACCTGGAGAGGGGTGGAGACAAGCACAAAGTGAGCTGAAACAGATCAGGGTGTGACAGTAATTTATAACACATTTTGCAGATTCATTCTTGGATGCCATTATAAAACACATCTTTGCACAATGTATGAATAACTAAATTGGCTGTCACCTCCAAACAGAAGACAACTGCACTGGTACCGATTTATTTTAAATGTATCAACTTACATCTTCTTGTGTATATTAAAGAACACCTAACTTTACAAGACTCACACTACTCCTTTCGACAACAGCAGAAATTACAAATGTGAAGGGTATATCCTAAGGTTGGAGTAAGATCTTTCAGATACGAAGGCCCAATTGACAAGAATAATTTACCTATAGAAATCAGGTCATTAAAATCACACAGTAATTTTAAGAAATACATTTTTCAAATATTAAGATGAAACTGTATGTTTTTAAACTCGTTTACATCCCTGTTAGCCTCTTAATCCTAACCCCTACTTTTTCAAACATTCTGTTAAAAATCGCGCAACATTTCAGTGTCCTGCTACTCATGCCAGGAATATAGTATATGCTTATGATTATTAGGTGTGGATAGAAAACACTCTGACGTTTCTAAAACTGGTTAAATCACGGCTGTGACTATAACAGAACGTGCGTTTCATCGAAAAGCGCCAGAAAATCTGTTCACTGAAAACTGGAAAATATATCAATGCGCCACTTGCAAACCAAATTACATGGGGCCGAGATTGCAATTCCTACAGCTTCCACATCATGTCACCAGTCTTGTCATTTGCCTAGGCTTTGTTTCTTGGTCAAACGAACAAGAGACAGCCCATTTCTTCCGGTCTCCGACAGGATGTTTTGGATGGGAAATATCCGGACATGATTTGAAGACGTGGAGCTATTGAATACACATCGCCCCGTGATCAATTTGATAGATTATTAACGTTTACTAATACCTAAAGTTGCATTACAAAAGTATTTCGAAGTGTTTTGTGAAAGTTTATCGTCGAATTTTTTAATTTAAAAAAATTACGTTGCGTTATAAAACGCTGTTTTTTCCTTGATCACACAGTCTTCATAGATCGATATCTAGGCTATATATGGACCGATTTAATCGAAAAAAAGACCCAATAGTGATGTTTATGGGACATCTAGGAGTGCCAACAAAGAAGATCGTCAAAGGTAATGAATGTTTTATATTTTATTTCTGCGTTTTGTGTAGCGCCGGCTACGCTAATTCTTTTGTTTGGGTCGCCTTCAGGTATTTTGGGGTGTTGCATGCTATCAGATAATAGCTTCTCATGCTTTCGCCGAAAAGCATTTTTAAAAATCTGACTTGTTGGCTGGATTCACAACGAGTGTAGCTTTAATTCAGTACCCTGCATGTGTGTTTTAATGAACGTTTGAGTTTTAATGAGTGCTATTAGCATTTAGCGTAGCGCATTTGCATTTCCAGATGTCTAGATGGGACGCATGCGTGACGGGTCGACTTAAGAGGTTAGTGAACATTTCTCATTTGCAAAGATCATCCATCCACGTGATAGGTGTGGCATATCAAGAAGCAGATTAGCCTCTTGAACCTCTGGGGGCAGTATTTAATTTTTGGATGAAAAACGTTCCCATTTTAAACAAGATATTTTGTCACGAAAAGATGCTCGACTATGCATATAATTGACAGCTTTGGAAAGAAAACACTCTGACGTTTCCAAAACTGCAAAGATATTGTCTGTGAGTGCCACAGAACTAATGCTACAGGCGAAACCAAGATGGAATTTCATACAGGAAGTGAGCCAGATTTTTGAGGCGCTGTGTTCCAATGTCTCCTTATATGGCTGTGAATGCGCAAGGAATGAGCCTACACTTTCTGTCTTTTCCCCAAGGTGTTTGCAGCATTGTGACGTATTTGTAGGCATATCATTGGAAAATTGACCATAAGAGACTACATTTACCAGGTGTCCGCTCGGTGTCCTCCGTCGAAACTATTGCGTAATCTCCAGGTGCGTGCATTGTTCCATTTTGAACAGAGGAGAAACCAAACTGCCACGAGTGACTTATCATCGAATAGATATGTGAAAAACACCTTGAGGATTGATTCTAAACAACGTTTGCCATGTTTCTGTCGATATTATGGAGTTAACTGTTGCTTCTACCCTCTACTTTTTTGAACATTCTGTTAAAAATCGCGCAACATTTCAGCGCCCTGCTACTCATGCCAGGAATATAGTACGTTCATATGGTTAGAATGTGTGGATAGAAAACACTCGGACGTTTCGAAAACTGGTTAAATCACGACTGTGGCTATAACATAACGTGCGTTACATCGGAAAGCGCAGGAAAACCTGATCACAGAAAATGGAAATAAATATCCTTGCGCCACTTCCAGCAATTGTTCACAGTGAGCCGAATTACATAAGACCGAGGTTTCAACTCCCACAGCATCCCCATGTTGTCTAGAGTCTGGTGAATTGATTCAGCTTTGATTCTTGGTTGAACCGAATCAGGGGAACCACTTACCTCCAGTCTCCGCCCAGATCATTTGGAAGAGCTCTCTCCTGAAATTTTTTCCAAGACGACAGCTAATGATTTTTACATCGCCTCCTGATGAATTTTATCGCTTATTAACGTTTACTAATACCTAAAGTTGCATTACAAACGTATTTCGAAGTGTTTTGTGAAAGTTTATCGTCGACTTTTTGAATTTAAAAAATGACGTTACGTTTTGAAAACGCTGTTTTTTTCGTTTATCACACAGTCTACATATAACGATATCTTGGCTTTATATGGACCGATTTAATCGAAATAAAGACCCAATAGTGTTTATGGGACATCTAGGAGTGCCAACAAAGAAGATGGTGAAAGGTAATGACTGTTTTCTATTTTATTGTGCGGTTTGTGTAACGCCGAAATGCTAATTATTTTGTTTACGTCCCCTGCGTGGCTTTTGTGTTGTAGTGTATTGGTGCATGCTATCAGATAATAGCTTCTCATGCTTTCCCCGAAAAGCATTTTAAAAATCTGACTTGTTGCCTGGATTCACAACGAGTGTAGCTTTAATTCGATACCCTGCATGTGTATTTTAATGAACGTTTGAGTTTTAACTAATACTATTAGCATTTAGCGTAGCGCATTTGCATTTCCAGAGCTCTAGTTGGGACGCAAGCGTCTCAAGTAGAAGCAAGAGGTTAATTTGGAAAAAAAGTTTGCGTTGTAATGACTGATTTTTTTTTTTCTTAGCCAAACGTGATGAACAAAAACGAGCGATTTCTCCTACACAAATAATATTTTTGGAAAAACTGAACATTTGCTATCTAACTGAGAGTCTCCTCATTGAAAACATCCGAAGTTCTTTAAAGCTAAATGAGCTAAATGCTTTTCTTGTTTTTGTGAAAATGTTGCCTGCTGAATGCTAGGCTTAATGCTATGCTAGCTATCAATACTCTTACACAAATGCTTGTGTAGCTATGGTTGAAAAGCATTTTTTGAAAATCTGAGATGACAGTGTTGTTAACAAAAGGCTAAGCTTGTGAGCCAATATATTTATTTCATTTAATTTGCGATTTTCATGAATAGTTAACGTTGCGTTATGGTAATGAGCTTGAGGCTATAATTACGGGATTGCTCGTCGCAACAGGTTAAGATCACTACACAGCTGCACCTTGTCCTGGGGAACATAAAGGCCACTCTAAAATGTGCAGTTTTGTCACACAACACAATGCCACAGATGTCTCAGGTTTTGAGGGAGTGTGAAATTGGCATGCTGACTGCAGGAATGTCCACCAGAGAATTGTTAATTTCTATTCCATAAGCCGCCTCCAACATCGTTTTAAAGAATTTGGCAGTACGTCCAACCAGCTTCACAACAGCAGATCATGTGTAACCATGTAACGGCATTCCTTCCTAACCCTAACCCCAACCCTCTTTTGAGGAGGAGAAGTGAGAAGGATCGGAGGACCAATGCGCAGCGTGGTAAGTGTCCATAACGTTTTATTTTAAGATATAAACTGAACACTATGAAAATACAAAACAATAAACGTGAACATGAACGAAACCGAAACAGTACCGTGTGGCAACAAACACACACATGGAAAACAAACACCACAACTCAAAAGTGAAACCCAGGCTACCTAAGTATGATTCTCAATCAGAGACAACTAATGACACCTGCTTCTGATTGACAACCATACTAGGCTGAACTCAAAACCCCAACATAGAAAAACACACATAGACTGCCCACCCCAACTCACGCCCTGACCATACTAAATAAAGACAAAACAAAGGAAATAAAGGTCAGAACGTGACAGTACCCCTCCCAAAGGTGCGGACTCCGGTCGCAAAACCTGAACCTATAGGGGAGGGTCTGGGTGGGAGTCTGTCCACGGTGGCGGCTCCTGGCTGACTGGCGGCTCTGGCGGCTCCTGGCTGACTGGCGGCTCTGGCGGATCCTGGCTGACTGGCGGCTCTGGCGGCTCCTGGCTGACTGGCGGTTCTGGCGGCTCCTGGCTGACTGGCGGTTCTGGCGGCTCAGGACAGACGGTTGACTCTGGCGGCTCAGGACAGACGGGAGACTCCGGCAGCTCAGGACACGCGGGGGACTCCGGCAGCTCCGGAGTGAAGGGCGATTCCGGCATCGCCGGTGTGACAGGCGGTTCCCGGAGGCTCCTTGCAGGCTGGCGGCTCCTGGCTGACTGACGGCTCTGGCGGCTCCTTGCTGGCTGACAGCTCTGGTGGCTCCTGGCTGACTGGCGGCTCTGGCGGCTCCTGGCTGACTGGCGGCTCTGGCGGCTCCTGGCTGACTGGCGGCTCAGGACAGACGGGAGACTCTGGCAGCTCAGGACAGACGGGAGACTCCGGCAGCTCAGGACACGCGGGGGACTCCGGCAGCTCCGGAGTGAAGGGCGATTCCGGCATCGCCGGTGTGACAGGCGGTTCCCGGAGGCTCCTTGCAGGCTGGCGGCTCCTGGCTGACTGACGGCTCTGGCGGCTCCTTGCTGGCTGACAGCTCTGGTGGCTCCTGGCTGACTGGCGGCTCTGGCGGCTCCTGGCTGACTGGCGGCTCTGGCGGCTCCTGGCTGACTGGCGGCTCAGGACAGACGGGAGACTCTGGCAGCTCAGGACAGACGGGAGACTCTGGCGGCTCAGGACAGACGGGAGACTCTGGCGGCTCAGGACAGACGGGAGACTCTGGCGGCTCAGGACAGACGGGAGACTCTAGCGCTGGACAGGCGGGAACACCTGTAGGCAGAAGATGGAGAGACAGCCTGGTGCGGGGGCTGCCACCGGAGGGCTGTTGCGTGGAGGTGGCACTGGGTAGACCGGACCGTGCAGGTGCACTGGAGTCCTTGAGCACCGAGCCTGCCCAACCTTACCTGGTTGAATGCTCCCCGTAGCCAGGCCAGTGCGGCGAGGTGGAATATCCCGCACTGGGCTGTGCTGGCGAACCGGGGACACCATCCGTAAGGCTGGTGCCATGTACGCCAGCCCGAGGAGACGCACTGGAGACCAGATGCGTAGAGCCGGCTTCATGGCACCTGGTTCGATGCCCACTCTAGCCTGGCCGATACGAGGAGCTGGAATGTACCGCACCGGGCTATGCACGCTTCCTGGGGAAACTGTGCGCTTCACCGCATAACACAGTGCCTGCCCGGTCCCTCTCGCTCTCCAGTAAGCACGGGAAGTTGGCGCAGGTCTCCTACCTGAACTCGCCACACTCCCCGTGTACCCTCCCCAAGAAATGTTTGGGGCTGCTTCTCGGGCTTCCAGCCACGCTGCCGTGCTGCCTCCTCATACCGGCGCCTTTCTGCTTTCGCTGCCTCCAGCTCTGCTTTGGGACGGCGATATTCCCCTGGCTGAGTCCAGGGTCCTTTGCCGTCCAGAATTTCCTCCCAAGTCCATCTCTGCAGGTATCGCTGCCTCTCCTGCTGCTGCTGCCTGTTACCACGCTGCTTGGTCCTTGGTTGGTGGGTGTTTCTGCAACGGCATTCCTCCTCCTCTACTGAGGAGGAGAAGGGAGAAGGATCGGAGGACCAATGCGCAGCATGGTAAGTGTCCATAACGTTTTATTTTAATATATAAACTGAACACTATGAAAATACAAAACAATAAACGTGAACATGAACGAAACCGAAACAGTACTGTGTGGCAACAAACACACACATGGAAAACAAACACCACAACTCAAAAGTGAAACCCAGGCTACCTAAGTATGATTCTCAATCAGAGACAACTAACGACACCTGCCTCTGATTGACAACCATACTAGGATGAACTCAAAACCCCAACATAGAAAAACACACATAGACTGCCCACCCCAACTCACGCCCTGACCATACTAAATAAAGACAAAACAAAGGAAATAAAGGTCAGAACGTGACAAACCACACCAGACCAGGACCTCTACATCCGGCTTCGTCACCTGAGGGATCGTTTGAGACCAGCCACCCAGACAGCTGATGAAACTGTGGGTTTGCACAACCAAGGAATTTTTGCCAAAACTGTCAAATAACGTCATAGGAAAGCTCACCTGTGTGATCGTCGTCCTCACCAGGGTCTTAACCTGGCTGCAGTTCGGCGTTGTAACCGACTTCAGTGGGCAAATGCTCACCTTTGATGGCCACTGATACCCTGGAGAAGTGTGTTCTTCATGGATGAATCCCGGTTTCAACTGTACCAGGCAGATGGTAGACAGCGTTTATGGCGTCTTCTGGGTGAGCGTTTTGCTGATGTCAATGTTGTGAACAGAATTTGAATGCACAAAGATACCATGAAGAGATACTCAGGGCCATTGCCGTGCCATTCATCCTTGCCATCACCTCATGTTTCAGCATGATAATGCACGGCCCCATGTCGCAAGGATCTGTACAACATTCACAGTTCATCCACGGCCTGCTTACTGTACTCACCTGACATGTCACCCATGTTTGGGATGCTCTGGATCGACTTGTTCGGAAGCATGTTCCAGTTCCCGCCAATATCCAGCAACTTCACACAGCTATTGAATAGGAGTGGGACAACATTCCACAGGCCACAATCAACAGCCAGATCAACTCTATGCAAAGGAGATGTCGCTCTGCATGAGGCAAATGCTGGTCACACCAGATACTGACTGGTTTTCTGATCCAGGCCCCTACCTTTTTTTAAGTATCTGGGACCATCAGATGCATATCTGTATTCCCAGTCATGTGAAATCAAAAGATTAGCGCCTAATTTATTTATTTCAATTGACTGATTTCCTTATATGAACTGTATCTCAGTAAAATCTTTGAAATGGTTGCATGTTGTGTTTATATTTTTGTTCAGTATAGTTGTATTAGTCGTTTTTATTCGTTGTAGGCCTATTAGTAGTTGCACAACAAACTTTGTATGCTGTTAATGTAAGTTTGTATTATTATTTTATTAATATTATTATTAGACAGTGGTTGCCATATTATTATTGTTACCAAGTATTGTTTTTGTTTTTGTTTTTGTCATTTGGATACTCTTGAAAACGAGATGGTGCATCTAAAGAGATTTTATCCTGCAAAATGAAAATGTTTAAATATTAATAATGACCTTGAGTTGAGTTGAGTTTATTTTATTTTTAATCAACGTTCCAGTAAAAGTGCCGGTATTAGCCAGCCGGCTCATTTTAAACCGCAGTCCCAAGGCAGGTTATTAAAAACAATTACAATATAGACAATAGCAACATAGGACAAGCAAGACATAGCATACAGACAGACATTCAAGCTCTGTATAGTTGGTTGTTCATCATTGCTAGACAGCCATTTTTAAGTCTTGCCATAGGTTTTCAAGACGATTTACATCTAAACTGTATTTAGGCCACTCAACATTCAATGTTGTCTTGTTAAGCATCTCCAGTGTATATTTGGCCTTGTGTTTTAGGTTATTGTCCTGCTGAAAGGCGAATTTGTATCTCTAGGATTTCCTCTACGATTTTGCCTGTGCTTAACTCTATTCCATTTATTTTTATCCTAAAAAAAACTCCCTAGTCCTTGCCGATGACAAGCATACCCATAACATGATGCAGCCACCACCATGCTTGAAAAAATGAAGAGTGGTACTTAGTGTTGCGTTTTCCCCCGAACATAATGCTTTGTATTCAGGACATACATTTAATTTCTTTGCCACATTTTTGGCAGTTTTACTTTAGTAACTTATTGCAAGCAGTATGTATGTTTTGGAATATCTGTACAAGCTTCCATCTTTTCACTCTGTCATATAGGTTAGAATTGTGGAGTAACTAAAATTTTGTTGATTCATCCTCAGTTTTCTCATATCACAGCCATTAAACTCTGCAACTGTTTCAAAGTCACCATTGGCCTCATGCTGAAATCCCTGAGCGGTTTTCTTCCTCTCCAGCAACTGAGTTAAGAAGGACGCCTGTATCTTTGTAGTGACTAGGTGTATTGATACATCATCCAAAGTGTAATTAATATCTTCCCCATGCTTAAAGGGATATTCAATGTCTGCTTTTTTAAATTTGTACCCATCTACCAATAGGAGCCCTTTTTTGCGAGGAAAATCTTGCTGGATTTTTGTGGTTGAATCGGTGTTTGAAATGCACTGCTCGACTGAGTGACCTTTACAGATCACTGTATTTGTGGGGTACAGAGATAAGGTATTCATTAAACAAATCATGCTAAACACTATTAGAGTGATCCAAGCAACATATTACGTGACTTGTTAAGCAAACGTTTACTACTGAACTGATTTAAGCTTGTCATAAAGAAAGGGGTTGAAAACTTAATGACTCAGGACATTTCAGCTCCTCATTTGTGAAATTGTGAAAATGCCTTAAAACATAATTCCACTTTGACATTATGGGGGTACTGTGTGTGGGCCAGTGACAAAAACATCTCAAATTCAGGCTGTAACACAACAAAATGTGGAAAAAGTCAAGGGGTGTGAATTCTTTCTGAAGGCACTGGACATAATGATGACTTTTGTTTGCCTGACAGTCACTTCAAAGCTTTTGGACATATTTGAATGTAATGCATATCTATCATGTCAAGATTCATATGTAGACACATCATAACATTTAGCCAAGGACACACTTTCAACTTGTATGGTTCTTCAAGAAGCTGGAAAACTGCATGGATCTATTTGTGGTTTCAAATAAATGCACAGCAAGTTATTTTCCTCCACCTTCATTGCCAAGTTAATTTGGGCTCTGTCCAAATTGGTTGATGATTTAAATCTTTCCTTTATTTGTTAAATCTCCATGGGTAAACAGGATTAGTTCAACAGGGAGATGGATTATCAAGCTCTATTAAGTGCTGCCCACACAATTACATTTTTCATTTAATTTCTAAATTTTTTAAAATGTAAATCAGCGAAGGCTTATGTTTTCAGTGGATGCCAAGTTCATTGACGTGTGCATGTATTTGAATGAAAACATGTACAGTGGATTTGGAAAGTATTCAGACCCCTTGACCTTTTCCACATTTTGTTACGTTACAGCCTTATTAAAAAATGCATTAAATTGTTTATTCCTCATCAATCTACACACTATACCCGATAATGACAAAGCAAAAAAAGGTTGTTAGATATTTTTACAAATGTATTAAATAGAAAAAGCTGATATCACATTTAAGTAAGCATTCAGACCCTTTACTCAGTACATTATTGAAGCAGCTTTGTCAGTGATTACAGACTCGAGTCTTCTTGGGTATGATGCTACAAGCTTGGCACACCTGTATTTGGGGAGTTTCTCCCATTCTTCCCTGCATATCCTCTCAAGCTCTGTCAGGTTGGATGGGGAGCATGTTGCACAGCTATTTTCAGATCTCTCCAGAAATGTTCGATCAGGTTCAAGTCCGGGCTCTGGCTGGGCCACTCAAGGACATTCAGAGACGTGTCTCGAAGCAACTACTCCTTTTTCTTGGCTGTGTGCTAAGGGTCGTTGTCCAGTTGGAAGGTGAACCTTCACCCTAGTCTGAGGTCCTGAGCGCTCTGGAGCAGGTTTTCATTAAGGATCCATCTGTACTTTGCTCCGTTCATTTTTCCCTTAATCTTGACTAGTCTCCCTGTCCCGGCCGCTGAAAAACATCCCGACAGCATGATGCTGCCACCACTGTGCTTCACCGTAGGGAAGCTGTCATGTGCCTTTTATTGAGGAATGGCTTCCGTCTGGCCACTCTACCATAAATGCCTGATTGGTGGAGTGCTGAAGAGATGGTTGTCCTTCTGTAAGGTTCTCCAATCTCCAGAGAGGAAGTCTGGAGCTCTGTCAGAGTGACCATCGGGTTCTTGGTCACCTCTCTAACCAAGGCCCTTCTTCCCTGATTGCTCAGTTTGGCTGGGCGACCAGCTCTAGGAAGAGTGTTGGTGGTTCTAAACTTCTTCCATTTAAGAATGATGGAGGCCACTATGTTCTTGGGGACGTTCAATGCTGCAGAATTTTTTTTCTACCCTTCCCCAGATCTGTGCCTCGACACAATCCTGTCTCTGAGCTCTACAGACAATTCCTTCAACCTAAGCACTTAGTTTATGCTCTGAAATGCACTGTCAACTGTGGGAACCTTATATAGACAGGTGTGTGACTTTAATCGATTTTTAATGGAATCAGGGTGCACCTGAGCTTAATTTCGAGTCTCGGAGCAAAGGCTCCGAATACTGATTTAAATAAGGGATTTCTATTTTTTATTTTTAAAACCTGTTTTTTGCTTTGTCATTTTGGGGTATTGTGTGTAGATTGATGAGAACATTTGTATATTTTATTCAATACATTGTAGAATAAGGCTGTAACATAACAAAATGTGGTAAAAGGGAAGGGGTCTCCATCTTTTTCCATCATCATAACACTGCAGCAATCACAAACTTTCTGTCCAAAAACAATGCAGAAAAATGTATCCATGGTTTTGTCACTTCTAGATTACTACTGCAATGCTCTACTTTCCGGCTATCCGGAAGAGAGACTCAGGCTCGGTGTTGACCTTGAAGTATTTTTTGAAGACTCATCTCTTCAGTAGGTCATATGATTGAGTGTAGTCTGGCCCAGGTGTGTGAAGGTGAATGGAAAGTCACTGGAGCGACGAACTGCCCTTGCTATCTCTGCCTGGCCGGTTCCCTTTTCCTCCACTGGGATTCTCTGCCTTTAACCCTATTACGGGGGCAGACTAAATGGCTTACTGGTGCTCTTCCATGCCATCCTTAGGAGGGGTGCGTCACTTGAGTGGGTTGAGTCACTGATGTGATCTTCATATCCGGGTTGGCGCCCCGCTCAGGTTTGTGTCGTGGGGGAGATCTTCATGGGCTATACTCGGCCTTGTCTCAGGGTGGTAGGTTAGTGGTTGAAGATATCCCTCTAGTGGTGTGGGGGCTGTGCTTTGGCAAAGTGAGTGGGGTTATATCCTACATGTTTGGCCCTGTCCAGCGGTATCGTCGGACGGTGCCACAGTTTCTCCCAACCCCTCCTGTCTCAGCCTCAAGTATTTATGCTGCAATAGTTTGTGTCGGGGGGCTAGGTTCAGTCTGTTATATCTGTCTTTATCCTGTCTTATCCGGTGTCCTGTGTGAATTTAAGAATGCTTTCTCTAATTATCTCTTTCTCATTCTCTCGTCCCCCTGAGGACCTGAGCCCTAGGACCATGCCTTAGGACGACCTGGCCCGATGACTACTTGCTATCCCCAGTCCACCTGGTCGTGCTGCTGCTCCGTTTCAACTGTTCTGCCTGCGGCTATGGAACCCTGACCTGTTCACTGGATGTGCTACCTTGTCCCGGACCTGCTGTTTTGGACTCTCTCTCTACCGCACCTGCTGTTTCTAACTCTGAATGATCGGCTATGAAAAGCCAACTAGCATTTACTTTTGACGTGCTGACCAGTTGCACCCTCTACAACCACTGTGATTATTATTTTCTGACCCTGCTGGTCATCTATGAACATTTTAACATCTTGGCCATGTTCTGGTATAATCTCCACTCGGCACAGACAGAAGAGGACTGGCCAACCCTCAGAGCCTGGTTCCTCTCTAGGCTTCTTCCTAGGTTCTGGCCTTTCTAGGAAGTTTTTCAAAGCCACCGTGCTTCTACATCTGTATTGCTTGCTGTTTGGGGTTTTAGGTTGGGTTTCTGTACAGCACTTTGTGACATCGGATGATGTAAAAAGGGATTTATAAATACATTTGATTGAATACTTTCCGAATGCACTGTATTTGTTTTTATGTCAGAAATGTGTAGCTGGGTGCTATCACCAGACTGTTCGAAATTACCAATGAGAATAGATTGATCAATGCTTTTCATTCTCGACGCAGTAGTTTTTTACACTTTGCAAATGTCCTTATTTTCCACAACTTAACAAATTAACAAATTGCTGTATCTTCATTGAATGGCCCCTGCCTGGCCAGTCTAGTGTCGAAAAATGCTCAATACATTTTATAACCTCAGCAAAAAAAGAAACGTCCCTTTTTCAGGACCCTGTCTTTCAACGATAATTTGTAAAAATCCAAATAACTTCACAGATCTTCATTGTAAATGAATGAACCATAAACAATTAATGAACCTGCACCTGTGGAACGGTCGTTAAGACACTAACAGCTTATAGACGGTAGGCAACTAAGGTCACAGTTATAAAATCTTAGGATACTAAGAGGCCTTTCTACTGACTCTGAAAAACACCCAAAGAAAGGTATCCAGGGTCCCTGCTCATCTGCGTGAACGTGCCTTAGGCATGCTGCAAGGAGACATGAGGACTGCAGATGTGGCCAGGGCAATAAATTGCAATGTCCGTACTGTGAGACGCCTAAGACAGCGCTACAGGGAGACAGGACGGACAGCTGATCATCCTCACAGTGGCAGACCATGTGTAACAACACCTTCACAGGATCGGTACATCCGAACATCACACCTGCAGGACAGGTACAGGATGGCAAAAACAACTGCCTGAGTTACACCAGGAACGCACAATTCTTCCATCAGTGCTCAGACTGTCCGCAATAGGCTGAGAGAGGATGGACTGAGGGCTTGTAAGCCTGTTGTAAGGCAGGTCCTCACCAGAAATAGCCGCACAAACCCACCGTCGCTGGACCAGGCAGGACTGGCAAGAAGATCTCTTCACTGACGAGTCACGGTTTTGATTTGTGTTCACGGTCGGATTTGTGTAATGAGTGTTGCACCGAGGCCTGCACTCTGGAGCGGGATAGATTTGCAGGTGGAGGGTCCGTCATGGTCTGGGGTGCTGTGTCACAGCATCATCGGACTGAGCTTGTTGTCATTGCAGGCAATCTCAACGCTGTGCGTTACAGGGAAGACATCCTCCTCCCTCATGTGGTACCCTTCCTGCAGGCTCATCCTGACATGACCCTCCAGCATGACAATGCCACCAGCCATACTCCTCGTTCTGTGCGTGATTTCCTGCAAGACAGGAATGTCATTGTTCTGCCATTGCCAGCGAAGAGCCCAGATCTCAATCCTATTGAGCACATCTGGGGCCTGTTGGATCAGAGGGTGAGGGCTAGGGCCATTCCCACCAAAAATGTCTCGGAACTTGCAGGTGCCTTGGTGGAAGAGTGGGGTAACATCTCACAGCAAGAACTGGCAAATCTGGTGCAGTCCATGAGGAAGAGATGCACTGTTCAGTTGATGTCTCAGTTGTTGAATCATGTTATGTTCATACAAACATTTACACGTGAAGTTTGCTGAAAATAAATGCTGCTGACAGTGAGAGGATGTTTCTTTTTTTGCTGAGTTTATTATGACAGCGTACAAAAAATATTTCTCATGAACACATCCCACTTTATCCTAGCGAACTCTTGACAGTGAAAGCCTGTCCAGCAGATCTCTGTATATCTCGTTCTTAGCTCGCCGCCCTGTTAATTCCACTTTCTCAGACATATGTTGTTGCCAGGGCCGATGCAATCCTCTGAACAGTAAGTGGTGTTCCTTATTGTGGCTGGGTGTGCTGTCACCGCCTATTCATCTCCATTCAGCCTGGTCACTCGGGTAGCTTTCTCCCCCAGCGAGGGCTGCCGTGTGGCGGCATGAGATGATGGATCTGTGGGGCTGGGGCTTTTATAGTGGATTAGACCTGGCTTGTCGATGTATCGCCGTAAGAGCCCGCCCTGCCAGTCCTCGCCTGGTGTCGGCATATGCCATATTCGGAAGTGCTGTGGAAAAGTGTTGACCTCGGAGGCGGTCCCAGACTCTGTGTTAGCATCCCGTCGACGAGGGTGTCCCTAGCAGATGGAGCTGAACAAGGGTATGACTCCCCCTCGCCTTGCCTCTGCCGGTGGTGTGAATCAGTGAGATGTTTTAATTTGCACTTTGTGCTGAGGCTGCCGGGGCTGGCTGCGAAGCCAAGGTAAACCCTGACAGACTGTAAACTGTTCTCAAGGACTGCTGTCTGGAATGGCTATGAAGAAACGAAACAGATGGGATGGTATATTACTACCTCAACCATAGTTGCATTAGCCGTAGAGAGGACACACTGCCAGTGAATAGTGTGTTGCCTGGATGGGATAGTTGGAGCAGCAGATGCTTAGTCATAAAGAGAGCTGCATGATTGTTTCAGCAACGTGAGCTTGAAGAGACCAGTGAGAGTTTTTAGGATATTAGTAAAGCATTAGAGGGCCTGAATAAGACTTTAACTGCAATACACTTTTCCAATTATTGACTTGATAACCACCTTTGATTGGTTGACACATCCTATTAGAGTAAAGACAGTGTTTATTAGCAGACAGCTCCTTCTAATGGAGAGTCTCGTCATTCTGTGTGTGTGTGTGCATGCGTACATACGTGTGTGTGTGTGTGCGTGTGCGTGTGTGTGTGTGTGTGCATGCGTACATACGTGTGTCTGTGTGTGTGTGTGTGTGTGTGTGTGTGTGTGTGTGTGTGTGTGTGTGTGTGTGTGTGTGTGCGTGTGTGTGTGTGTGTGTGTGTGTGTGTGTGTGTGTGTGTGTGTGTGTCTGTGTGTGTGTGTGCACGTGTGTGTGCAAGTGTGCATGTGTCTGGCCTCTGTGTTCGTTCCGATGACACACCACAGTAGAGACTGCATTAGCGATCCTCAAGTCAATGCTAATTGAGTTGGTCTGGGATAGAGCGCAAAATGGAAATATTATATTACAGGTGGACAGAGAGAGATAGACATACACTCATGCAGTTGGTCTCCAGATTGTATTATCCCAATGCAGATAATGACCACCCGTGCTACTTATTCCCCACATTGCTAATCCATGTAATAGATTATCTGAAGTTAAGCTAAAAACGATCCCACTTTTCTCTGTCAGATTGTTGCAAGAGCTCAATTCACATTGTCCAAGCCAATAATGCAAAGTGATCGAGTGATGAAAAATGTGTTAATATATCACTCTGTACATACTTTTGGTACTGTGTTGAACTAAGTCATTAGGCAACACGACTAAAGACGCATTGGAATTTACTGTGTATCCTAAGAAAACACAACATACCCACTGGATATTTCACCATTGGGCCATGGATCTTTTGAAATTATAATTCAACAGCGTATGGATTTCCACTGTATTCATGCATCTCTCTGACGCGTTCATGAAAAACGCTGCGTGTATGCAGCTTACATTCTATAGAATAAATGAAAAAGCAGACTCCATTATGCCCTAGCCTAATGTACCTTGTTAGTGGATGTGCTATACCACGGGGTGTGGGAACCATACTAATGAAGTCTCTCTCTGACTGCTACTTTAGCTTTATATGTTGTGAAGTAACTAGAATCTCCCATTGTTTCTCCAAAGCTCCCTACAGCTTCTCTGTAGCCCCGGGCAATTATTTTGAGTTATATAATTTGTTTTTTGGTTCTGCCATTTACTTGTTCTATTATTGCACATGGTTGACTACATGTTTACTTCATCCTATTCCAAAACAGATGACATGCAATTTCATTTAACCTACACGCCGTCCTCCACCATCTTCACCTTGACTTGCTTCGATAGGTGCAAAATGGGGTCCACCGGGGTCTCCCACGTCATCTGTCAATATATTTCATCACTCTGAATGTATCAGATTCAGCAGGCTGACAGGAATCTGACACGGACAGCTTTTCAATTGGTACGTTGACCTTGTTTTATATCCTGAGACATATGTGTTGAATGATTCGCTCCTCTTTAAATATCTTCCTCCGTTCTTATTGTGAACGGTGGGCAGTACAGCAGCACGGCAGCAAGGAGCCTGATAATGAATGCAATCAGAAAGAGGCAGAGTTGCTAGGCAGTTGCCGGTCTTGTTCTAGAGAGGAAACGGCACATTAGTATGCATGTAGGATGGGAGGTTGTGCAGGGAAATATGAAGGATGGGTTGCTAATTGAAGACATTGTAAAAAGAGAGAGAAGCCGCTTCTCCACATTCAATCAACAGTTCCTGATGGAGCAGAATGGAATTTTTGAAGCAATTCCTGTCACTTGTGAATTTATTCCTAACACCCGTCTTTGAGACTTTCTACCATGTCAAATTGCATGTTCAAAAAGGTGACATGATATTGTACAGTTTCTTGTATAAAATAATAATGTTGAACTTTGCCCGGACAATGCCAAGGCCATCATTAGTTTCAACAGGCTGTGTGGATTCTCAGTCTTTTTTATATTTTTATATATCTATTTCCTTTGTATCATAGCAGTTATCCCCCTCTGGAAAGGTCAGTTGAAAATCTTTCACTTTACAATAATAGTCGCATACGACTTATTTCTTGAAGTCTAGGGAAATTCATATGATGTGTTTAATTAACCACACTGGTTTTTGTGTCATAGAAATATGCCAAAAGTATAGTTTTAAACATGTATCATGCAACAATCATTCAAAGCAGGATATACTGCATGTGTAACTCACAGGAGGCTGCTGAGGGGAGGACGGCTCGTAATAACGGCTGGAATGGAGTGAATGGAATGGCATCAAACACATGGAAAACATGTGTTTCATTCATTTGTTTACCATTCCATTTATCCCATTCCAGCCGTTACTACGAGCCCGTCCTTAAGGTGCCACCAACCTCCTGTTGTATAACTTTAGCATGAAAAAATGGCCGTGTTTGCGTGGGTAAGCATGTTAATCTGACTGTACTAATGACATGCTTACTGGTCAGTTGTTGAGTGGGAGGCTGGGTAGTACCACTAGTACCACACCAGCAGAGGGAGGCCCTCTGGGCCAGAGGATACCAAGTGATGGGAGATTGGTATCCAGGACAGCCCTGGTCTCCCACCCACCTCTCCCCTTCTCTATGCAGCTGTCAATCAGAGGAGAGCACAGAGAGGGTGAAAGAGGGTTTTCATTTTCTTGTAGTCTTACGTAGCATGTTACTGACACAATACTACGACTTATCGACATACTGTTTTTCCGCATGATCATGTGCTGCTATTTGTTAAGACGAGCCACCAATTATTCTGTTGACTTCAGCACTGTAGGTATTATTAAACTGGGGGATTTTAGAAAACGATGCCAACAATGTGTTACTTAATCCTCCAATATCCTAAACATGGGGGCTTACATGGCCAACCTACACAAGGGGCATTACAATAAATAATGCCTGATAAAACGTAATCATGTTGGAATGCAAGGCGCCAGAGAGACTTGTAAAGGAAACCAAACTAATGGGCGATTCAAAATGTAATTGTATTTCCCTATGTTCTCTGTTATTTGTGTTCTCTGCTATGAAATACTTTAGTGATGAAGAATGAACAGGATTGAGGATGATTGCTAATTTAAACGCGATGTACATTCAACCGGTCTGGTTGTGTACACAAAAGCATTACGTCCGGTTGTTAAATATTCTCCATGTATGACTAACATCACTAGTGAAATAATGTCTGAGTGTCACTGTTGATTATGATGATATGTGTGAAGAATGGTTATGTCTATATGCATCCTTACGTGTTTTGTTTCATATCCATGTCAGGGGATAAAACCCAATGTTGCTTTCAATCTTTAATGTTAAAGTCATATCTTTTGAGTCAGAAGGATGTAAGCAGAAGAAAGGAAGTGCATTGAATTCCATTTATTATTCATCACTTCCCCTGCCCACCTCAGGTGCCCACATGCCTACCGTGCCATCTATCTTAGTATCCCTACCCACTCTCAATCTGTTCAGCTGTAACTACGCACCAAAACCGGGAGGAGGAAAAATATAGAAATAATGATATTGGGTTTTGGACACACCATTGTCTGTTTCCAAGGCAGGCAGAGTGAGTGTTTGAGTCTGGCAACGGGCTGCTTGTATGGCTGGGAATGTGTATGCTTGTGAGGTGCCTCAGCCACCGGCTGGCCTAATGTCCTATGACCGAGCAGTAAAGGGGGGAGACTTTTTTAATATCTCTCTGAGCTGCAGCCTGAAATAGACTGACAGGTCCAATTACAGAGCCCAGCTCCACATTGACTGCTCAGTGGACAAATACAACCTCCACATATCCCCAAGGATAAGGCATCCTCGTCCAAACAGAGAGGTAAAGAAGAAAAACAGAATTAGGTCTGACTGTTACGCCTCTTAAATCAGCCTGATACAATGCAGCAATCAGACGGCATTTTTGATTATGCCCTTATCCCTCCTTCTGTCCTGAAATTTTTACATTTGTCAACATGGTTCGCATTCGCAAAGATAGAAACGTTCCCCCCTCTCAACCCCCCTTGGGGGTTTGGAAGGTGATGCAGGAAAGCACCACCAGTCAGTCAAGTTGATAGATGAAATATTCCTGTTTGTATCTGATATTCGCTGTAGAGAAAGTGAAAAGAAATAAAGTGAGAAAGACAAATGTTTGAAAAGATGACAGCCAACTACAGCCAACTGCACTGCAGGAAATGCACACTTGTAGTGTATTCAATGTTTTAAAAGGCTTCTAAAGTTTGTAATTCCCACATTAAAATGTCAGGCTTGATTTGCCCTAATGAAAAATGTATTAATCTAACTGCACTGTCCAATTTACAGTTACTATTACAGTGAAATAATACCATGCTATTGTTTGAGGAGAGTGCACAATCAACAACATGAACAGTTATTAATAAACATATTAGGCACATTTGGGCAGTATTGATACAAAATTGAAACAGAAATACAATGGTTCATTGGATCAGTCTAAACCTTTGCACATAGACTGATGCCATCTAGTGGCCAAAATCTAAATTGCACATGGGCTGGAATAACCCATTATGGCCTTTATCTTGCAGTTCAAAGAAGATGGTACGAAATAAATACTTTTACCAGATCTATTGTGTTATAATCTACTACATTCCTTTCACATTTCCATAAACTTCAAAGTGTTTCCTTTCAAATGGTACCAAGAATATGCATATCCTTGCTTCAGGGCCCGAGCTACAGGCAGTTAGATTTGGGTATGTCATTTTAGGCGAAAATTGAAAAAAAGGAGCTAATCCTTAACCCCTACAAAAGATTTCCATTAATTATAATCCACATAATAATTCACACTTCCTGTTGCTCCAGGATTATTTTCCTGCTGTAGGAAACTGGCTATAAACCAGCCAACTAAGTGTAGTCATTTGAAATTAGATGGAGATGGACTTGGGGTCAGAGGTTCATCCATAGCTGCCCCCCACCTTTCCCCTGACTCATTGTCAACCTCTTCATGCGGTCCATCCCCATCTGTTTCCACAGCTGTTCACTGCCGGGGAATAAAAAGGTGATTTTTAATTTACAGACTCATGCTTTTTAGACGCTCCATAACCCATTTGTAACTGAAACACCAGCAGAACTGTTCTCTATTCAAATCGTATTTCTTTATTTAAAGAATATAATTCAATTCCCTTGCTTTCCTTCTTCAAATCCAGCTTTTAATAAAATAGATCATAAGGTTATATTCAGTTCTTTATAACAATTTATGTGTTGGGAAAACGTTGTCTAAACTATAATTAAAATAAATAGTCATGCATGCTGATGATGTTCCTTTTTACCTCTTGAATATAGTCTTAAATGAGATGGTATCAGAAAATCAACGCAAAAGGCAATCTCAAGGCAAGCCTGTCTGATGTGGATTACAAATGAATCTTTAACGGTCTCTGACTACGATTAGAGACGTTTTAGACCAGACAGTGGTATGAATATTATTTGACTGTAAACAGAGCTCAAAAAGCCAGGTGCTGCAAAAGTGGTCGCATGTCTTTCAGAAAGCTAGGTTCATGTTATTGTACATCCTATATCCAATCCCCAGCCAGCCTCTCAATGACTATGCTTAAGTATGCACTCAGAGCCCCAAACCACTGGTGAATGACCATTAGGCTATTCCTCTATACAACTGCTTGCAAACTGGAACCCAAATAAAAGCTGACAGACAATTATTAGCAACACTCCTTACTTGTAATATGATTACTCCCCATCAACCCCAGGATAATGAATGTGGTATGTAATACAATTTCTGAAAGACTGTTTATGCCCAATAAAATCCATTAAGGGGTCAGATGGAGATAAAATAGTGGATAATGCTATGAGCCCACCAGCCTGTCAAGCACATTAGTCTGCTATTAGCTCCCTGGTTCCCATAGAAACCCCAAGCAGGGGATGACTGACTCTGCCTATGTCCCCTTCAGGAATTAATCGACCTTCTAACTTTTCCCTTTCCCCATCACAGTGAAACGATTGGCCTGTGTCAGCATCACTGAGCCTTCAGGCCCCAAGTTTTTATTGTCACGTGCACTTACAGTAAAATGCCTTTCTTGCTTGCTCTTTACCAACAATGCAGTAGTACTATAAAAAAAGACATAAAAAAGTCAAGTAGAACAAAAACACACAAGAAATAGAAATAAGAAAACGAGAAAGTAAGTAAGCTATATACAGTATCAGTTCCAGGGTCAGTGCCAATACCATATTTACAATGTGGAGGGATACTGGAGTGGTAGTGTTAGACATGTATACGGCAAGGGGACTAGGCATCAGAATATATGATAAACAGAGTAGCAGCAGCATACATGATGATTGTATGTGAATGTGTGTGCCTGTGTGTAGAGCAGTGATGAAAGTAAGCCGATAAGGTCCGGTACAGCCTCCCAGCAAAATAAATAGTGGGGTATGCTGTAGGCTACAGGTAACACATGAGCTCTTCACAATTAACACAAAATGTCAAGAAATCCATAGTCTTTTACACCATTATTTAACATTACCGGATGTCAGCTAAGTGAACAATGAGTGAATTGACTTGAAACCGGGTGGTAAATGCTCCAATAAGAAAACAAACATTTTTCTAAGGCGATTGATGATCAAAACAAGGCAGAGATGAGCAGCCGAGACCGAGGCGTGCAATTAAGTCTACAAGTGTATGCCTAATGACGATAACAGAATGTTGGTACAATACACCGAAGTGTTTTGTAACAGATGTCTCTTCCCATTACACAAATTGTGGGTGCACAGTGCATTGCTGGGGTTTGGATGCTGGAAATATTTGTGAGTGGACGAATGTGCACGGGTTGGCTACAGGAGCGCCTTTTTGAAGTGATTGTTTGACAATCAGATGAAAACATCATGACTGGTTGTGTTTGTTACATTAAAAGTCATGGGCGGCGCCTCCAGAAGTTAAGGGGAAGCTAAGCTTGATCTAAAGTATATTTAACTACATTTACAAAGTTATTTAGCATAATTAGCATACTCCTGTCCATACAGGAATGAATAAAATCATTCAAAATAAGCTACTACACCAGAAAGCATGATTTGGCCACAGAAGATCATTATCTTCGTTAAAAATAAAAGGTTGTGGATTGTTTTAAATTGCATAGCCTTAAGTCAGAAAGGCCGACAATTTGAGCAGCATGCGTGGCAAGTACCAAATAAATTATTCTTGAGTTGCAACTGTCAGTGAAAAGCAGAGAGACTCAACCAGGAATATCGCACAATAAAAAAATATGTTGAAACTCAGTTTGGAAAGCAAATGGCTATTGCTGTGAAGAGAAGACAATGAAAAGATGAATACATTTTTTTATTTAAAAAAAATCTCAAAATTCTCAACTTATTTGAGCAAACATTTGGTTTGTAGTTGGTACCATCTTGTTGGTACCTGGTGAGTGTACATATTCATTGTCTTTATCATTAGGTCAATGCCACTTTAACTTGTTTTTGGACAATAATTTGCTCCTCCAGTTGAGATGAATGTCATATTATATTTTTGTCTCCTCTTTTCATAGGCCTACTATATGGATCAAACACCGTAGTTGTCAGTATCAGCAGAGTAGCCTATCCTGTAATTTTTGACGTGTTAAAAAAGATTCTGCTAATGTCTCCAGTCAGATAAGGTGTGGTAGAGTAGCATGAAATGTGTTCATAAAAGGCCAACATTTCCCTGTGCAAAGAAAGGAGAGGAAATGTATCTGATATAGCCTATAGCCTAGGCCTACTCTACACCACTACGAGTTGCATTTAACAGTCTTATTTTCTGAAAAAATGATTGATTAATATTACCAGCCTAAGTTATGACTATACAATCTAATCATCACATTAGGAGTAGCAGGCTTACGTAAGTCTTCAAATTCAAGGATGCATGGAATGCTTTATTATAATAGTGTATTGTTGCGGTGAAAATTAGATTCACCAAACTTGTCTCACCACTTGTCTCCACCCTAAAACATATTGCATGTTAAAAGTGGTGTGACAAATCTTTACTAGGCCCAGGCTAATAGGCCCACAGAGATCGTATTTGAAATGAAAAGGGATTATTTTGTCACGCCCTGATCTGTTTCACCTGTCTTTGTGATAGTCTCCATCCGCCTCCAAGTGTCACCTGTTTTCCCCATTAGTCCCTGGGTACTTATTCCTGTGTTCCCTGTTTGTCTCTTGCCAGTTCATCTTGTTTGTCAAGTCAACCAGCGTGTTTTTCCGTGCGCCTGCTTTTTCTTATCTCTGTTTTTGCTAGTCATCAGAGTTTTGACCCTTGCCTGCCTTGACTCTGGACCTGCCTGCCTGACCATACTGCCTGCCCTGACCTCAAGCCTTCCTACCACTCTGTACCTCCTGGACTCTGACCATGTTGTGATCTTTTGCCTGTCCACAACCATTGTCTTGCCTGCCCCTTGGATTATAATAAATATCTGCCTCCTGTTTCTCGCCGTGTGCCCTTATATCTAAACTTTTTCAGGACCCTGTCTTTCAAAGATAATTAGTAGAAATCCAAATAACTTCACAGATCTTCATTTTAAAGGGTTTAAACTCATTTAAACTCATGTTTCTCATGCTTGTTCAGTGAACCATTAACAATTAATGAACATGCACAGCTTAAGATTAAGGTCACAGTTATGAAAACGTAGGACACTAACGAGGCCTTTCTACTGACTCTGAAAAACACCAAAAGAAAGATGTCCTGGGTCCCTGCTCATCTGTGTGAACGTGCATTAGGCATGCTGCAAGGAGGAATGAGGACTGCAGATGTGGCCAGGGCAATAAATTGCAATGTCCGTACTGTGAGACGCCTAAGACAGCGCTACAGGGAGACAGGACGGACAGCTGATCGTCCTCGCAGTGGCAGACCACGTGTAACAACACCTGCACAGGATCGGTACATCTGAACATCACACCTGCGGACAGGTACCGGATGGCAACAACAACTGCCCAGAGTCACACCAGGAACGCACAATCCCTCCATCAGTGCTCAGACTGTCCTCAATAGGCTGAGAGAGGCTGGACTGAGGGCTTGTAGGCCTATTGTAAGGCAGGTCCTTACCAGACATAACCAGCAACAACATCGCCTATGGGCACAAACTCACCGTCGCTGGACCAGACAGGACTGGCAAAAAGTGCTCTTCACTGACGAGTTGCGGTTTTATCTCACCAGGGGTGGTGGTCGGATTTGCGTTTATCGGCGAAGGAATGAGTGTTACACCGAGGTCTGTACTCTGAAGCAGGATCGATTTGGAGGTGGAGGGTCAATCATGGTCTGAGGCAGTGTGTCACAGCATCATAGAACTGAGCATGTTGTCATTGCAGGCAATCTCAACACTGTGCATTACAGGGAAGACATCCTTCTCCCTCATGTAGTACCCTTCCTATAGGCTCATCCTGACGTGACCCTCCAGCATGACAATGCCACCAGCCATAACTGCTCATCTTGTGTGTGATTTCCTGCAAGACAGGACTGTCAGTGTTCTGTCGTGTTCCCCCCAAAAAAGTCTGGAAACTTGCAGGTGCCTTGGTGGAAGAGTGGGGTAACATCTCACAGCGAGAATTGGCAAATTTGGTGCAGTCCAGTTTGTGCCCGTATGGACCATTTTACGTCCTTAGTGATTTGGACACAAGGAACTTCAAGCTCTTGACCCACCTCGCAGCCCTGTCGATGTAGTACACGATCATGTCCTTGATCTTGCTAACGTTGAGCGAGAGGTTATTGTCCTGACCTCTTCCCTGTAGGCTGTCTCATCGTCGCCAGTGATCAGGCCTTCCAAAGTCGTGTCTTCAGCAAACGTCATGATGTTGTTGGAGTCAATGCGTAGCCACGCAGTCGTGGGTGAACAGGGAGTACAAGAGGGGACTAAGAGCACATGCCTGTGGGGCCCCTGTGTTGAGGGTCAACATGGTGGAGGTAATGTTGCCTACCCTCATCACCTGGGGTTGGTTTGTCAGGAAGTCCAGGATCCAGTTGCAAAGGGAAGTTTTCAGTAGCAGGGTCCCAAGCTTGGTGACGCGCTTGGAAGGGGCTATAGCTTTGAACGCTGAGCTGTAGTCAGTGAAGACCATTCTCACATAGGTATTCCTCTTATCTAGGTGGGTGAGAGCAGTGTGGAGTGCAATTGAGATTGTGTTGGTGTAGTATGCAAAATGGAGTGGGTCTAGGGTGTCTGGGATGGTGGAGTTGATGTGTGTCACTTCGTGAATACAGATTTCAATGCTACAGGGCGGTAGTCATTGTGGCAGGTAGCCTTAGAGTTGTTGGGAACAGGAATGAATGGTGGTCAGCTTGAGACATTTGTGATTACAGACTGGGACAAGGAGAGATTGAAAATGACTGTGAATATGCCTGCTAGCTGTTAAGCGCAAGCTCTGAGAATGCGCTCTAGAATAACGTACGGACCTGCAGCCTTGCGAGTGTTTACCTGATTAAAAACCTTATTCACGTCGGACTCAAAGAGTGATATCAGCCAGCCCCCTAGGTTGGTGGGGGCCCTCGTGCACAGCTCGTTGTTGTTGTTGTCGACAGGTGCATAAAATGCATTTAGTTTGTCTGGTAGAGAGGCAGATCACGGCTGGGTCTTCCTTTGTAATCCGTAATGAACTGTAGCCCCTGCCACATGCGTCGGGGCATTGGAGCCTGTGTGATAGGATACCATCTTGTTCCCATATTGTCCTTTTGCTGGTTTGAAGACTCTGCGGAGGTCATAACAGGACTTCTTGTACTTGATCCTGTCCTCAGCAGTACAGATGTTGGATCGTAATATGACCATTTGTGACATACCACTTGGATTCGGTCTTATGTAGCCACATTTGAATTTCTGTTTTTTTACATTGGATCAATCAAAATCAAATGTTATTGGTCGCATACACATGATTACCAGATATTAATGTGAGTGTAGCAAAATGCTTGTGCTTCTAGTTCCGACTGTGCAGTAATATCAAACAAGTAATCTAACAATTTCAAACCAACTAACTCATACACACAAGTGTAAAGGAATGAATAAGAATATGTACATATAAATATATGGATGAGTGATGGCCATGTGGCATAGGCAAGATGCAGTAGATGTGTGAACGTGCCTTAGGCATGCTGCAAGGAGGAATGAGGACTGCAGATGTGGCCAGGGCAATAAATTGCAATGTCCGTACTGTGAGACACCTAAGACAGAACTACAGGGAGACAGGACGGACAGCTGATCGTCCTCACAGTGGCAGACCACGTGTAACAACACCTGCACAGGATCGGTACATCCGAACATCACACCTGCGGACAGGTACAGGATGGCAACAGTAAATAAATATGAGATGAGAAATGTAGGGTATGTAAACATTATATAAAGTGGCAGTGTTTAAAGTGATTAGTGATACATTTATTACATCCAATTTGTAAATATGAAAGTGGCTAGAGATTGAGTCAGAATGTTGGAAGGAGCCACTCAATGTTAGTGATGGCTGTTTTTCAGTCTCTTGGTCCCAGCTTTGATGCACCTGTACTGACCTCGCCTTCTGGGGTGGTTGTTGTCCTTGATGATTTTTGGCCTTCCTGTGACACCGGGTGGTGTAGGTGTCCTGGAGGGCAGGTAGTTTGCCCCCGGTGATGCGTTGTGCAGACCTCTGGAGAACCTTGCGGTTGTGGGTGGAGCACTTGCCGTACCAGGCGGTGATACAGCCCGACAGGATGCTCTCGATTGTGCATCTGTAAAAGTTTGTGAATGTTTTTGGTGACAAGCCAAATTTCTTCAACCTCCTGACGTTGAAGAGGCGCTGTTGTGCTTTCTTAACTTCTTCACCACGCTGTCTGTATGGGTGGACCATTTCAGTTTGTCTGTGATGTGTAAGCCGAGGAACTTAAAACTTTCCTCCTTCTCCAGTACTGTCCCGTCGATGTCCACGATCATCTCCTTTGTTTTGTTGACGTTGAGTGTCAGGGTATTTTCCTGACACCAGACTCTGAGGGCTCTCACCTCCTCCCTGTAGGCCATTTCGTCATTGTTGGTAATCAAGCCTACCACTGTAGTGTCGTCTGCAAACTTGACGATTGAGTTGGAGGCGTGCATGGCCACGCAGTCTTGGGTAAACAGGAAGTACAGGAGAAGGCTGAGAACGCACCCTTGTGGGGCCCCAGTGTTGAGGATCAGCGGGGTGGAGATGTTGTTTCCTACCCTCACCACCTGGGGGTGGCCCATCAGAAAGTCCAGGACCCAATTGCACACGTCGGGGTCGAGACCCGGGGATCTCGAGCTAAATGAAGAGTTTGGATGGGACTATTGTGTTAAATGCTGAGCTGTAATCAATGAACAGCATTCTTATATACAGTTGAAGTCGGAGGTTCACATACACTTAGGTTGTGGAAATTAAAACTTGTTTTACAACCACTTCTTGTAAACAAACTATAGTTTTTGCCAGTCGGTTAGGGCATCTACTTTGTGCATGACACAAGTAGTTTTTCCAACAATTGTTTACAGACAGATTATTTCACTTATAATTCCCTGTTAACTTACATACACTAAGATGACTGTGCCTTTAAACAGCTTGGACAAATCCAGAAAATGATGTCATGGCTTCAGAAGCTTCTGGTAGGCTAATTGACATAATCTGGGGTATACCCTTGGATGTATTTCAAGGCCTACCTTCAAACTCAGTACCTTTGCTTGACATCATGGGAAAATCAAAAGAAATCAGAAAAATTTCCAAACGCCTGAAGGTACCACGTTCATCTGTACAAACAATAGCACGCAAGTATAAACCCCATGGGGCCACGCAGCTGTCATACTGCTCAGGAAGGAGATACGTTCTATCTCCTAGAGACAAACATACTTTGGTGCGAAAAGTATAAATCAATCCCGGAACAACAGCAAAGGAACTTGTAAACTCACTTTTGAGAAAACCGTCTTTCAATGTTTTGGTACTACTATTGTGGAGCCCTTCTTTGTCTACACTCATTCAACATTGTTCACACCCTCTTAAGCCTTAGCCCCACCCATCTCTTTAAGGGTTGATCCAACCGTTCTGTATTAACTTGCCAGCTACTTCCAGACATCTAAGAGAGAGAGAGAGAACAGCTCACTGAACAATACTTGCCCTAGCAAGGTTAGGCTGTTATGTTTTCCAGAGCATTGGTGACTGCAACTGTGCTGTCAGATTGTCAGTTCGTAAATTCAGTGCGTTTTGTGTTCAGAGCGCACATTGGACGCTCTGGCCAATAAGTAGGGTTGTTCCCGAAAGCACCCAAGCTAACTGACTAACATTGGCTAGCTACTTTGTGCCAGAAGAGCGTGGCCAGAATCAATCCCACATCAATACGGTAGGCCTATTTGTCCGGTAGACAACCCCAGGCCAAGTCACTTTTGAGTTGAATCGTAACCTTAGGATACACTTGTATGTTGTAGCCCAGTGGAGACCAATATCTATCTTGTTATTAAGCTATATAAAATGATGGTTGTTGATTTGTATGGCCGCATTTCAGATAAATGTTTGTCCATTTGAATGTTGCAGTAATAGGACCCAGGCCTAGTGTTTGAGCTAGCGAGAGAGAACATCATTTTGAAAGCACTCCCTGATCCCAATGACTCGACTGCTCCGACATGGAGAGAAACGGGACTGCTCATTTTTCAGCCACTCATGAGCCTCATTTGAATTCCCTGATGCATCAGGAAAAGTCTCTGCTACAAAGGAGTGATCAAGTTAATATCCGACACCTGTAACCTCAGGGTTGATAATTTAGCGCCAACCTCTGTGTTAATCCAGGGCTTTTGATTTGGGAAGCAGCCAACCTTCACTGTGGGAACAATGTCGGGGATGCCTTTCCTGCTGAAATTCCAGAACATATTCCAGTCAGCATTAGCAAAGCAGTCTTGTAGCACAGCCTCCAAAACTGAGGACCATTTCCCAACGGACCCTGTCACAGGTCCTTCTGTTTGAGCGTCTGCATTGATTCATGATCTGATTTGCCGAAAGGGGGACAAAGGAAGGGCCTTGTATGCTTGCATGTGGGTAGAGTAACAGTGGTCTATGACTTTATCGCCCCTTGTGGGCATCACATGTGTGATCTCTCTAGTTTTTTTGTTTTGGGGACCTCTGCCCCCACAAATGAACCCAGTATATAAGCTCTGCCAGCCTATGTCCTTTCCTCCTGATGTCCCCATGATAGGTCTCCTTGGATAAAGACAGATGTTATCTTGCTGGGATTGTACAAGGCAACATTAAGAGTATAAGGCCAAATTGCTTCACTCCCTCTCTGGCCAGCAGTTCCATGCTACCCACCAGGCCAATATTAAGGTGACTTATAACCACTCTGTCTCCGCATCGCACTCAGCCTCCCCTTCTCCCTCTCCATCTATCTGCTCATTTGTTTGATAGACTAGGTAATTACAGGTAGTCACTCAATACCCAGAACACCTGAGAGTAATGTTCCAGTAATGATGAAGGATTAAGATGTAAATTACCAGCGCTGTTCAAAATGCCAAGACAAGGATTTGTGTTTGCCTTCCTATCATGATGTCCCTTACCCAGGCTCACACTGTGGTAAACACTATACTGTATAAACGACATCGATAGGATTTAACAGGTGCTGTTTGACTCTAACGTGAGTCAAAACAAGCAGGTTTCATCATAATTAGCATATCAACATTTGAATATTGTTTATTATTTTGCATATCGGTCACGTGTTTATCAGGTTGAAGACTAGAATCCTTGACATGTGACCTCTGTGCAGCAGTGGTGCTAGGGTAAAATCACTGGGGAAGACAAGCCAGGGAAAAGAGCCATATTAACCTATAGTATGTGTTGTGGTAATTGTGTTTTATTTATCTATAAGCTGTAAATTCGTTGCCACAGTGATATATAGGCCTAAGGCCGAGATAATAAGAAGACACACTGGACAGAATAAATTCAACCACACCTTTATTTCATAGACAAACGAGAGAGCAACATCTGTCTGGTGAAGTCCACAAAGCATTTAGCATGTAACGAACAGTTACATGACCTATAGCATAGTCAAGCAATTTAATGTTTCTGACATTTTCAGACTACTAAACAACCATTGCTTTAAAACCACGTAGAGTCAAAAAGAAAACAGGAGCTGCCTCCACTAAAGGTACCAAAAACGTATTTAGTCCAATCAACGTAAGATAAACATTATGTGGCTGTCCATGGTAGTGATTTGTGTCTGTCTGTGTCTGTGTCTGTGTGTGTGTGTGTGTGTGTGTGTGTGTGTGTGTGTGTGTGTGTGTGTGTGTGTGTGTGTGTGTGTGTGTGTGTGTGTGTGTGTGTGTGTGTGTGTGTGTGTCCGTGCGTGCGTGCGTGTAGAAAAAACATGTTGACTCACCCTACTTGTAGAGAAACGCCAATGACATCGTCCTCTCTTTCATATTTCCGAAACGGTCTATGACTCTGTCATACAGGACACCCTTTTAGTTTTTGTTGACCTAAGCTAACTGGCTAGAATGCTTGCTCGCTAGCCTAACTTCCTTTCATGGGCAACGATGTGCCAGGCCAGCTAGTTAACATTAGCCTATTACATCTAGCTACATAGCCTACTAAACTTCCATCCTATCAGGCCAGAGGCACAATGTAGGAAATTATGGATGGATCATAATAATTTTGCCATTATGGAGATTTAAGTAAAACCAAGTCCCAATCCCTATCTCCATCAATGGCTAATTTAGGAATGGGATGATTTTAGCTAGCTAGCCACAACAAGATGCAACAATTCAAGTTTCTGTAAATTACATTCTGCTTTTGATGTGATTCCCTTGACGCCTTGATCAAGGGAGGCCAAGTGCTCGCTGGCTTCCCTCGCTTTCAATGCTATGGACAGCAACAATGTCGTACTCGTTTTGACCAGACAGCTTCACATAGATGGGCTACACATACTGTGGAAGAGGGGCATAGTTTCACTTGGTCGGATGCTTTCTCCTGTGAGATACATTTGACCTCGTGTAAATTTAGAAACACAGAGATGAATACAATATTTTGAGGAAGTCTGGCTTCCCTTGGCATCCATGAGTACATGCCACTGCCTCTGTGTGTATTTTTTGCCAACTGAGTACCCTTGGCACATCAGTGAAAAATTGTATTTGTGGATTTCACATTTGTGATATCTCTTGAACGTAACCCCTGGGAAGGTCATAGACCTGTGTGCCACTATGTGCTTTCGAAAACACTCTATGCGTTTTGTTTTTAAACCTTTCACATGCAGTGCTAGAGTGCATCACATGATCTGGACCTTCAGCCGCATTTTAGGGGGGAAAACATCACCAAAGTGGAACTGACCTACATTTGGCCACAATTCTCAGAAGAAGAGCAAGATAGAGAGAGAGAGGAATGGATATAATAAGAGTGGACAGGAACAGAGGAGGATACAGCGAGAGTGTCTGGCAGAGGGAGAGAGAGAGATAGGCAGAGAGAATCAGGAGAGAGGGGGACAGAGGGATGGATAGACAGATGGAAAAGAAGAAGTGGAGCAGAGGAAGAGGCTAGAAGAGAGGCTACCCAGAGAGCACTAACGAGGAAGCACCCTTCTTTTCCCCAGAGACATATCTATAATGGGATAGTTTCAAGTTTCAAGATTCAATTTCACATACACAAGTAGAGTGAAATGCCTTTCTTGTAAACTCAAAACCAACAATGCGATGATCAATAACAATGTAAGGAAACACAAGAAATATGAAGAACACAATCAGTAAGTAAGCATACGATCCACAGGGTCAGTTCCAGTACCATATATACAATGTGAAGAAGTACTGGAAAGACGGAGGTACAGTACATACAGTGCATTCGGAAAGAGTTCAGACCCCCTTGACTTTTTCCACATATTATTACGTTACAGACTCATTCTAAAATTGATTAAATAGTTTTCTTCCCTCATCAGCTAAACACAATACCCCACAATCAGACAGCAAATTTACACAAGTATTCAGACCCTTTACTGAGTACTTTGTGGAAGCACCTTTGGCAGCGGTTACAGCCTTGAGTCCTCTTGGGTATGATGCTACAAGCTTGGCAAACTTGTATTTGGGGATTTTCTCCCATTCCCTGCAGATCCTCTAAAGCTCTGTCAGGTCATATGGGGAGCGTCGCTGCACAGCTATTTTCAGGTCTCTCCAGAGATGTTCGATAGGGTTCAAGTCCGAGCTCAAGGACATTCAGAGACTTATTCCGAAGCCACTCCTTCGTTGTCTTGGCTGTGTGATTAGGGTTGTTGTCCTGTTGGAAGGTTAACCGTTGTCCCAGTCTGAGGTCCTGAGCGCTTCAACAAAGTACTGAGTAAAGGGTCTGAACACTTATGTAAATGTGATATTTCTTTACTTTTTTTTTCATAGAAATTAGCAAAAAAATGTAAAAACCTGTTTTTGCTTAGTCATGATTGGGTTTAGTGTGTAGATTGATATGGGGAAAAAAGCTATATAATACATTTTAGAATAAGGCAGCGTAACAGAATGTGGAAAAAGTCAAGGGGTCTGAATAGTTTCCGAATGCACTGTATTCTCTAGTAGACATTTAAAAAGCAGACATTGAAAACATTGTCTGAATACCCTCAATCCACACTCTCAAAAAATTGTCCAATGTGACTCTATAAGACTCAATAAAGTCTAATGACCAAACATTGGGCAGCAGAAATATAAAACGTATTATCCATAGCCTCAGGTCAAAAAAATATGAACATTTTGATGTGAGTGATTTGGAGGCTGGTTTTAGGAATTCAGGTGGACACAGACGCACATGGAAAATACATTTTCCAATTGGCAGTGATGTCTGATGAATTTTAATAGCACATGACTCACAGCACCTGGAAGTTACCGTGTAACCCACAAGGTCCCACAGTTCCTTGAAACGTGTACAGATGAGTTGGTTGTTTAGCAACAAAACTGACAGGGTGGCTTAGATTATTGACAACATGTCAACTATATTTCTTCCTCAATGCATTTTGATATCGTAAATACATTTACACAATGAGCACTCAAACACATTGTTACAGTTGTTGGTTAGCTAGCTAGTGAATTTGAGGCTGCGGGCTCCGCCCCAGTCACTCCCTAGCCACACGTATAGTCATTTCCTGGTTTGACTGCATGTTTTGGTCAGAAATGTTTGGTAACTAATAGCCCAATAGTATACCTCTTCATTAGTTTATTAATTAATAATACGAGGTCTAAGGGATTTCCATGGCAATGACTGTACCTGCTAGCAGCATGTGTCCCATGTTCGAAGCTACATCCATAATTGGTAGACTGTCCTTATTAGAGAATCACCGTTTGCATCAACGAGCAGTGACCAAGAAACTATTTAAACCCGTTTTAAGATGCTACCCCCTGCCCAAATTACAAACTAATATGGATGCCAATGTTTTGTTTTTGCTTTGCACTCACACCTGTCTGTGGCTCACACCTGTCTTTTATTAGCAAATGAGTTCCTCAAAACGGGCAGGTGCTGCCCCAGACAGGAAGTAAAGGAAACTTGTGCATGAAAAACTAGAACAAAACATTGTCATCCATATTCGATTTTGATTTGATTTGGGGAGGGGGGTAGCATCTAAAACTGGATTTAATGGTTTCTTGTTCACTGCTCGGCGATGCAAACGGCGATTCTCCAATCAGAACCGTCTACCAATTATGGATGTAACTCCGGACATGGGACACATGCTGGGACACATGCTGCTAGCAGGTACAGTCATTGGACCATGAGTTCTCAAACGCAGTTGCTATGGAATGCCCTTAGACCTCGTCTTACTAAAAATGAAATAATATTGGGCTAAGTAACTAGCAAACTGTTTATAGATAACAAGCCTAGTTCTCACTTCATACCGTTTCATCTAAGACATCTCTCAAATACTTCTAAGACATATTGTACATATTGATGTTGCAAGGCGCAATACAAGGCCCAATACATTCTGAGATACAGGATCCCAAGGTCTAAAACTAATAGTTCAAAAACTTTCTTTCATCCCAGCTGCTATTAGCTTTCTCAATAAGATATATTACTGTGTTGTTCAGGTATGGACTGAGAGGTCTATTCATATATTATGTAGAGGTTCACTTTTGCTGTATATATTGCTTTTGTGTATATTTATTACCATGTGTCTTTTGGTTTTACTATATGCTGCAAAATGAATTGCCCCTTGGGAAAAATAAAGACTCAACTCAATATAAAAAAATATGTCAAGCCCTGGATGAAATCCAGCCCGAGAATGTTTGGAAAAGGACTACCTTCTATTCACGTGTCACTCAAAAGTCAGTGAACGATGATAAAATATACACCCAACACAATGTATTTGACATTTGGCGAAAACAAAAGCTGATAGGAATCCCACGGCCAATGATGTGGTTGCGGTGAGAAAGCCAGGTTGGTCTCCCCAGTGCCCTAAACTAATTAGAGAGGAGAGGAGTTCTGCCAGGGGCGGGCCTTCCCTATTTATTTACATATTTAGGGAGCCTGTTTCAAGGCTGTGCGGGGGAGACAATAGATGTATGATGTTTGGGTCCTCCAAAATATTATATCCAAATAACCTTGACGCAGAGCTTACAAACCAATCACTGTTGCGAAGGGAGAGAGGAATCCTGCAGTCTGATACTAGTTGGACATTATTCAGTGGATTATGCAGGTGGGAGGCAACAACAATGCACAGCAGTTTATCATAATCGTCAAATTGCATTGTTTCTCTCCATATAGTCAACAAGGGAGAACGCGGGACATAGATCAACTGGTGACAGAATCAGTGACACCCCTCCCAACATTGAAAGGAAACCTGGCTAATGCTAATTGTGCTGTTGTGTGACCAGAATATTGGTGCTCAGATAGGGTGTGTTAGGCAGAGGGTTTAATTCTGTGATTTATCGTTGAGCTGGGTCATTGCTCATTGTGTGGCCGTAGCCACTAAACTGAATGGATTTGTTTATCATGCTCTGCAGTTGGGTTCACTTTAAATGGAACATTGGCGATGAGCCTTGGCAGCAGGTTCTGACAAAAAACATGGCTGCCAACGTAATCTGGATTTCATCCAAGGGAGCTGTTTGTCCGCACTGTTCTCTATTCTTCTGAAAGTGCACAAATATACATGGAGCATAGCTGGAGTAATGAACACAGATTACTTAACGTCTGCAGTAACTGTTGGTGCAGAGAGGTAGAGCAACTGATTCAAACTCAAGACAATGATTTGGTGAAGTCAATGCACTTGCAAAGGCCTTGATTCAGCAAGATTGATCTGGACTGAATGAGCACAACAGTCCTGCCGGCAGATACGTTCAAGAATCTGTTCCATTGAGAGATAATAAGCACCATGTCACTGTATATTGAAGTAGTTGGGATTAGACAATGAGTGAAGACCAGACTGAAAAGTTGTTGTTTTTCCAACTGTTAGCTGCCTTAAAATCAGTGTTTCCTATACTTTTTCAGTGGTTCTCTATGCTTTGTATCAATAGTTTGGTTTCAATTCCAATTGGCGAATGATTTTGATGCGAATATTCAAAATTCTGCATTAAAAAACATGCATTTACATCAAACGGACTTGTTGCAGATACAATAGTGTGCGTAATAACATAATGCACATCAAAAGCATTTTGGGGCATAAGTTTCCGTGTACCAAATATGAGCAGAGGTGCAACGTTATTCCATCACATTTTCAACTCTATCCAATAGTTTGTTCACAAAAACTGTTGTGATAAATAGTAAACTTTCCCAATCTGGTTATGTTGCATGTTCTCTAGACAACAGTTTGCTGATAAAGTGGACATGGTTAGGTTATATGATGAGATAAGGTTAAGAGCAATATCATTTTATTTGATAATTGCCAGCCATGCATCGAACATCATAGCATTGATCATTATGTCACCGCCATTCAAATAAAACCCTAGATATTTATTGGATATTTGCGTCAAGCTCATCACCATCCATCATGAAGTTCATCATAACTTATTTTATCTGCCTTTAAACTCTTAATACTTCTCCACGCAGTAGTGGTAGTACAATGTAGCATATCGTCTCGTATCATATATTATATCATATGATGGTTTATTATCAATATTTGTGCATCAAGGAGTTTCCAGTGCAATTGTCACATAATTCATTTTTTCCAACGCATAAAAAGATCCCACCATGTCGAACAATCAAATTGTCCTTGGAAATGTATGGAATTTTACTGGCACTTCATGTTTCCAACAAACCTGTCGTGATTTTATTTTTATTCGACATGCCTCGCAATAAAACTGTGGATGGAATTGTGGTTACTGTGTACTTCAGCTACATACAGAACACAGTACAACTCCTACTGCTCCTTAGCGATTACCTTCTCAATATTTACTTCAGTTACTGTTCTTTGAAGTGGTGTTTACAAACCCTCCCCCTATGGAAGCAGAATCTAGGAATGAGCTTGAGAGGCACTGCATTTCCTGCTCTTGTGGGTGGAGGGTTTGAGAGGAGAGTGTAGAGAGAGAGAGAGGTAGAGGATGAGAAAAAAGCATATCATCCATCATACTGACTGCTACCAGCATGTTGTCACAAAGCTCCTGATTTTATCTAGCCATCCTCCACTGTACGGCACTGGGTGTGAATGGTAGCACGAGGGTGGTTTATTCAGGGGTTGTGGAGACTTACCAAATAAGCTAGAGTATTGACGAATGTGCAAAATCCTTTGTGTTTTTGCAATGCATATATGTAGGTAACTCTATTTCACAAGCGTGCCACTCTTCAATATTGTTCTGCCTGATTATATTATGGTGTGGTAGAAAAGGATCCAACAGTGTTGGTTCTAGTAGTGGTCTGTCGGCACATCATTATATCTCACCAGTCACAGTCAGGCAGCTTTGTTGTCTGTAAAGTCCAACACCATTACTCCCTCCTGATATGTGATGCATGGGTCTAACAAGTCATTTGAGGTTGTACAGCACTTGTCTGCCTAGCAAACCATTTTATAAGATGGGCCTGTAGACGTCAACAGTGGAAGTCTTGTGACTGTTTTATGATGTGCAGTTAAGCATTTAATTGTCCCTGCTTTCGTTATCAGGGGGTTATTTGGCTGTGAGAGAATTAGCCCTGTAGTCTCTCTACTCTCTAAGTGGATTGGCTCTTCCAGTCTGAATAAATAGCTAAACTAAGTGAGTAGCAAAAATCCACTCCCCGACAGCGATGTTAGCATAGACCTTGGAGATGGTGGTCCATGCTGCATTGCATTCACTAGCTGACGCAGAGTGATAACTCCTGTAAACTGAGCTGCCCAAACATGAATCGGGTGGTGTTTTTTTAAGCCTCTTGATAGCGGCAGAGCCTCTTTTGCTTTCCCTATAAGAGATAACTGAATGTCAACAAAAAACAGCATGCACTTTGAGCAGTGGTGGATTTTTGGGGGCGGAAATTTGCATTTGCCACATTGATTATTCTTTCACACCATATCATTATGGGGTGAATTATTGGTCAGGAGAAATGTTAGTTAGATGGTTCCTGACCTGAGATCATTGTCAGACAATGAGGACCCTGGCCTGTGAGCTGGCTTCAAACTACATCACCTCTCCCTTCAAGTAGCTGGAGGTGGTGTTTCTACCAGGTTAACTCCAGGTCTTATGGGGCAATGCCACATTAATGGAATGGCGTTGGGACTCCGATTTTTCACTTAAAATGTTTGCCGAACTGAATAAATGTATTTCAAAGTTTACCAAACCATACATCTCAATGCACAAGGACCACTTTTTACACTGAACATTTGACAAAAAAAAAAACTGTTTAAATATCTGCTCTGAACTAAGAAGCAAAGATGCCTACAGAAAGAATGGGCTGTCAGCTATGACATGACACCTTGAGTTTGAAAAAATCTATTTTGGTTATGGAACTACAGTAAGTGAAGTGCATTTACAGGCGGTCACAGAATTGCAGTAATGTCATTTCATCCTAGGTCCCTGATCTGTACTACAAAGAAATGCTTACTTATGGATATGAATGTAATTGGCTTCATGGTGATATATCCTAAATAGGTACACAGAAGGTAGAAATATGAATGATCATCCTTTGCATAGTTGGGTATTAATTCTGCACACTTGCTATTATTTTGCTCCAGTAGAGGCAGAATAATGTGCAGTCGTTAGGGGATATAGAGAGCAGTTGTTGCTTTGTGAGGTAGCTCTACCTGAAAATACACGATCTAAGTCATTGACAGCTGGTATTCAGCAGTCATAAGAAGCCTTTATTTACCTTGAAGAACTTCAAAATGGGGATTTTTATCAGACAGCATATGCAGCAGCTCTATAGAGATGAGATGATGACTTGGAATGAAATAATAAAGTCATACATTAAAACAAATGTAATACACACAACAACTGAAATACTTGATTAAAATATGTATAAATTATTGTTAAAGTGATAAGCAGTATTGGGCAGTCACTACCATGTTATTAATTGTTTTATTCCGTGTTACACCATTCAACCCAAATAATAGAAATCAAAAAACATATATATTTTTTTATAATAATCAAACTGATACCGAACCGAGCACAAAAATCACTAATCGCTTAGCACTAACAGTAGAGTACAGCAAGACATTATGATTTCCCAATGTATGCAATTCTGTTACCAATTTGGTAATACAATTTTTTGTTTTAATCACTTAATAATTCATTTAAAAAAAATGCGTATCAGCAAAAACAATAACTTATTGATAGGTGTACCTTTACTTGTTGCCTCATGAGGGAGCCAAATTAGAACTTATCTTAAAGCTATGTGGGTTTTTAGTAACGGAGTTTCAAGGCACAAGGCAATGTTCCTTAAACTTACAGAAGGCAGATACAAATAGGCAGATAAAAATGATCCTAAATTAAATACAAGTGTTGATATTAGTTGGCAGGGTTCTTTACTTCAACATTATTGTGTTTTGTGTTTCTAATATCTGTTAATACTTTTTCTGGTTGTTGAGAAAATAGGCCTTGAGGCTCAGTATTACCCCCTTATCTTCTTTATATTCATAAATTAATTTTCTAAGATTTTTCAGAATACACATGTTCACTTACACAATATTTTGCAGATGCAAACAACTCTCCAAGATGATTTTAAAACCAAAAATGTTTTCTAGAAAAGAATTTGATTTAAAATCAAACTAAGTCCGATATCATTCTGTTTGGTACAAGGCAAAGAACAAACTCCATTTAAACATTTGTGAATTAATGGAACAATGCTTGAAAGTGTTGATTGTTTAAAATATCTGTTTTTGAAGATATATTCTGAATTATATTAAGGATTTCTTTTTTACTATAATCTTGGGTTACTATTTAGATCTAAGAATAGTTTTGCTGTATCTATTAGAAAGACCTTAGTAACCCAATTCCTGCTTCCTATCATAGACTATGGTGACATCATATATCAAACCACAACCAAGACCTTACTTGAATTAGATTTCATTTATAACAATATTTGCAGATTGGCTCTTGGATGCCATTATAAGACACATCATTGCACAATGTAGGAATCACTAATTTGGCTGTCACTCCCAAACATAAAACATCTTCATTGGTACCAATTTATTTTAAAATGTATCAACTAAAGCCTAAATACGTTCAGGACTAAAAAAAGTCACATAATAAGTTGCATGGACTCACTCTGTGTGCAATAATAGTGTTTAACATGATTGTTGAATGACTACATCCTCTCTGTACCCCACACATTCAATGATTTGTAAGATCCCTCGGTAAAGTAGTGAATTTCAAACACAGATTCAACCACAAAGACCAGGGAGGTTTTCCAATGCCTCGCAAACAAAGGCACCTATTTAATGCTTCGCAAACTGACATTGAAAATCCATTTGAGCATGTTGAAGTTAATAATTACACTGAGTGGTGTATCAATACACCCAGTCAAAACAAAGATATAGGCGCCCTTCCTAACTCAGTTGCCCGGGAGGAAGGAAACCGCTCAGTGATTTCAACATGAGGCCAATGATGACTTTAAACCAGTTACAGAGTTTAATGGCTGTGATAGGAGAAAACTGAGGATAGATCAACAACATTGTAGTTACTCCACAACTTAATTGACAGAGTGAAAATTAGGAAGCATGCACAGAATAAAAATATTCCAAAACGCGCATCCTGTTTGCAACAAGTCACTAATGTACTACAGCAAAAATGTGGCAAACCAATTAACTTTTTATCCTGAATACAAAGTGTTATGTTTGGAGTAAATCTAATAAAATACATTACTGAATATCACTTTCCATATTTTCAAGCATAGTGGTGGCTGCATCATGTATGGGGTCTTCTTGTCATAGTTAGGGACTGGGGAGTTTTTCCAGATAAAAATAAATGGAATGGAGCTAAGCACAGGCAAAATCATAGAGTAAAACCTGGTTCAGTCTGCTTTCCACCAGACACTGGGAGATGAATGCAGCTTTCAGCAGGACAATAACCTAAAACAGAAAGGCCAAATCTACACTGGAGTTGCTTACCAAGAAGACAGTACATATTCCTGAGTGGCCGAGTTACAGTTTTGACTTAAATCTACTTGATTTATGGCAAGACCTGAAAAGGGTTGTCTAGCAATGCTCAACAACTAATTTGACAGAGCTTTATACTTTTTTCAAATGATAATGGGCAAATGTTGCACTATCCAGGTGTGGAAAGCTCTTAGAGTCTTACCCAGAAAATTTCTTGTCAATAAATTTTCAAAAATGTCTAAAAACATGTTTTCACTTTGTGATTATGGGGCATTATGTGTAGGAGGGTGAGAAACAAAGTACATTTCATCAATATTGAATTCAGATTGTAACACAATAACATTTTCAATAAGTCAAGGGCTATGCATACAGTGCCTTGCAAAGGTACTCATCCCCTTAGCGTTTTTCCTATTTTGTTGCATTACAACCTGTAATTTAAATGGATTTTATTTGGATTTCATGTAATGGACAAACACAAAATAGTCCAAATTGGTGAAGTAAAAAAAAAAAAAGACTTATTTGAAAGTGGTGCGTGCGCATGTATTCACCCCCTTTGCAAAGAAGCCCCTAAATAACATCTGGGGCAACCAATGACCTTCAGGAGTCACATAAATAGTTAAATAAAGTGTGCAATCTCAGTGTCACATGATCTCAGTATATATACACCTGTTCTGAAAGGCCCCAGAGTCTGCAACACCACTAAGCAAGGGGCACCACCAAGCAAGCGGCACCATGAAGGAGCTCTCTACACAGGTCAGGGGAAAGGACAGATCAGGGTTGGGTTATAAAAAAAATATACAAAACTTTTAACATCCTATGGAGCACCATTAAATCCATTATTAAAAAATGGAAAGAATATGGCACCACGACAAACCTGCCAAGAGAGGGCCACCCATCAAAACTCAGGGACTAGGCAAAGAGGGCATTATTCTGAGAGGCAAGAAGGAGCTGCAAAGCTCCGCAGTGTGATTGGAGTATCTGTCCGTAGGACTACTTTAAGCCATACACTCCACAGAGCTGAGCTTTATGGAAGAGTGGCCAGATGAAAGCAATTTCTTAAAGAAAAAAATAAGCAAACACATTTGGTGTTCACCAAAAGGCATGTGGGAAACTCCCCAAAAATATAGAAGAAGGTACTCTGGTCAGATGAGATTAAAATTTCGATTTTTGGCCATCAAGGAAAACACTATGTCTGGCACAAACCCAACACCTCGCATCACCCCGAGAACACCATCCCCACAGTGAAGCAAGGTGGTGGCAGCATCATGCTTTGGGTATGTTTTTAATTGGCAGGGACTGGGAAACTGGTCAGAATTGAAGGAATGATGGATGCCGCTAACTGCAGGGATATTCTTGAGGAAAACCTGTTTCAGTCTTCCAGAGATTTGGGACTGGGACGGAGGTTCACCTTCCAGCAAAACAATGATCCTAAGCATACTGCTAAAGCAACACTCGACTGGTTTAAGGGGAAACATTTAAATGTCTTGGAATGGCCTAGTCAACGTCCAGACCTCAATCAAATCGAGAATCTTTTGTATGATTTAAAGATTGCTGTACACCAGTGGAACCCATCCAACTTGAAGGAGCTGGAGCAGTTTGCCTTGATGAATGGGCAAAAATCCGAAATGGCTAGATGTGCCAAGCTTATGGAGACACACCTGAAGTGACTTGCAGCTGTAGTTGCTGCAAAAGGTGTCTCTACAAAATATTGACTTTGGGAGAAGGGGGGGGGTATAGTTATGCATGCTCAAGTTTTCTGTTTTTTTTTGTCTTATTTCGAAAAAACTAATATTTAGAATTTTCAAAGTGGTAGGCATGTTGTGTAAATCAAATGATTCAAACCCCCAAAAAACTATTTTAATTCTAGGTTGAACGGCCACAAAAAAGGAAAAATGCCAAGGGGGGTGAATACTTTCGCATGCTACAATATGTTATCCCTGAAAGTAATTATTTATCATGAGATGACCATGAACAATAACTAGTAATGCTGCATACTCCAAGAAAGGTTAAAATCTCACCTTTCTGGTAAAAATAGTTATACAGTTGAAGTCGGAAGTTTACATACACCTTAGCCAAAAACATTTAAACTCAGTTTTTCACAATTCCTGACATTTAATTCTAGTAAAAATGCATTGTCTTAGGTCAGTTAGGATCACCACTTTATTTTCAGAATGTGAAATGTCAGAATAATAGTAGAGATAATGATTTATTTCAGCATTTATTTCTTTAATCACATTCCCAGTGGGTCAGAAGTTTACATACACTCAATTAATATTTGGTAGCATTGCCTTTAAATTGTTTCACTTGGGTCAAACGTAGCCTTCCACAAGCTTCCACAATAAGTTTGGTGAATTTTGGCCCATTCCTTCTGACAGCTGGTGTAACTGAGTCAGGTTTGTAGGCCTCCTT
Source organism: Oncorhynchus nerka (assembly GCF_034236695.1). Classification (NCBI taxonomy): domain Eukaryota; kingdom Metazoa; phylum Chordata; class Actinopteri; order Salmoniformes; family Salmonidae; genus Oncorhynchus; species Oncorhynchus nerka. Next base: position 49,330,641 of record NC_088406.1, read on the forward strand.
GCTTGCACACACCTTTTCAGGTTCTGCCCACACATTTTCTATAGGATTGAGGTCAGGGCTTTGTGATGGCCACTCCAATACCTTGACTTTGTTATCCTTAAGCCAATTTGCCACAACTTTGGAAGTATGCTTGGGGTCATTGTCCATTTGGAAGACCCATTTGCGACCAAGCTTTAACTTCCTGACTGATGTCTTGAGATGTTGCTTCAATATATCCACATCATTTTCCTCCTCATGATACTATCTATTTTGTGAAGTGCACAAGTCCCTCCTGCAGCAAAGCACCCCCACAACATGATGCTGCCCCAACCGTGCTTCATGGTTGGGATGGTGTTCTTCAACTTGCAAGCCTCCCCCTTTTTCCTCCAAACGTAACGATGGTCATTATGGCCAAACGGTTCTATTTTTGTTTCATCAGACCTGAGGACATTTATCAAAAAGTACGATCTTTGCCCCCATGTGAAGTTGCAAACCGTAGTCTGGCTTTTTTTATGGCGGTTTTGGAGCAGTGGCTTCTTCCATGCTGAGCGGCCTTTCATGTTATATTGATATAGGACTCGTTTTACTGTGGACATAGATACTGAAAATTGCTCCCAAGGATGGACCAGACTTGTGGAGATCTACAATTTTTTTCTGAGGTCTTGGCTGATTTCTTTTGATTTTCTCATGATGTCAAGCAAAGAGGCACTGAGTTTGATGGTAGGCCTTGAAATACATCCACAGGTACACCTCCAATTGACTCAAATGATGTCATTTAGCCTATCAGAAACTAAAGCCATGACATAATTGTATGGAATTTTCCAAGCTGTTTAAAGTCACAGTCAATGTATCTACACTTCTGACCCACTGGAATTGTGATACAGTGAATTTTAAGTGAAATAATCTGTCTGTAAACAATTATTGGAAAAATGACTTGTGTCATGCAGAAAGTTGATGTCCTAACCGACTTGCTTAAACTTTAGTTTGATAACAATAAGTTTGTGGAGTGGTTAAAAACCGAGTTTTAACGAGTTTTAATGTTTTAAGTGTATGTAAAGTTCCGACTTCAACTGCACATTGCTGAGATGTTGTCATTTTTGAGGACACAAGCTCAAGTACACAGTACAAATATGAAAATATGACGTATGTCCTATTCAACAAAATTGTATGAATAAAGTTGAAATGACTGAATGCTTTCTAATTGAATGCTTTCTAATAATTTTTCCAACAATTGTCATACATTCACACGACAATGCCAAAAAGTCTAACCTACTATATTGACCAGAAAGTTCCTCAGGTAATTCAACTTTATTACATCTTAAGGAAGCTTTTTCGGTAAAGGAGAGAGGATGATGTCATCGGACAGGGGCCTCTGATGCACTGTCCTCGGGCAGATGGAGGAGCTTGACTACAAACGAAGGCACTTAAAATAACAAAATGAAGTTGATGACCAAACGCATGGTTGCATGTGGCCGGAAGATGACCAAATAGCATCTCTGTTAGCAGCAACCTGCTCCTGCAAATGGAGGGTGGTAAAATCAGAGCAGAGCAAGATGTTAGCGAGAGCTTTTCTGATAGCTCTAAAACTACAAGCCTCCCGTCGGGACTGCTAAAAACAATCTGTTCAAAACATACCATGAGGAAGAAGGAATAGAGGAGTGAGAGACAAAAACAGCAACCTCTCTAGAGTGCCGGACTTAAAGAACCAGTTCAAGGGTTTTGATTGAGGTGGGACTCCCTTGACATCCTACTCGTTGAAATCATTTTGTGCCATGCATTTAAGAGGGGAGCCCTAGCAGCACTGCAGGCTGGGGGAATAACAAGGAGTATGACATTAAAGATGCCCTTTTAAATGAATGGTTACCTGGAGGTCGAAAAGCCTGAATGCATAGCCAATAGTGGACATCATGGTAATCACATACACATTGGCCATAAAGCCATAAAGAATGAAAGGTCTTCCATACCGAGTTTGAGCGATGTCTGGGTTAATGGGGAGGTCTGAGGAACCACACAATGAAAGCTTTGCTATTTGTTGTATGTTGTCGCTGTGTAGTTACAATGCTGTCACTGTTGTGTATTACTATTGTGTATTACACAGGTATAATAACAAGTCCTACTAAATAAAGGAATGTGCTAGAATTAGTAAACATATACAGTGCCTTCGGTAAATATTCAGACCCCTTGACTTTTTCCACATTTTGTTACGTTACAGCCCTATTCTAAAATGGATAAACAAACTTTTAAAAACTCAGCAATCTACACACAATAACCGATAATGACAAAGCAAAAACAGGATTTTAGAAGTATTTGCTAATGTATTACAAATAAAACACAGATACCTTATTTACACAAGTATTCAGGCCCAAGCCATGAGGTTGAAGGAATTATCTGTAGTGGTCTGAGACAGGATTGTGGCGAGGCACAGATCTGGGGAACGGTACCAAAACATTTCTGCAGCAATGAAGGTCCCCAAGAAGACAGCGGCCTCCATCATTCTTAAATGGAAAAAGTTTGGAACCACCAAGACTCCTCCTAGAGCTGGAGGTGACCAAGAACCTGATGGTCACTCTGACAGAGCTCTAGAGTTCCTCTGTGGAGATGGGAGAACCTTCCAGAAGGACAACCAACTCTGCTGCACTCCACCAATGGGGCCTTTATGGTAGCGTGGCCAGACTGAAAACAATCTTCAGTGGAAGGGACTGGGACACTACTCGGGATCTAGGGAAAGATTAACAGAGCAAAGTAAGACTGTGGTAAAAGTTTACCTTCCAACAGGTCAGCGACCCTCAGCACACAGCTAAAGACAACGCTGGAGTAGCTTCAGGACAAGTCTCTGGATGTCCTTGAGTGGGCCAGCCAGAAACCGGACTTGAACCCGGTCGAACATCTCTGGAGAGAACGGAAAATAGCTGAGCAGCAACACTCCCCATCCAACCTGACAGAGCTTAAGAGGATCTGCAGAGATGAATGGGAGAAACTCCCGAAATTCAGGTGTGCTAAGCTTGTAGCATAATACCCAAGAAGGCGCTATGGTATCACTTGCTGTGTGTTAGCAGAGAGAACAGTCTATGATTTGGGTGACTGGAGTCTTGGACAATTTTTGGGCTTTCCTCTGACACAGCGGTGATGTGTCAGAGGAAAGGTGGTGATGCAACCGGTCAGGATGCTATTGATGGGGCAGCTGTAGAACTTTTTGAGGATCTGGCGACACATGCTAAATCTCCTGAGGGGGAAAAGGTGTTGTCTTGGTGTGTTTGGACCATGATAGTTTGATGGTGATGTGGACACCAAGGAACTTGAAACTCTCGACCCGCTCCAACAGCCCCGTAGATGTTAATGGGGGCCTGTTTGGCCCAACTTTTCCTGTAGTCCACAATAAGCTACTTTTCCTTCCTCACATTGAGTGAGAGGTTGTTGTCCTGGCACCACACTGCCAGGTCTCTGACCTCCTCCATATATGCTGTCTCATCATTGTCGATGATCAGGCCTACCGCTGTTGTGTCGTTAGCAAACTTAATGATGGTGTTGGAGTTGTGTTTGGCCACGCAGTCGTGGGTGAACAGGGAGTACAGGAGGGGGCTAAGCACACACCACTGAGGAGCCCCAGTATTGAGGATCAGCGTGGAAGACGTGTTGTTGCCTACCCTTACCACCTGGGGGCGGCCGTCAGGAAGTCCAGGATCCTGTTGCAGAGGTAGGTGTTTAGTCCTAGGGTCATTTGCTTAGTGATGAGCTTTATTGGCACTATGGTGTTGAATGCTGAGCTGTAGTCAATGAACAGCATTCTCACATAGGTGTTCCTTTTGTCCAGGTGGAAAAGGGCAGTGTGGAGTGCGATTGAGATTGCGTCATCTGTTGGGGTGTTATGCGAATATGAATAGGTCTCAGGTATCCGGGATGATGCTGTTTATGTGAGCCATGACCAGCCTTTCAAAGCACTTCATGGCTACCAACGTGGGTACCATGGGGCAGTAATCACCTTAACTTGCTTGGGTAAAGGGACTATGGTGGTCTGCTTGAAACATGTAGCTATTACAGACTCGGTCAGGGAGAGGTTGAACATATCAGTGAAGACACTTGCCAGTTAGTCCGCGCATGCTTTGAGTACATGTCCTGGTAATCCATCTGGCCCCACGGCTTTGTGAATGTTGACCTGTTTAAAGATCTTGCTAACATCAGCTATCGAGAGCTTTATGACACAGTCGTCCGGAACAGCTGGTGCTCTCATGCATGCTTCTGTTTTGCTTGTCTCAAAACAAGCATTAAAAGGTGTTTAGCTCATCTGGTAGGCTCGCGTCACTGGACAGCTCATAGCTGGGTTTCCCTTTGTGGTCCGTAATAGTTTCCAAGCCCTGCCCCAACCGACGAACATAAGAGCCGGTGTAGTACGATTCAATCTTAAAACTTCTTATGGCTGCTGTCCCTGTACAGGGATCAACATCAGCGGAAATTTCAGAGTGACAACTAATAGTACTCGATACAACTCAAACTTTCATTAAAACACACATGCAGGGTATTCAATTAAAGCTACACTCGTTGTGAATCTATCCAACATGTCAGATTTTTTAAATGCTTTTCGGCGAAAGCATGAGAAGCTATTATCTGATAGCATGCAACACCCGAAATACCCAAAGGGGACGTGAACAAAATAATTAGCATAGCCGGCGCTACACAAAATGCAGAAATAAAATATAAAACATTCATTACCTTTGACGAGCTTCTTTGTTGGCACTCCTATATGTCCCATAAACATCACAATTGGGTCTTTTTTTCCGATTAAATCCGTCCATGTATACCCAAAATGTCCATTTATGAAGCCCGTCTGATCCAGGAAAAAACTGCTTTCCAAAACGTAACGTCACTTTTTAAAATTAAAAAAATTGCCTATAAACTTTGACAAAACACTTCAAACTACTTTTGTAATCCAACTTTAGGTATTAGTAAACGTTAATAATCAATCAAATTGATCAGATCACGGGGCGATCTGTATTCAATAGCAGCAAGTCTTAAAATCATGGTCCATATTCTCCCTTTCATAACTTCCTCCGGTGTACTCGACGACAGGAAGTGCCTATTTCTCATTTCACCAAGGATTAACTTCAACCCAATTGCCAAGACTGGAAGCCGGACGCTATCTATTTTCCCTTGCCATAGACAATACAGAGACTGGCGGAGGGATATTTTGTTTTGTGTTTTTTTGTGAACAGTTTTCCTTGGGATTTTGCCTCCTACACACGTTATGTTATAGTCACAGACATGATTTAACCAGTTTCATAAACTTCAGAGTGTTTTCTATCCACACATACTAATCATATGCATATACTATATTCCTGGCATGAGTAGCAGGACATTGAAATTTTGCGTGATTTTTAACAAAAAGGAGAAAATATTTGCAGCCTCTTTAATTAATCCTGTGTTGACGCTTTGCCTGTTGGGTGGATCGTCTGACGTCATAGCAGGATGTATTATAAGTGTCTGGATTAGTGTCCCGCTCCTTGAAAGCTCGATGCAGATGTTGCATGTCATCCATGGCTTCTGGTTGGAATATGTACGTACGGTCACTGTGGGGACAACATCGTCAATGCTTTAATCGCTGCCAACGTTGCTTCGTCAAAGTACTGAGTAAAGTGTCTGAATACTTAAGTAAATGTTATATTTCATTTTTTAAATATTTAATAAATTAGCAACAATTTTGAAAAAACTGTTTTTGCTTTGTTATTATGGGGTATTGTGTGTAGATTGATGAGGGTAAAAACATTTTTTTAATCCATTTTAGATTAAAGCTGTAACGTAACAGAATCTGAAAAAAGTCAAGGGTGTGAATACTTTCTGTATGCTTGCTCATCCCAGACCTAAAATAACCTCACATTTCCTACCTTGTGACAATGTGCAACCCCTTCAAACATGAAGGGAGCAAGAATACAGCGGTGATGACAGCCACATTACATGGAAACAGGTGAAAAGAACTGAGAGGAAGAGGAAAGAGGGTAAAAAAAGAGAGCATAAGGTTCTAAAATCAGAATCAGGGAGATAATTATTCACACTTCTGATTGATGATAATTGGACTTTAATGAAGTGGTTGATACGGAGATGGTGGCAGAATCAGGAGACGTTGTGCAAGCTTATGTATTGTAATGCTTGTAATAGTGGCATCTGATGTGCACATGGCCGATTTGACAAGATTGTGTCCTTTGAAATATTTTAGCATGTTTCTAATGATGTCACATCTGTGAAAGGTATTTGTTCAATAAGCAATCAAAAAGCTTGATATGCATTTTGAAGAAGAAAACAATTGTTTTGAGTTCAAATAGGAAATGTGGTATTTTAAAATGAGGATAATGGAGACTGTATTTAGAATTGGTATAAAACCATATTGCATATCCAATCAGGGTAGATCAGATTGAAGTACATTTTGTCTGATCTGATTTGAATAGGAGCATGCATCTATCACAACGCACCGCTGGCAGAAACCATGTTTTCTGGAGATGGAACCTTCCTAAAGATTCATCCACCCATGCACCTTCCACAACAACCTCCGACTCCGATTCCATGGTGACACCTCTGAGTGACTCGCCAGCATGACTTCCCCTTTCCTGTCACCCTGTCACTGCTCTCTTCTCATCCTCACATCTCCATACTCCCCACTGGGAAAGACCTTCTTGGAACCATTTCCTTTTGATAAATGTTTCAGGGAAATGTCAGCGTGGGCAGTCTCAACAAGAAAAAGTTTATGGAAGACAATTTTAAACACTTCCTTTGGAGGGTAAAGGTCAGGAGAGGAAAGGAGGCATATTCTGCATGCCACTGCTCTTTTTATCACATCCAAGAGTGACAGCAGCTAAGGGTCCATGACAAGAATAACTGTGTTGCCTTTGTCCTGATATCTAGGTATACAGTGCCTTCGGAAAGAATTCAGACCCCTTGACTTTTTCCACATTTTGTTAGGTTACAGTCTTATCCTAAAATGTAGTAAATTGTTTTTTTCCTCATCAATCTACACACAATACCCCATCATAAAACGTTTGCTAATTTATTAAAAATAAAGAATGGAAATATCACATAAGTATTCCGACCCTTTACTCAGTACTTTGTTGAAGCACCTTTGACAGTGATTACAGACTCGAGTATGACGCTACAAGCTTGGCACACCTGTATTTGGGTATATTCTCCCATTCTTCTATACAGATCCTATACAGTTAAATTTTGGGCTCTGGCTGTGCCACTCAAGGACATTCAGGGACTTGTCCCGAAGTCACTCCTGTGTTGTCTTGGCTGTGTGCTCAGTGTTTTTGTACTGTTGGAAGGGGAATCGTCACCCCATTGTGAGGTCCTGAGCGCTCTGTAGCAGGTTTTCATCTTTGCCTCAATCCTGACCGCCATCGATAAAAGACAGTACTGTGCAGCCGTCTTCATCGACCTCGCCAAGGCTTTCGACTCTGTCAATCACCATATTCTTATCGGCAGACTCAATAGCCTCGGTTTCTCGGATGACTGCCTTGCCTGGTTCACCAATTACTTTGCAGACAGAGTTCAGTGTGTCAAATCGGAGGGCATGCTGTCCGGTCCTCTGGCAGTCTCTATGGGGGTGCCACAGGGTTCAATTCTCGGGCCGACTCTTTTCTCTGTATATATCAATGATGTTGCTCTTGCTGCGGGCGATTCCCTGATCCACCTCTACGCAGACGACACCATTCTATATACTTTCGGCCCGTCATTGGACACTGTGCTATCTAACCTCCAAACGAGCTTCAATGCCATACAGCACTCCTTCCGTGGCCTCCAACTGCTCTTAAACGCGAGTAAAACCAAATGCATGCTTTTCAACCGATCGCTGCCTGCACCCGCATGCCCGACTAGCATCACCACCCTGGATGGTTCCGACCTTGAATATGTGGACATCTATAAGTACCTAGGTGTCTGGCTAGACTGCAAACTCTCCTTCCAGACTCACATCAAACATCTCCAATCCAAAATCAAATCAAGAGTCGGCTTTCTATTCCGCAACAAAGCCTCCTTCACTCACGCCGCCAAGCTTACCCTAGTAAAACTGACTATCCTACCGATCCTCGATTTCGGCGATGTCATCTACAAAATGGCTTCCAACACTCTACTCAGCAAACTGGATGCAGTCTATCATAGTGCCATCCGTTTTGTCACCAAAGCACCTTATACCACCCACCACTGCGACTTGTATGCTCTAGTCGGCTGGCCCTCGCTACATATTCGTCGCCAGACCCACTGGCTCCAGGTCATCTACAAGTCCATGCTAGGTAAAGCTCCGCCTTATCTCAGTTCACTGGTCACGATGGCAACACCCATCCGTAGCACACGCTCCAGCAGGTGTATCTCACTGATCATCCCTAAAGCCAACACCTCATTTGGCCGCCTTTCGTTCCAGTACTCTGCTGCCTGTGACTGGAACGAACTGCAAAAATCGCTGAAGTTGGAGACTTTTATCTCCCTCACCAACTTCAAACATCAGCTATCCGAGCAGCTAACCGATCGCTGCAGCTGTACATGGTCTATTGGTAAATAGCCCACCCATTTTCACCTACCTCATTCCCATACTGTTTTTATACTGTTTTTTTAATTTATTTATTTACTTTTCTGCTCTTTTGCACACCAATATCTCTACCTGTACATGACCATCTGATCATTTATCACCCCAGTGTTAATCTGCAAAATTGTATTATTCCCCTACCTCCTCATGCCTTTTGCACACATTGTATATAGACTGCCCATTTTTTTTTTCTACTATGTTATTGACTTGTTAATTGTTTACTCCATGTGTAACTCTGTGTTGTCTGTTCACACTGCTATGCTTTATCTTGGCCAGGTCGCAGTTGCAAATGAGAACTTGTTCTCAACTAGCCTACCTGGTTAAATAAAGGTGAAATATTTTTTTTTTTTTTTTAAGTCTCCCAGTCCTTGCAGCTGAAAAACATCCACACAGCATGATGCTCTCACCACCATGCTTCACCGTAGGGATGGTGCCAGGTTTCCTCCAGATGTGATGCTTGGCATTCAGGCCAAATAGTTCAATCTTGGTTTTACCAGACCAGAGAATCTTGTTTCTCATGGTCTGAGAGTCTTTAGGTACCTTTTGGCAAACTCCAAGCGGGCTGTCCTCTGCCTTTTACTGAGGAGGGGCTATCGTCTGGCCACTTCCGTCTGGCCACCATAAAGGCCTGATTGGTGGAGTGCTGCAGAGATGGTTGTCCTTCTGGAAGTTTCTCCCATCTCCAAAGAGGAACTGTAGAGCTCTGTCAGGGTGACCATCGGGTTCTTGGTCACCTCCTTGACCAAGGCCCTTTTCCCCCGATTGCTCAGTTTGGCGGACAGCTCAAGGAAGAGTCTGGGTGGTTCCAAACTTTTCCATTTAAGAATGATGCAGACATGTTTTGGTACTCTTCCCCAGATCTGTGCCTCGACAGAATCCTGTCTCTGAGCTCTGCAGACAATTCCTTCGACCAAATGGCATGGTTTTGGCTCTGTCAAATGTGGAAAATTATATAGACAGGTGTTTGGCTTTCCAAATCATGTCAAATTTAGCACAGGTTGACACCTTGACAGGTTGACTCCTTGACTCAAGTTGTAAAAATATCTCAAGGATGATCAACGGAAACAGGATGCACTTGAGCTCAATGTCGAGTCTTACTTATGTGGATAAGATATTTCAGATTTAATTTTTTATAAATTTGCAAACATTTCTAAAAACCTATTTTTGCTTTTTCATTATGGGGTATTGTGTGTAGATTGCTGAGGAATTTGTTATATTTAATACATTTTAGAATATGTCTGATTCGTAACAAAATGTGGAAAACGTCAAGGGGTCTGAATACTTTCCGAAGGCACTGTATGTTCTGGGGGTTTCCAGGTTGCCCTGTTGTTTTCTGGGTTATGCTTTTTCCAAGCAGAATCGCTCCGCCATTTCCTGGTTGTTTGTCTAATTTCAGTTTGTGACAAAACAAGCAATTATAGTGTAAAGAATAATTGTACCATCTAAACTGCTGTGTAATATCTTTTCCATAACCAAAAACATTGTATTTTTAGCTGATTGAAGCCTGTGTACAAAACTGAAAGTAAAAGACGCATAAACAAAACTTAAGAACGGGAAGCATAGAAATAGTGCACCTAGAACAGACCTACCGCTTAGACTTGTTTTCGTTGAGAATGATAGATCTATAACACACATATAACCACATTTTCATAATCTGCTTTCAGATGAGTGTCACGACTTTTTCATGTTCCATTTGTTTAGTCTCGTCTTCCGACACACCTGGTTTCAATCCCATTCATTACCCGTTGTGTATTTAACCCTCTGGTTCCCCTCATGTCCTTGTCAGAGATTGTTTGTTGTTTGTATTGGTGCGCGACGGGTCCTCGTACCCACTTTGTTTTATTGTATTCATGGTTTTGGAGTTATGTTTGTTTTCAAGTTATGAAACAACTCCATTCCACTAAGTTTGATTCTCCTGCGCCTGACTTCCCTGCCACCTATAAATCAAATCAAATTTCATTTGTCACATACACATGGTTAGCAGATGTTAGTGCGAGTGTAGCGAAATGCTTGTGCTTCTAGTTCCGACAATGCAGTAATAACCAACAAGTAATCTAACTAACAATTCCAAAACTACTGTCTTATACACAGTGTAAGGGGATAAAGAATATGTACATAAGGATATATGAATGAGTGATGGTACAGGGCAGCATACAGTAGATGGTATCGAGTACAGTATATACATATGAGATGAGTATGTAGACAAAGTAAACAAAGTGGCATAGTTAAAGTGGCTAGTGATACATGTATTACATAAGGATGCAGTCGATGATATAGAGTACAGTATATACGTATGCATATGAGATGAATAATGTAGGGTAAGTAACATTATATAAGGTAGCATTGTTTAAAGTGGCTAGTGATATATTTACATAATTTCCAATCAATTCCCATTATTAAAGTGGCTGGAGTTGGGTCAGTGTCAATGTCAGTGTGTTGGCAGCAGCCACTCAATGTTAGTGGTGGCTGTTTAACAGTCTGATGGCCTTGAGATAGAATCTGTTTTTCAGTCTCTCGGTCCCAGCTTTGATGCACCTGTACTGACCTCGCCTTCTGGATGATAGCGGGGTGAACAGGCAGTGGCTCGGGTGGTTGATATCCTTGATGATCTTTATGGCCTTCCTGTAACATCGGGTGGTGTAGGTGTCCTGGAGGGCAGGTAGTTTGCCCCTGGTGATGCGTTGTGCAGACCTCACTACCCTCTGGAGAGCCTTACGGTTGAGGGCGGAGCAGTTGCCGTACCAGGCGGTGATACAGCCCGCCAGGATGCTCTCGATTGTGCATCTGTAGAAGTTTGTGAGTGCTTTTGGTGACAAGCCGAATTTCTTCAGCCTCCTGAGGTTGAAGAGGCGCTGCTGCGCCTTCTTCACGACGCTGTCAGTGTGAGTGGACCAATTCAGTTTGTCTGTGATGTGTATGCCGAGGAACTTAAAACTTGCTACCCTCTCCACTACTGTTCCATCGATGTGGATAGGGGGGTGTTCCCTCTGCTGTTTCCTGAAGTCCACAATCATCTCCTTAGTTTTGTTGACATTGAGTGTGAGGTTATTTTCCTGACACCACACTCCGAGGGCCCTCACCTCCTCCCTGTAGGCCGTCTCGTCGTTGTTGGTAATCAAGCCTACCACTGTTGTGTCGTCCGCAAACTTGATGATTGAGTTGGAGGCGTGCGTGGCCACGCAGTCGTGGGTGAACAGGGAGTACAGGAGAGGGCTCAGAACGCACCCTTGTGGGGCCCCCGTGTTGAGGATCAGCGGGGAGGAGATGTTGTTGCCTACCCTCACCACCTGGGGGCGGCCCGTCAGGAAGTCCAGTACCCAGTTGCACAGTGCGGGGTCGACGAGCTTGGAGGGTACTATGGTGTTGAATGCCGAGCTGTAGTCGATGAACAGCATTCTCACATAGGTATTCCTCTTGTCCAGATGGGTTAGGGTAGTGTGCAGTGTGGTTGAGATTGCATCGTCTGTGGACCTATTTGGGCGGTAAGCAAATTGGAGTGGGTCTAGGGTGTCAGGTAAGGTGGAGGTGATATGGTCCTTGACTAGTCTCTCAAAGCACTTGATGACGGAAGTGAGTGCTACGGGGCGGTAGTCGTTTAGCTCAGTTACCTTAGCTTTCTTGGGAACAGGAACAATGGTGGCCCTCTTGAAGCATGTGGGAACAGCAGACTGGTATAGGGATTGAATGAATATGTCCGTAAACACATCGGCCAGCTGGTCTGCGCATGCTCTGAGGGCGCGGCTGGGGATGCCGTCTGGGCCTGCAGCCTTGCGAGGGTTAACACGTTTAAATGTCTTACTCACCTCGGCTGCAGTGAAGGAGAGACCGCATGTTTTCGTTGCAGGCCGTGTCAGTGGCACTGTATTGTCCTCAAAGCGGGCAAAAAGTTATTTAGTCTGCCTGGGAGCAAGACATCCTGGTCCGTGACTGGGCTGGGTTTCTTCTTGTAGTCCGTGATTGACTGTAGACCCTGCCACATGCCTCTTGTGTCTGAGCCGTTGAATTGAGATTCTACTTTGTCTCTGTACTGACGCTTAGCTTGTTTGATAGCCTTGCGGAGGGAATAGCTGCACTGTTTGTATTCGGTCATGTTACCAGACACCTTGCCCTGATTAAAAGCAGTGGTTCGCGCTTTCAGTTTCACGCGAATGCTGCCATCAATCCACGGTTTCTGGTTAGGGAATGTTTTTATCGTTGCTATGGGAACGACATCTTCAACGCACGTTCTAATGAACTCGCACACCGCAGTCTTGGAGTGTGGAGTCAGCTTGGTCGGACCAGCGTTGGACAGACCTCAGCGTGGGAGCCTCTTGTTTAAGTTTCTGTCTGTAGGCAGGGATCAACAAAATGGAGTCGTGGTCAGCTTTTCCGAAAGAGGGGCGGGGCAGGGCCTTATATGCATCGCGGAAGTTAGAGTAACAATGATCCAGGGTTTTACCACCCCTGGTTGCGCAATCGATATGCTGATAAAATTTAGGGAGTCTTGTTTTCAGATTAGCTTTGTTAAAATCCCCAGCTACAATGAATGCAGCCTCCGGATAAATGGTTTCAAGTTTGCAAAGAGTTAAATAAAGTTTGTTCAGAGCCATCGATGTGTCTGCTTGGGGGGGGATATATACGGCTGTGATTATAATCAAAGAGAATTCTCTTGGTAGATAATGCGGTCTACATTTGATTGTGAGGAATTCTAAATCAGGTGAACAGAAGGATTTGAGTTCCTGTATGTTTCCTTCATCACACCATGTCTCGTTAGTCATGAGGCATACGCCCCCGCCCCTCTTCTTACCAGAAAGATGTTTGTTTCTGTCAGCGCGATGCGTGGAGAAACCCGTTGGCTGCACTGCCCCGGATAGCGTCTCTCCAGTGAGCCATGTTTCCGTGAAGCAGAGAACGTTACAGTCTCTGATGTCCCTCTGGAATGCTACCCTTGCTCGGATTTCATCAACCTTGTTGTCAAGAGACTGGACATTGGCAAGAAGAATGCTAGGGAGTGGTGCACGATGTGCCCGTGTCCGGAGTCTGACCAGAAGACCGCTACGTTTCCCTCTTTCACGAAGTCGTTTTTTGGGGTCGCTGCCTGGAATCAATTCCGTTGGCCTGTTTGTAAGGCAGAACACAGGATGCGCGTCGCGGAAAACATATTCTTGGTCGTACTGATGGTGAGTTGACGCTGATCTTTTATTCAGTAGTTCTTCTCGACTGTATGTAATGAAACCTAAGATGACCTGGGAAATAACACGTAAAAAAAAAAACTGCATAGTTTCCTAGGAACGCGAAACGAGGCAGCCATCTCTGTCGGCGCCGGAAGTACACACAACTCTAACAATGAGACATATCACTTTGGTTCGTGTGGGAAAAAATCCTGCCGAATTTAATAATAAATGAATCAGAATCTGCAAACCAAGGTGACATTCTCAAGTACATTAAACAAAAATATAAACGAAACATGTGAAGTGTTGTTCCCATGTTTTATGAGCTGAAATAAAAGATCCCGGAAATGTTCCATACACACAGAAATGTTGTGCACAAATGTGTTTACATCCCTGTTAGTGAGCATTTCTCCGTTGCCAAGATAATCCATCCATCTGAGAGGTGTGGCATAACAAGAAGCTGATTAAACAGCATGATCATTACACAGTTGCACCTTGTTCTGGGGACAATAAAAGCCCAATCGAAAATGTTGCCACAGATGCTCTGGATTCGACATGTCCAACAGCGTGTTCCGGTTCCCGCCAATATCCAGCAACTTCGCACAACCATTGAAGAGGAGTTGGGCAACATTCCACAATCAACAGCCTGATCAACTCTACGCAAAGGAGATGTGTCTCGCTGCATGAGGCTAACGGTGGTCACACCAGATACTGACTGGGATTCTGATCCATGATCCTACTTTTTTTTAAGGTATCTGTATTCCCAGTCATGTGAAATCCATAGATTAGAGCCGAATTAATGCATTTAAATTGACTGATTTCCTAATATGAACTGTAACTCAGTCAAATCTTTGACATTTTTGCATGTGGCATTTATGTTCAGTGTGTTTGTGAAAACACTTCTAAGCCTAGGATAATCTAAATTGATTATAAACAAATGAGTGAATATAAGCTGACAAAGGCTTGGGACATTGTTGCTTGTGTCTATCCTTGTCTAATTGCTTGTGTCATATGAGAACACCAGTACTAGATTCCCTACCATCCTCATCTCACACTCTGTAGGAAGAGAGCATGGGGGAGCGATTTATATCAGTCGTCAGGTCACAATTCGGAGAAATCCAATGAGCTCAATCAGAGCGTTCTCATCTGGTGGACACCAAAGAGATAAATGATAACACAATAGAGTCCAGCTTTCTGAATGATTCCAGCTGCAATATATATGTTTTCACAGTTCCAGTCCTTGAGAAGTAAAACCATGCTGTGTAAGGGTAAATGATTTGGCCTTATGCACATTACGCTTCAGCTTTCTGAATGATTCCACCTGCAATATTTTTTTTTTCACAGTTCATTTTTAAATCACGCTGTGCAATGATTTGGCCTGATGCACATGACATTTGATTAGAACACTATGACGTAGTCTGCACTGGTATGATCACCCTTGGACAAATAATTGTTTGAGAAAACCGTCACCTTCTGGTCTGAAAGTGGTTGTGATGGGCACCACCGTGTGAGTGATGCGGTACGGACTTCAACAGAGGAAGGTGCCAGCATAAACATGTCACATCTTTTCCCTTTGTCCTCTGATGGCTAGACCCACACTGTAGCCTGTGTTAAACATAGCCACCAGATAATACTCATCCCTAATCTCAGCCTCTCCCCAGTGTCTACGTAAAGAACGAGCGTCTGATACGTCACTGTCGAGGACTGACCCTCAATTCACTTCCATTCGCTTCCTGACAGACTCTCGACGCCTTCTCAGGGCCTATCTGACCAGAGCAGACGTATTCAGGAGCTGGGACGGAAGGCATCAGTCAATTATCTCCAGCGAAAACCTGTTTTTGTGTCCCGGCCTCTCTTTTCATACTCTATGTGACACACATGCAGCATACTGCTGTCTGACACGGCCAGAGACAAAGGGAAATTGGATGGGTTTGCAGTCAATGACAAGGCTCCCAAAGAAATTCACCTATCGCTTTCATGAAAAAATCCCCCCAACCGAATGAACACTAATGTAGGGTTGACTTTGATTGCCTTATGTTGGCTTCTGGTTCTGTCAAAATACTGGGGGTTTCACCTCTGTTTTGCCAGTTAAACTGCTTGATGTATAAAGTAAGACAGACTACGGGATAGACTTGAAATGCTACATATTCACAATACACCATATCAATACTGGTCGGCAGTAGAGCCATCCACTCTCTCTCTCTCATGACGTGGATTATTTTCCAACAGTAGATAAACATGATCTTTTTTCAACCTGGTCTTTCTGATCCTGACCCCGATTCATTGACTGATTGGCAGCCAAGTCACTAATCTCGTAGGTTTGGCTGTAGTTTTAGAGCATGTCATTGCTTCTCTTATGAGCCATATGGCACAGGTTTGACTCCCTCAACCCCAGAATCTTCAGCCTGCCAATGGGGCCAAGTAGGCTGCTTAGACTGCTCTGAGTTGGGCAATGGGCCACGGGCCTGAGTGATTCTGTGTTTCAACCACTGTGGGTAACTGAATTTGTTCCCTTTGACCCCTTGAGGGGACAAGCCACACAGAGTGTATTCTGGCAATCCCTCACAGACTGATTTGATTGTGTCGCAACATCAGCATGAGTAAATAATGAGTTCCAGTTCTAGGCCATGTTTTACAGGAAAAGCATCCTTATGGGTCATTTTATCCATGCCTAGAAGCATTCCAGAAATGTATCAAATTATATACACTTGGCATGCTGAAGTTGTACTGCAATTACCCAGCATTCAATGATTGAAACAGGCTAAACATAACCCTTAAAGGTATGACATCTGGTAACCCCCTGAATGCATCAAATTAACCAGATTCCCTCCATTTTCCCTTAGAAGAGATTCCAACAAATTGATTAACCAAGTCCTATTCTGAAGGCAGATTAAACAACTGTTAGTTTGGGTTTAAATCTGTTGTAAATCGTACTTGAGTCTTTTTCATAGGATTGCCATGTTGACCAACCTACTGTCAGGGCCGGCAGCAGAACGAATCAGTTGGACCGACCATAGGCAGGTAAAACCATTTTTTTTACAGGACCCGTGTACAACGCACGTGAGCATTTTTGTGGAACAGTTTAATTTGTAACGTTTAGTTTCCCCAAATCATTGGCATGTGTTTAATCCTAATAGTATGAAGAAAAACAATAAAAATCTAAAAAATAAAAATTCAATTAAGGTGAAGGCACAAGCCTCGGCCCTATGGACACTGACACACTGTGATCCATTGGCAGAGTGCACAATAGTAAGCCTAAGAGTGCACTATAGTTAGAATGAGTGCACAACAGTAAGCCTATAACTTAAAAAAAAATAAGAATAGAAAATATTTCACATTCATCTCTCTTCCCCCACCTGTCTGCCTCCCTTTCTACATGTCTTGACTTGAGCTATTGCTAGTGAAGTGCAACATTATATCACATCAACTGGGTCGGCTGGAAGCTGTCACTAGTGAACTTACAACATATTGACTAGCCTATTCCGGGCCCTCAGAATGTCCTGCGCCAGGACAGGCCGCTGTTTTTTTATTACGTTTCTACTGGATATATGTGGAATGTAGACGCTGGGAGTCGGGAAGCAAGTGCAGGTGGGGAGTTTATTAATAAACGAAACCATACAAGAAACAAGAGTAGCGTACAGACATGAGACATCAATACTGCCTGGCAAATTAACCTAAGTGAGTGCCAGATATAGGGGAGGTACTGTGTGAGAAATGATTGATGCCATGAGGAGCAGGTGCTCATAATGATTGATGCCAGATGCGCGTAATGATGGTTGCCAGCACCGGTGGTTAGTAAACCGGCGACGTCAAACGCTTTGTTGTCTTACGTTGGGAGGTGAAGGAAATGACACCGAAGAGGGGGAGCAGGAGTAGACATGACAGTACTACCCCCCGATGTGCGGTACCAGCCGCGAGACAGCCCCGAGGGTGAGGAGCAGGCGAGTCCAGATGGTGAATGAGGAAATCACAAATGATGTTGATCCAGAATGACCTCCACCAGAACTCAACACCGCTCCTCTGGACCGTACCCCTCCCATTCCACCAGGTACTGGAGCCAACCCCGACGACTTCGGTAGTCCAGGAGGGATCTCACGGCATAGTCGGGACCTCCCTCGACGTCCAAGTGAGGCGGAGGGGTGTCTTGAGGGACAGCCTCAGCCAGGTGACCAGGAACCAGCGGCCTAAGAGACATGAAAGGAGGGTGAGATGCAGTAGTCAGTGGGGAACTGTAATCTATACGTAACCTCGTTGACCCTCTGGAGAACCTTGAACGGCCCCACAAACTGGGGGCTCAGCTTCTTACAGGGCAGGCAGAGTGGGAGGTTCCTGGTGGAGAGCCAGACGAGCTCACCAGGATGGAGCACAGGCGCCTCACTGCGGTGGCGATCCGCCTGCCCTTTCTGGCGACGGATTGCACGCTGCAGCCTTACACTGGGGCAAAAAAGTATTTAGTCAGCCACCAATTGTGCAAGTTCTCCCACTTAAAAAGATGAGAGAGGCCTGTAATTTCCATCATAGGTACACTTCAACTATGACAGACAAAATGAGAAAAAAAATCCAGAAAATCACATTGTAGGATTTTTAATGAATTTATTGGAAAATTATGGTGGAAACTAAGTATTTGGTCAATAACAAAAGTTTATCTCAATACTTTGTTATATACCCTTTGTTGGCAATGACAGAGGTCAAACGTTTTCTGTAAGTCTTCACAAGCTTTTCACACACTGTTGCTGGTATTTTGGCCCATTCCTCCATGCAGATCTCCTCTAGAGCAGTGATGTTTTGGGGCTGTTGCTGGGCAACACGGACTTTCAACTCCCTCCAAAGATTTTCTATGGGGTTGAGATCTGGAGACTGGCTAGGCCACTCCAGGACCTTGAAATGCTTCTTACGAAGCCACTCCTTCGTTGCCCGGGCGGTGTGTTTGGGATCATTGTCATGCTGAAAGACCCAGCCACATTTCATCTTCAATGCCCTTGCTGATGAAAGGAGGTTTTCACTCAAAATCTCACAATACATGGCCCCATTCATTCTTTCCTTTACACGGATCAGTCGTCCTGGTCCCTCTGCAGAAAAACAGCCCCAAAGCATGATGTTTCCACCACCATGCTTCACAGTAGGTATGGTGTTCTTTGGATGCAACTCAGCATTCTTTGTCCTCCAAACACGACGAGTTTAGTTTTTACCAAAAAGTTATACTTTGGTTTCATCTGACCATATGACATTCTCCCAATCTTCTTCTGGATCATCCAAATGCTCTCTAGCAAACTTCAGACGGGCCTGGACATGTACTGGCTTAAGCAGGGGGACACGTCTGGCACTGCAGGATTTGAGTCTCTGGCGGCATAGTGTGTTACTGATGGTAGGCTTTGTTACTTTGGTCCCAGCTCTCTGCAGGTCATTCACTAGGTCCCCCGGTGTGGTTCTGGGATTTTTGCTCACCGTTCTTGTGATCATTTTGACCCCACGGGGCACGGGGTGAGATCTTGCGTGGAGCCCCAGATCGAGGGAGATTATCGGTGGTCTTGTATGTCTTCCATTTCCTAATAATTGCTCCCACAGTTGATTTCTTCAAACCAAGCTGCTTACCTATTGCAGATTCAGTCTTCCCAGCCTGGTGCAGGTCTACAATTTTGTTTCTGGTGTCCTTTGACAGCTCTTTGGTCTTGGCCATAGTGGAGTTTGGAGTGTGACTGTTTGAGGTTGTGGACAGGTGTCTTTTATACTGATAACAAGTTCAAACAGGTGCCATTAATACAGGTAATGAGTGGTAATGAGTGGAGTACAGAGGAGTATTTTGAATGGTTTTATTTAGACAGGAGTAATTGGAGCCTATAATTTTGGCTAAACCTCAATTTACTTTCGCAGAATCCAGCATTCGAACAGTGCACCTGCCAACTTTCCTTTCCATTTGGCAAGAGGCTGAAACCAGAGATCTGTATATAACGATGAGATGCCCTAATAATGGGAGTCTTTTCTCAAAAGGTGGGAAGGCAGGAGACAAGCTTAGGTCTGCATATTATGCCTATAGAAACGCATTGGGCTTAATCTTGTCACGACTTCCGCCGAAGTCGTCTCCTCTCCTTGATGGGGCGGGGTTCGTCGATCGAAGTCACGGGCTTTCTAGCCATCACCACTCCATTTTTCATATATCCATTTGTCTTGTCTTGTTTCCATACACACTTGGTTTTCATTTCCCCAATCAATCTACTTTGGATTTAACCCTCTGTTTCCCATCATGTTTTGTGTGTAATTGTTTCATGTTATTGTGGTGTTTTGTGACGCGCTTTACTTGTTGTTATGTTCCGTGTTTTGAGCGCATTTGATTTATGTAGCGCTCTCGTTGTGGAACTAAAATAACAGTGCGCCTGTTTACATCACTCTACTCTCCTGCACCTGACTTCGCCTCTTAAACACCCGTTGCCAAATCTGAACAGATTTCTGGCGAGAGTGAGCCTTCTCGCTTCACCTCTTCCTCCCTGATGAAACTATCTCACTGGAGAAAGAATTTAAGAGAACGAATCAGCTCCCTTACTAAATGTAGCCCATGTATCTGATGCTTTCTGGCCAGAAATAGATCCTTTTCCATTACATGACACGGTGATGTCACTCGACTCTTGGCCGAGAAAGCCAATCGCCATCTGCACCCATTCAACAGTTTAGATTTAAAAAATGTAATACTTCTAAACAAAACGTACAACGATGTTTGATTCTTGCTTATATTTGGTTGATCTTTGCAAAATAACTTTTGGATGCAGCAGTTGTTAGCTAGAATGCTAACGCTTTATTGATATAGGCTGGAGCAAAAGCTAGCCAAAGAGCCATTTTACAGGTAGAAGTTAAATATGCAGTTGATTTGCGAATGATGACACAAATGTTATATTAAGCTGGACATTCATACGAGCCTTGGAATCAAATTATAATCCAAAAGTAGTGTGAAATGCACTCATGAGCAACATGTAAATGCAGGCCTTTCTTTGCTGACGTTCTATAAGAACCTCCCCCTTGTTCTGTCACCATCTTGCGTGCCTCGTATGACACACTATACCCTGATGAAGACAGCTTGGCTGTCGAAAAATTGGTAATTACATTTCTGCATCTGAGCTCCTAGAGTCTGCGGCTCTCTTTTATTTTCATGCATAGTATGACATGCCATACTCTTTTGGTCCAGACAGCATCGTATACATGGTCTATACATCAGTGGAGGCTGTTGAGGGGAGGATGGCTAATAATGATGGCTGGAACGGAGTAAACGGAATGGCATCAAACACGTGGAAACCATGTGTCTCGATGTATTGGATACCATTCCACTAATTCCGCTCCAGCCATTACCACGAACCCGTTCTCCCCAATTAAGATGCCACCAACCTCCTGTGCTATACATACT
Source organism: Oncorhynchus nerka (assembly GCF_034236695.1). Taxonomy (NCBI): domain Eukaryota; kingdom Metazoa; phylum Chordata; class Actinopteri; order Salmoniformes; family Salmonidae; genus Oncorhynchus; species Oncorhynchus nerka. The sequence goes on from NC_088406.1 coordinate 49,351,720, forward strand.
GAGACAGAGGAGCGCTGTCACGCTCGGCTCGGATGCTTTAACTGAGATTGATGCCTTTTTCTGTAGTCGACCGGCTCAGTCAAATAAGTTATCAATATTTAAATATTGTATTTGGACAGGCGAGGAGGTGCAGTAGGGCCGCCAATAACACTGGACAAACTTACTGTACATGCATACAAATAGCCTACTGATATTTTACAGATGCCATTGCATTTCTCGAAAACAATTTCCGGTATATGCATCCACTTAAAATGTAATTATTTGTATGTGCAGTTGATTTAATCATGTTTTATCTGGCTGCACGACCGGTTTAACCCAAACAGATGCAATTCATTCCAGGAGGCACTCAGAAATAGACAGGTGTTATCTCTGTCTGGAGCTTAAGGCCTGGCGACCCCTGCTTACAGAACAACGTTCCCCTGAGCTCGCTGTACACATTTGCATTTGGCTGATAGGAAAAACTCATAATCCCCATTGGTCCCAAAAAAATATGAGGGAACTGAATGTTATTATCAAAACATGGTTTGTGACCGTGCTTAGGGGTATTTACGAGACTGAACAATGTAATGTGTTGATGTGTCCTGAAATAACCACTCCGTGGCTAACTGGTTCTGTAGATAATTCAACAAACATTGATCGTGCACAATGCAAGAACAGTTCATTCCATAATCATTAAACTACTGTAAAGCCTCTGTGTTATCCTGACAATCTGACAACTGGAATCCTCTAGCCTTTCTCCGTAGGCCCTCTGGTTTAGATGGCTGGAGGATGCTGCTTCGATCAGCAGATGTCTGTGGATGGATGACATGGCACAGGGACCACAGCGGTGTGTTTATGTCAAGCACTCACCGGAGCCACCCTCAACATTGTGTTAATTGAAATCGTTGGCGAGAGATTACTGCGCATATATAAGTAGGCATTTTGTCAAAGAAGTCCCAAAATGCTGGTTGGAGATGTCTTTACTTTTAGCAGATGAAATATTGATTTCCCTTAGTTGTCTCTGAGTCCTCCATCTTTCTAGTTCAGGTGCTGGATGATTGCCAGCTGTAAGCAAGCCTCTAAATGCACCTCTGCTTCAGCCAGGATCTCAGCGATCTGCCGCATTGCCTGCGACCACCCCTCATCACTGTCAAACGCTCCCTGAAACACTTCTGCGAGCAGGCCTTTTCTAATCGACCTGGCTCGGGTATCCTGGAAGGATGTTGACCTCATCCCGTCAGTGGAGGATGCCTGGGTATTCTTTAAAAAGTGCTTTGCTCACCATCTTAAATAGGCATGCCCCATTAAAAAAATGTACCACTAAGAACAGATATAGCCCTTGGTTCACTCCAGACTTGACTGCCCTTGACCAGACCAATAACACCATGTGGTGTACTGCATTAGCATCGAATAGCCCCTGCAACTTTACCAGGGAAGTTAGGAACCAAAATACACAGTAAGTTAGGAAAGCAAAGGGTAGTTTTTCAAACAGAAAACTGTGGGTTTGCACAACCGAATAATGTCTGTACGAACTGTCAGAAACCGTCTCAGGGAAGCTTGAACTGACTGCAGTTCAACTTCGTAACCGACTTCAGTTGGCAAAATACTCACCTTCAATGACCACTGGCATACTGGAAAAGTGTGCTTTTCAAAGATGATGTAACGGACAGATGGCAGACGTGTATGGCGTTGTGTGGGTGAGCGGTTTGCTGATGTCAATGTTGTGAACAGTGTCCCGTGGTGGTGGGGGGGTTATGGTACGGGCAGGCATAAGCCAGAGACAACGAACACAATTGCATTTTATCGATGGCAATTTGAATGCACAGAGATACCGTGACGAGATCCTGAGGCCCACTGTCGTGCCCTTCATCTGCCTCCATCACCTCATGTTTCATGAACAGCCACATGTCACTAGGATCTGTACATAATTCCTGGATGCTGAAAATGTCCCAGTTCTTCCATGACCTGCAAACTCACCAGACATGAGCAAGTTTGGGATGTTCTGGATCAACGTGTATGAGAGCTTATTCCAATTCCCACCAATATACAACGACTTTTCACAGCCATTGAAGCGGAGTGGGACAACATTCCAAAGACCACAATTAACAGCCTGATCAACTCTATGTGAAGGTGATGTGTTGCACTGCATGAGCCAAATGGTTGTCACACCAAATACTAACTGGTTTTCTGATCCACACCCCCTATCTTTTTAAAGTGTTCTATGACCAACAGATGCATATCTCTATTCCCAGTCATGTGAAATCTATAGATTAGAGCCTAATGAATGAATTTAAATTGACAGATTTCCTTATAAATTGTAACTCAGTAAAATCTCGGAAATTGTTGCATGGTGTGTTTATATTTTTGTTCTGTGTGTTTTTGTCTGACTTATGACGCGAAAGAATTTGAACGGATGGCAAATGATGGTATAAGGACTACTCTACTTGACATAAATGTATATTAAGAGTGCTATGGATTTCACAGAGACACCTCTCTCTAGCGCCACCTTAACTTTTGATCTAACACGTCCCACAACTATCAGTCGACAATACTGTAATCATATATATGTAAATCCCCCATATATCCAATGTATGATTGTCTAACCGAGAAGACGATAAAACATGAGAAGAGAGAAGGGAAGACAAAAAGGCAGTAGAGGGATGTGGTGTGCCCGTTCGTTGGCAGCTGCTTCGAGGCACAGTTCGCTCCGCTGACACAGCAGCTCCTATTACAGTGCCTGAGAACAGCAGCTCATATCACAGTGGCCGAGACTGAACACAGATTCGGTCAGCGACAAATAGACAGAGACGGAGAAGTAGAAGGCGAGAAAAGATAGATTAGGGAGACAGGGAGACAGGAAATGAGAAGAGTTAGAAAGGCAAAGCGAAACTGAAAAAAAAGGACTCCGACAGATTCCGCTGGAGAGAAAGTCAGAGAAAGAACTCTTGAATCAGACATGGCTGGGCTTGGCTGAGAGTATGTTGCATGCTGTCCCCTGGTCATGGTCCTGGCTGTCCCCACGTGAGCCTCTGTCAGCTGCCTGTCAGTCCCCCTTCCCCATGTAGACCTAATGGTCTCCCCCTGTCAGGCCTCACATAACCCCGGCTGACTCACACAGACACTGGCCCTTCAGCCCGCCACCGCACCGAGATATCATTAGAGGACCAAGGAAAAGAGGCAAGTCACAAATACAACTTTACTATAGCGTGGTAAATCTATGACCACCGTGGCTGAACTGTGTGCAGTTAAGCCTACATGTACAGCATATTGATTGAAGTTCATGGTTTCTGTACACTATATAGACAGCAATTATTTACTAGCACAGAGAAAACAGCGCCAGTTGAATGAAGGCACCCAGCAGTGGTTCATTAAAGTACATCACCACATCTCCCAATTATGAAACATAACACACATCTAAAGAAGTCACCCAATCCAGGAACAACACGACTGCTGTCTTGACCTATTGTTTTGCAGTAGAAGAACATGGAATGCCTAGCATCTAGGGCTGGGACGATACCAGTATCGTGACACTCATTAGTAAGGTGGCAAGGAAACAAAACACAAAGTGTATTTAACTTGCAAACAAACATCATTATCTTGTCATCCAGAATCACATGCATTTATTTCCCAAGCTGAAGCACACAATGTTTTACATACAGTGGGTTTTTAAAGGACCAAAGTGTTTGGTCTGCTTCGTGTTTCCAATTTTGTCATTGAAAAATATTGCCAGTGGTGGGAAAAGAAGCCAATTGTCATACTTGAGTAAAAGTAAAGATAGTTTAATAGAAAATGACTCAAGTGAAAGTGAAATTCACACAGTAAAATACTACTTGAGAAAAAGTCTAAAATGTGGTTTTAAATATATGTAAGTATCAAAAGTAAATGTACTTGCTATAATATACTTAGTAGGGATGATCAGGGATGTTCTCTTGATAAGTGTGTGGATTAGACAATTTTCCTGTCCTGCTAAGCATTCAAAATGTTATGAGTACTTTTGGGTATCAGAGAAAATATATGGAGTAAAAAGTACATTATTTTCTTTAGGAATGTAGTGGAGCAAAAGTAAAAGTTGTGAAGAATATAAATAGTACATGTAAAGTACGAATACTACTTAAGTAGTACTTTAAAATATTTTTACACCACTGAATATCGTGATATTGGTATCGTCCCGGCCATAATAGCATCACTCCTTTCATTGAGATTCTGCCATGTCAACTAGATGAAAAGTAAGCGTTCCACTTCATGAGATATCTAAGAAGAAAGTTTGCTTGAAATCTGAGACATACTATTTGTGACATGGAAAGTAAACTACAATGATATTCCTGAAAACTATACAATCTCTCCCTCTGGCAGAGGCTTGTTACTAGGTTGACAACGTCCAGAGAGCTGTACTGTGTGCATGCAATAGATGTTTGCTTTTCTGTTTGTTTTTGTTGAGAGATTGAAAGATAAGAAAAACAGGTTCAGTTATTCAGCCCAACTTGGCTGACCTTACTGCCTGGTGAAGCATGGGAGTGGAAAGGTACCCGGACCTGTCCAGTCACAGAGTGAGCACCGGAGAATCCCAAACATAAAAGGCAGAGATGCCCGTCTGTCACTGCTGCTCTGCAGCCTCTCTGTGTGTCTTCTGGAGCAAAAAGAAAACCCATTCCCCTCATTACCTCCTCTAGCCTCCCCTCTCTGATTCTGGGCCACCCTAGCCAACCACAGGCCAGCCTGTGGAGATTCTCATACAGCAATTAGGGAAGGAGAGGAGAGCAGTGGAGCTTAACAGTGGAACTGTCCTGTGTGTGTGTGTGCGCGTGCATGCGTTGAAGTTTATGGAGTCCGGGTATGCAGGATTAGGTGTGTGTGTCCTTGCAAGAGAAAGAGCTCCATGTGAGTTATTCCCTCTGCAGTATACAGTCGCACGAAATTGCTAGTGGTTCGCGTGGCTGCCCCAGATCTAATTACTGGCCAGCAGTACTGCTCTCTGCCTTTGCACAACAATGCCCCCAGAATATAGAGGACGGCACAGGCTCTGTGTACAACAAAATAGAAAAACCGCTGGAGAGGCAACATGGACATGACTCATCTGGTAGATAAGGGAGCTCAATGTCCTGTTATTACAAAGTACACATCATGTTGTACAACTGTACAATATCATGTAATGATTCAGATAAAGCAAGGTGTTGGTTATCCAAAAGTAGGTTCTAGGGGAGACCGGGGTTCGTTGTATCACTCTCACCTTTTCATCAGTTTCTCAAAAATCATTTAGGTTAGTGTATTCAAACAACCTGCACCTGTCCTTTCCAAATTGGTGTGGTTGTTATATATGTAAATCAAACTGCAAATGTATGGTGTTGTCTTAAATACAAGGAGTGAAGTGTTCCAATTTACCCCATGGTCTGGGTTAGTTGTAATAGTGCATGGGGCGAATTGTAACAGAATGAAAAAAGTGCATAAATCATGACATGCAACTAATTATTGTACGTCTTTATTCAGATCATGAGAGCAACATTGCCATGTTCAAAATGTCTTTTGGCAGAATTAAATATAAATAATAAAATGTTTATTATTTTCCCCTCGACTAAATGGTCTTTCCCAACCAAACAACAACCAGGCTAAACTAAACACCTGAACGTTTGCGGTGTGTGGCGTGCGCGTGCGTGTCTGTGACTGAATGTTCACATAATCAGAGTTACAGCTGTGACAGTGGTACGGCTGTCCCGGGTTACAGACTTGGTGGGTCCATCATTTGCATTCCCAGCACTGCACCCAGACCTCCTTGGACTTGGAATTGTTTTAGTGCTCCATGCACACAACGTGGAAGAGTTCCTCGTTGGAGGAATCTGAATCTTCTGGTTCAATGTGCTTTGCTTTGGCTCTTTTCTTTAAGCAGGACAGTTTTTTGTGGTTTTCCTTGTCTTGCTTCTTTTCAGCTGTTTTTTTTCTTCCAGGCAGGGCAATTCTAATTTTGCCTTCTGAGTGCTTGAATTTTATGCTCTTCCAGTGCATGCTTGACGGGTGTATCCATCAAAATGTTCCTACCACTTGCTGTAATTGTCCTGGGCCCTGTTTTTTTGGAAAGGGCGTACATCAACTGGGTTGAAATCAGAAGAGTAACCGGGGTGTTTCCCAGCCACAGCCTGATACACTTGGGGAGGTGCCCTGCGAAGTGGCCCGGAGAGGTGGGCTGTTATGGCGCACACCTGTCACCGTCGTTACACGCACCTGTCACCTGGACTCCATCATTTCCCTGATTACTTTCCCTATATATGTATGTCTCTCCCTGTGGTTCCTTCCCCAGGCGTCCTTGTTTCTGTTTCAGTTTCACGTCTGTGTGCCGTGAGTGTTTCTCGTTTTGTATTATGTTCCGTGTGTTTTATTAAAACACTCTCTCCCTGAACTTGCTTCCCGGCTCTCAGTGAATCTGGGTTACAGCTACATCATGTGACACTCTTTTCAGAGGGTGGAGAGGCACACCCCTGTCTGTCTTTCTTTTCCATGATCAAGGGCATGCTTTAAAGGAACAGAAAACGCGTACCAAAAACATTCCGTTTTACCCTGGGTTGGTTTTAACATTTTCTCACAAGTTGTTAGAACTCACCATGGCCCTTGCAGCCATTAGCTAGATTACACTTCAGCTAAATGTTAAAACGTTACATCACATATCTCTACATAGACTGGTTCTACATTTGATGTAGGTTTGGTGAACGCAACTACAAAAAAACTAATTTGGTCAAAGGAATTACTTTCTGACCTCGATCACATTTCTGTCAATCGAATCTGCAGCGTTTATCACATGGACTTGCTTTTCGCACGAGGGTTCAGGACTAAACTGAGCATGTGCACAGTGAGTCACACCATTCTACCTCACTACTGATTGGAGGAATTCCACGTGTTACAACCAGATATGGAGAAGAAGAAGACAAAAAAAAGAGGTCAGTTTCCCATAAAACTCAATCTAGTTCAATCACAATGAATTAATTACAGTTCCAAAAGAGGAAACAGACTTGCACATTATCATGTACAGGTGTTCTCTGAGCAGCTGGAGGTGTCAGATCTAACACTTCGGAGGACACATAGTGGCGTTATATACAGACATCTGGGCCTCGACCCTTGTTAATTGTTTGCCCAGCTTCTTAAATGACTGTGTGTCGGTGATCTCTGTAAATCGGATGCCCTGTGGCGTCAGACGTCCACGAAGCGCCGAAAGCAGCCAAAATGATGCAAAGGTTTGGCCAGAAGAAGCTAATCACAGCGCTTCCCGCCGAGCGTCCTCTTTTCAGGTGATATTTTTTCAGCCCTTTATTGAGGAGCACAATTTGTTCAGTGTAACAGTAATCCTTTGAGAATGCTCTTTGTTTCTCCATTTAAAAAGATGTCAAGCCTGCTCCATAATCGTACACCGACTGGGAGATCATTTCCTCCAGAGGTGGCGGGTAGCCCAGCGGCAAAGAGCTTAGGGACCGTAACTGAAAGGTTGCTGGTTCAAATCCCAGAGGTGAAAAATGTGCCCTTGCGCAAGGCCCTTAACCCTAATTGCTCCTGTGAGTCGCTCCAGATAAGAACTAATCCTAATAGGATTTAACTGTAAAATGAGTCACAATCTGGGAACTTTTCTGCTAATGCGTTTTTAGATGTTTCAGATGAGGCCATAGTCCAGTCCACAAAACAACTGTTAGACAGAGAGAAGGCTGACGGCAGGTGATGAGGAGAGGGAGGTGGGGACAGAGTGGGAAGTTTAGCTACAAAATCATATTGAGTTGACATGATATTGTCTCTTAGAGCCTACTGGTGGCCTCTCATCCACCACAGCTTCCGTTCATGCTTTATCTAAGACATTGGAGTGGTGCAGAGTGAGGCAGCTGAGCTGGTAGCTCTGGTATCCAAGTGCTTCAACACAATACAGACATGATAATACTACTACCACTACTACTAATAATAATAACAACCATAATAATTTATGACTTTTATAGAGCTATTCATTAAATAAAGACATCTCAAAGCGCTGAAAGCAACAAAAAAAACAAGCAAATTAAAAACGACAGTATCAATCATTATGAGAAGGTTGAGAATGTTCATGGCTTGATTGAGGTCAACAGAGGAGGTGATCAATGGGGAGAGCCAAGAGCAGGCAGGCAACACGTCGTCATCACCGTGTCTCGCCGTCCACGGCTTTGTTGTGTAGGAATAAGTCTTGGTGAAGTTAGAGTTCCGTACTAGCCACTGGACTTCACTACTACCAAAATCAAGTTCCAGAAAGCCAAGCTCACTTCAATAGTGATTCAGGAGTGGCCTTATAACTTAGCCATGGTCATCTGTCATCACTGTACACCTCTGTATTCGGGCTTCGCTCCATCACCAACCTCCGGAGAGTTGGCATAATCGAATCAAAACATTGTATGCTAGCCAGCTTAACGTTAGCTAGCCAAAAAAACAACCGCCAACGGTTCAAGGCTGAAACCGTCAGTCTTGACAATGTGCTGGATTCAAGCTAATCAGACTATAATAACAAGTTAAACCAAATTCATTCATAAAACCAACATTTTGTTCGGAAAAAATGCAATAACAATTTATTATTGCAAATGTTTACTAAATGTACAAAATGTAAAGGCACTATGGTGACCTCATGATATACATATATATATATATTTTTAAAGACACATATCATGGCACAGAAACGGACACAAACACAGACACATATTAAGCACATGTTCAAATTCAAGGAACGTATATAAAGGCTATCAGTATGCTCTATCATCACCCCCCATGGTCCTTGAGAATGTGTCTTGCACAGAAATCATGAAGAGACTATGCCAGACCGTGATTGCTAGTTTGATTGAGCATGCTTTCTTCAGCAGTGGCTGTGGAATACATTGACTGAGCTGATTGCTTTCAATAATTAAAATGCATATTGCGCTGTGACAATGACTGAATTAAGTGACATTATTCCTTTTGTCTGCACCACAAGTGTGAGTGTGACCAATCTTTTAAGATAATAGAACATTCCTAATTGCCTCTTTAGATTAATCTCACATAAATTACTGTTCCAACATATAGAATAGTGTTTGCACTTCAATTTGACTAATGCATAAAATGAAAGATGATAGATTGCATAATGTACCATTAGGTTATGCTGAGACCTCTACATGATGGGACTTAATAAATGGGCAAATAAGTAGAAATGCTTCACACTGGGCAATATGTGCAGACATTACATGGTACAGCAAGAGTATGACATAGTCTTTTCCATCACAATAACTTATTCTTCATGTCACTTGGAAAGTGACCTATGCTTGGTTTCGTCAATTATTTCATTATTGTCTTTACTTATTGTTCAGTTGCTAAGAGACACACTTTCCTGTTGCCCCAAGACAAAACATTTTCTCCCGAGTTTGGTCTTAGAAGGGTACTGTAGCACTCTCTCATCTCTCGACTTCGATTTGGATTTTCGGGATATACTTGTCGTGACTTAGGAGAAATAATTATTCTATTAGTTAATTATTATAATTCTAATAATTATTATTATTAGAGTCTGACTAAGACAATACTTCCTGACTGCTGCGACATTGACTCCTAACTCTTAGAATTTATGAACCTCCAGCCTTCATCTCTTTCATAGCCTATTGATCGAAAGAGATAACTGTCTGTGTCGTGATGTACTGAGCTTCTTCCTAGAAGGACATTTGAGTGATCACATCTTGCTTTGTATTCAAGTTACACAGTGCATATCTATCACTGGTAGGAGGCTAGATAGAGTATATCAAATGTCTGTGGATTATCACAACTTTTATTGTACAGCCGGCTGGTCATAGCTACAACACACTCCGACCTTTACCTGTATTCTGGAGATGAAAGGGGTTTAAACATTGACAAAGACGAAACACTGGTGAACTTGATCGACAAATGCTCGTCCACACAATACAGTGAGTTGATGTCAGCCCAGAGCAGCTGATGGGGGAGGACCAAAGGCAACATCTTCAAGGGTTAGAGGTTAAACAGAGAGAGCTCTGGAAGGAGAAAAAGCTTCAGTGGCCCTCATTTTCCTCTCAAGCGCATTGGCCAATCCTGAAACCCGACACAAGCAAGCTTGACAGCCTCTAACCAGGGCCAAATGCAATCCAAATGCCTGCTAATCCCTCTCTACTTCATCTGGTGGGGGGGGAAGTTTCCCATGGGGACAGGCACTCTACAGCAAATTTTAAACAATGTTCTCTAAGCGTTTTACAAGCTTATCCTCAAATGACCAACCAGAGCCAGGTGGGTTAATGTGTTTCTGTTGCTGGTTTTCCTCCTCCTCCCACTGCCGCCCACAATCTCGAGTAAAAAAAGCCTAGATTCAACATATGTGTATGCAATGTACCTGCTTAACCAGTTGCCAGTATTACTGGGATTACTTTCACAGAATGCTTGCCATTTGTAGGTGGTGCTGCAGAATTGAAACCTGATCTGTGGATTACGTTAAATTTATTAACCATAAGTTTGAATGGTAACCACTGAGCGTTGCATGCAAACTTGATCATACATATCTGACAAATGCAGATAATGTTGATCATGTAGATTTCCATACGAAACCATAAGTGACTACACAATGTTAAAATGAAGTGCTTTGCCACACCAAAACTAAGTGCGCTGCCACCAACTTGAAGGAGATGAAACCTTAACACTTGCTGGAGTATTGAAACGCATCATACTGAAATGTTTTGAAACAATACACGGTGTGTTTGTAACACCACAGAATGGTAACACTAACAGCAAAGTTTGGTGTTTCGAGTCCTGTTTAGTGCAGAATTAGTTACCTTCTCTTTTGGTGTCGCTTCCTCTCTCTCTAAAGCTTCTAAACACTAACGATGTGCAGTTCACATGAATTATTTTTGAACAAATCTTTTTACTGACTTGAGAGTCATGATTTTTTTTTTTTCTGGAGTGACTCGTTCATTTTAGTAGGTTGTTTGACCTGCGGGTGTTGGCCGCAATGAGTCCTGCAGCGGTATTGATACACGCTCCTCCGGCTCAGCGGCTCCAGAGATGTGCTCCGACCACCAACTGTCTGTCGTATGCACTCGGGAAATCAGATCATGAGCATAGACCAGAAAAAGACATGTTTAGAACAGATCATTGATCGCATGGTGTAAGAATGACTGCAGTTAATGAATTGTTGTTGAATGTTGTGATGGACAACTTTGTAGAACTTAAACATACATAGCCTTTGCTCAACAAACTCGAACTCGGGAACAAATTGTTTGGGGGGGGGGCTGGAGTTCGCGAACGACTGTGTTTATCACCTTGCCTGGCTACCCAGACACACCCGCGGACATTAGTTTCTCCCACGCAATAAAGTGTTTCGCAAATGACAGAGCAGTGGAAGAATTTAGTGCGAGTCATCAGGCCACTTATCACCCTCGCGGCAGTCAAGCAATGCCTTCCGAAATCTTGTCCGATTGCGGCCACAACTCGACATCGTTTTCAAATATATCAGGAAATGATCTCATTTGTATGCCTAGCGATCAACAAATGTTCATTGTTTAAAGCCCACATTTACAAGTCTCAGTCACAAATGAAAGCTCCAATAAGCCCCCTAATGGTGATCCAGATGTAAACGAGAGGCTCGTAGGAATCATGCCTCTTTCGAGTATTCAGGTGATAATTGGCCAGTAGGGGATCGTGCGTGTTCTGGGCATTAGTCGAAACATACATTATTTTGAGGTAAAGAGTCAAAGATCAGAGTCAGCAGAAAGACCCGAACTTCCCATCACTACTAAACATCATTAGGATGTTTTCAATCCTGACTAGTGTAGAATTAGATCATTTTTCTGAAGTGTCTTAATGTAAAACATTGTTTTATGTATTTAATCATTTGTCATTTTATACTGTTTTGAAATGCATGGTCAAGCATCTTACTGTGCCTTACTTTTACTATTAATGTCTCTATTACTCCTGTAATCTCTGCCTTGTTTCCTTCTGAAATATCCAGAACAGCTGCTTGTTTGATTTTAGGCCCTATAGTCCCTAATAGTCTGTTTGCGACTGATTCTACAGCCTATCATATTAGTACATCATTTTGCCACCATAATCTCCATTATTCATTCATCCTGTACATTAATTTCTTTAACCTGGTTATTTTTTAAGTAAATCTTCTTTGTTTTTGTAATATATCTACTGTCTCCAAGAATAAATTGCCATGTCATTTTAAGAACCCAATTGTCTTCAGAATGATAAATTAACCGCAGTTATAATTTGAACTATTTTAGACTTATCGCAGGTGGCGCCACATTAATAATTTCATAGTTATAAGTGTTACAATCATAAAGTCTAAACATTTAGAATTTGCCACAGTCCTCTGAAAACAGTCACGTGGCAAGGCATGAAGTACAAGGTGATTAAAACCAAAGACTTCCAATGAGTTCAATCACTCTCTCTTTCTTTGTTTATCCCGATGAACAATGCTTTATTTTGGTCAAATGAAATTAAGAAAAGATTTAAACAACTTGCATCATTTATTTTTTACACTTTATTGAGACAGTTTTGAAATGGAAGGGTTGGCGTAGGAAACTTAACCCCGGTCTTCGGTGGCGAGACGGGTGACGTGTGTCTGAGCCAGGGTACGTTTCTGCTAGACCACAGACTCTGCACCACTTGCATTCATTTTTATTAAGTCTGTTGTTTTTTTATGTGTCAATTTCAATTCACACCCGAATCCTTTCTTACAGTGTGGTTGAGTGGGTAAATGTTACTGCCCCTCCCGTTTCTAATCTGTCTAAATAAAGCATTGAAAAAACAATTACACAACAAATATTCTCCTTTATATCATCAATCAATATAAAAGCGATAAACCATGTCCATTTCTAAACCTTTTATAGCATGTGAAACACAGTTTTTGTGTTTTGATGCAACCTTTTACATGTACTGAAACCCCCCCCCCCAAAAAAAAAATGTGTTTTCACAACATTCTCTTAAAAACACCAATATTCAGGTTAAAGACCCACTTCGGGTGTTTCCGAGTACTTCATTTCTGTTTTAAAACAAATTCTTTTGTATTTACACATTTTACATTGCGTTAACATTCAAACACCCTCCAAACACCAGATCTGAGCTTAGAGGTATTACCTTTCACGGTTCCATTACACAATCATGGTGTTTTGAGACTTTCTATCATTACAGTGTGAATAGGAATGCCTAGCTACTGGTTTGGTTTGTGGGCTGAGTTATGCCATCCAGAGTTCGTAAGTAGCACTGTAGACTGAGTGGAAAAACCAGCAGAAGGATGCAGATTGTATACAGTACCAATAACTCCCTGATATTGGGAACCCCTGCTGCTGCACACATTGGTTTTAAATGAAGGTGATTACATGGTATAATGCAAATGTTCTGCTGGCAGATTTAATGTTTCTGAAAACCTCTGAGTAGTTTTGAGGTAATGATGGTGGTAATTAACTAATTACCTTCAAAGGCTGGGGGGGGGGACCCATCAAACTCGGCACACTCAAAGCGCTCCAGGAAATGTAAAAGTCTCCAGGACACTTGCTCAAAATGAAGGGGATTTAGTGTCACTTGTGCTGATTCATTCAACACCGTCAGTATAAACGTTATATAGTAGGTTGTGGAATGGCACTAAGAAAATGGAATGACTTTCCTGAATGTAAATTCTTCATAACTGCTGCTTTATCTACAGATCTCTACTTGAGATCATTTCTTCATTTCAAAAGGAACCAGGTTGGCCCCTATTTGTCTGTATTCATTGAAACAGACATGATATCCAGCTTAAAGTGACAGTCTTCTATCATTTCATCTGAAATCATGTTGGCGATTTAGCATCAGCCCTCCGTCTCCCTGTTTCTCCATCTTCCGTTTTCTCCCTTTCTGCTCTCCCCTGCCCTCCTCCCCTTCTCGCATGCAAGACGTTTGCTTCTCTGCACCGCAGTCTCTATTTTTTTCTTTGCTTGATTGCACTTTGGATTTCTCTTCCACTTGTCGAGTCACACCAGGGTGTAGATTTGTGGAGCCGGGGGAGTGAGAGAAAAATAGCTTTTTCAGACCCCATCCTCTCCTTGGGAAGCCAGGGCTGTAAAATAGCAGCACTATGCACATAATTGGCTATCCATATGATTTGATCCCTCTCCAGAGTTAACGTTCTAAAGCAATCTCTCATGTGTTGACTTTGTTTAAGCAATCCTTATCTGGAGCATGTGTTGTAGGTAGCTAGAGAATGGGACAGAAGGTGGCTGTACAAAGCTCCGGCCCTTGGCCAGTGTGTGGCCTAGTGCAGCGCTGAATGACACTTCCTCAGTTGTATAACACCCATATTCCATCTCCGGGACAACAGAAGCCATGTTTACAATTCTCTTTTATAGCTTCCAGTCCATGTCTGCTCTCCTTCATAACTAAATTGCCTGGAAGGACCTGATCGCTAGCAGTGGTGCTGCCACAAACCATCCCTCATTGCAACTCTTCGTTCTAGCGGTCAGTCAAATCAGTCAAGGTGGCCTAGGAACTAGGGATCAGGACATAGCTAAATAAATGGAGTATTTGGACATAGCCAGGAGTTTGGTGATTATTACACCTGACTCATCATTGTACGGACGAGAGCAAAGCCTCCTGCTCCTCTTTATTACTCACCGACAGGAGGGAGGGCCAGATCTCACCCACCTGTAATAAAGACAGACTGAAAGATATTGTCCGGGACTGGGACGCAGACAGAGGTGTGCTGCAGAGCCTCTATTGTAGTTAGATGAGGATGAGGCTGGTTTAATTAAAGATAAGATTTTTGTGATGCCCCCCCACCCCCACTAACCAACTCCACTTTTGATTGCTTCAGAGAAAATTAGAGCTTTGAAGCGCGTACCACCGCAGAGATTGGTCTGGCATGCCAAGGAAGGGATTTGTTTGGAGAATTATGATGAATATATGTGTCGCAATGGAAAAGGAATCCTTATTTTAACTTGGGTATTTCTCTCAGCTTGTTGTTGGTAAATGCTGTGTTTGACATTATTTCTGACCGTATTATACAGTGTTGAAGTAATGGATCCTCATCACAGAACACATGACATTAAAGTTTCACACTTTTAACATTGTGGCCGTTTGTCCTTTCCCAATCCACTGGACAATTTACGAATGTCACCTTTTCAAATGCTGTGGAGTAAAATCCCTGAGGTCTTCAGAGTACTGAACACATTCATACTGGCCCCTTGGCAAAGGCGACAACTCCTGATGGGCTAAAAAACATTCCCGAAATGAGTGTATTTTGGAGTGGGTGTACAGTGCAGTCACCACGGTGTCACAGACCGTTCCAATTAATCTCGACTTGTTTACAACTACCTAATTAACAAGAGGGTCATTTTCCAAGGGGAGGTGAACACACTAACATTTCACAGAAAAAAAATAGCATGCATGTTTATACTAGTATGATCTATTCATTTGTACATGAATTGACTGCACACATCAGTTGAAATGCATCAACCATGGCAACAACATACCCATACTTTGATGGGGTTACTGCCAATTCATTTAGTTAATTGCCTGGCATAGTATGTGCAGACACACTTTTAAAAAATAATTGCAGTGTATAAAAATAATAAACCTGGTTTATTATTAATGGAAAATTGTCACCAAATACAATGACACGCTATTCCATTTCATTTCCATTTCTCCTAATCAGATTTGTTATTGTGTTTTTTTTTTGGGGGGGGATTCCAAACCTTTAAAGGTCAGGGGTCATGCAAAACAAACTTGTTTTTGTTTAAATAAAAAATCCCTCTCTGGTGATCTGACATTCTATTGTTTACTCTAGCCCATTTAGTCTGAGCTGAAGAGCCTATGAACTCACTAATTAGGTCTGTGGTAGTGGTAGATGCTAATTGTTCATGACAATAAAATAATCTGAACATGACTCCTGGACCGAGGTGTTACTTGATCCTCTCAGATGTGGGGGGCGGCAGGGTAGCCTAGTGGTTAGAGCGTTGGACTAGTAACCGGAAGGTTGCAAGTTCAATTCCCTGAGCTGACAAGGTACCAATCTGAACAGGCAGTTAACCCACTGTTCCTAGGCCGTCATTGAAAATAAGAATTTGTTCTTAACTGACTTGCCTAGTTAAATAAAGGTAAAAAAAAAAAAATACATAAAAATGTGTCTCCAACAAGGGCGAATGACTGTGAGGACGGCATCCTGGTGGGTCCCTAAAAGGCTGATCCTCTCACAGGAAAGGTCACTGTCATTTCCCTCCAGCCCATAATTCTGATCGAGTGTCGGGGCCCGGAGATGAAGGCCTGGACTGATTGTTTCATTAAGATCATTACTGATGGCAGGACTAATGCCACACAGACGTTGTCTGTAATTAACTGACCCCATGCATAACGAAGCAATAACTGAACCACAGAGGCCCTGCTTCCTTCTCTGGATCTACATAGGATGTACCGTTTGTGGGAACAGGACATGTTAAATTGATTAGGCAGTTCTCAACATTTTACAGCTGTTCGGTTACTAAATGAAAGACCAAAATGAAGGATTTGATGTTGAATTTTTGCTGTCATTCAATGCAATGTGAGACATATCCATTAGAGTAAATTTGATTAAACAAAAATGCAGCGTGTGTTACTGTATCAAATGTATCCTCTACAAGAGAGCCTGTTGTTCCGGCTATTTTGTTCCCCTTTGATCCGTGTGGACACTCTCCTGCGCTCCACCACTAATGGTATAGGCTTTCAGGACAGACGGGGAGATACTGTAGCTTAGTTGCAGAGCGAAGAGCAAATTATTAAGTGAATGGCCTGCTACAACTCTGTGGATTCAGACTAATGGGGTGGTTGAGGAGAAAGGTGGTGAAAGCATGAACCACACACACAACAGAGACACAAACACTCCTCCATTAAGACTCACCATGTGATATCAAAGCCTTTCCAGCCTGCCTGCATGGATTTATTTCTCAAATTCTGGCACTGATATTGTCTTGCTACAAAACAACAGTACAACAAAGAAACCTCCCGAAACGTCATTATCTTCTCATTACAAACGGTGGAGAAGGGGGCAATAGAGATCCTCTGTCAGCCTGCCTATGACAAAATGCAAATCCTTTTAAAAAAAAAGGGAAGATTATTCACATTCACATTTACAGGACCAAGATATTGTGCAATTTCACTCTGAGCTGTGCCGGCAGTATAGTGTTGTTTAATATCACTGTTGCTGAGGCACATAATGTGATTAAGCCATCAACTCTATTGCTGTTTAGATACAGACCAATAAAACAGAACTGTACTCAAGACGCTTGACTTCGTCCTGGAATATAAATGGTATTAAAAAGCTATTTCCTTGCTATTTGTTCTTGCTAAAGCATCACCAGCTTCTGATTAGGAGGAATCCTTTCAGGGAGTCGTCTTGTGTTGTCAACTCAAACCAATGGAACTAATGACTGTCAAAGGGAACTTTAGTGTTGAGTCTTGATGATCTGTCCTCTCCTCGCCTAAGACGCTCTTTACTAGCTGCAGCTTTGCTGTCTTGGGGAAATTGCTTGGCACACTTCATGCAGAGGGTTTTCAAGGAGAAGCCAGTTATTCTTACCTAACCTCTGGAGGAGTAACTTGAGTGGGTGTGAGTCTGCTTTTAATTCCCCTTCTCTCCTCCTCTCTGCTTTTACCACACTGTCCCAAGTGTGGCTAATGCACATTCTCATGCATCATTGTAACGGAGGAGTCATATCATCAGTAAATGACATGGCGCCTGGACACCGCCTCTCAATGTCGCCCCTGTTACATAATGGAGAGGTCTGAAATGGAGGTGTCTAAGCCCTAGACATATACTACAAAGTCACTTACACGGTTTTAGAGGTTTCAAAGCAAGATCTTTACAGGCGGATTAAATATATATTTCTGCCCACTTTTTACACACAGTTGCCATCCAGCTCCGGCTCTCTTGAACTGTCTGTCTCTCAAAAGTGCACTAAAAGCAACCTGGATGCATTGTTTCACAGACAGAGCAAGATCAGAGAACCACTTAATAGCATATATGAGAGCATCACTTTTTGTATGGTGAAGTTGACAGAATTGTCATTGGGACATAAGGTTAGATTTTCTCCACCTACTCTTCTCACCATGAGTGTAACACTTTTGAGATTTTTATAGATTTAAATGGGATGTTTTGGCTGAGCTCCACAGACGTGGGGGTTAAAATGGTTCAACTAGCAGTGTTTTCTCTCTTCTCTAGCTTTGGATTGAGAAAGGGTTGGAGGTGAGGGGTGGACTGGAATAGCAGACGCTGCATAAGGATATGATATGCACCTACTCTCAGACTGGCTAGATAGAGAAGACAAATGTGTTTCTCTGTTCATATCATCCAACGATAGAGAGGCGAACTGTGGTATCTGTTTTTTTTAATCATTCCTAGATAAGTCCTCAATAAACTAAGGTACTGGGGGCATTTAGGAGAAAGCTAATGCACAGAAACTTGGAGAGAACATCCTTTATGTTTTCATTTTCTTATCATGTAGTTCAGAGGCAAAAACATTGATCAAACTCTTTCTTCTTCTCTTTGTCCACATGGGCCTACATCAGTCTTGTGTTAAAAAGGAATCTTCTGTCAATAGAAAACAAACCCAACATCCACTCGTAGTAATGATTTATAGTATTTCTAATATTAACTATGTCCTGCAAAAAACAAAGCATATTATTTTAAATGTTTTCATTTGCCGTCTTCAAAATAGATATTCCACCTTGTATGACTATGGTAGTTAAATGTTGGGTTTGTGTTAGGGGTCTTAGCCACTAATGTCTTTATTTCACCTTGGTTAAATTTGACAGTATTACTGAACTTGGCTTCCTCTTCTATTAGCTGACATGTTTGGCTGTGCTGGTTCAATGGTAGTACGCTGTAGGAACTCAAATGAACATGCCTACATTGCTTGACCGAGACACAGCGGGGCTTTTTATAATTTCAAGTATTTTAAAGCTAGATTTAGCCCCCTGGAGCTTCATTATGTTTCCTGATAAGCCATCATTGTGTCACAAGTTGTACAGTTAACACTTTTGTCTGTATAGAATTTTCACAGTGTTGAGTGCTTTATTCATTGAGTGTTCATTGTAGATTTCACCATGTCACTGTTGTCACATCATGTGATATTAAATGTTTGTGTTCAGTATTCAGTGTTCTCCTCATTTTCTTTTACAGCATCTTCCTCAGTAATTAGCTATAAATGTTTCAGGGACACGGGTAGCCTGGGGCTCAGAGGCCCATTCCATCACCACAGAGGTCAAACACACTAAAGCAGCCAGATACACAGAGCAGAGCAGACACATATTCTCCATTCAGCGGGTGCACAGTGCTCTGTTTAAATCTACTGGAACTAATAAGTAATTAAAGGACACGGGCATGTTTAGCTACAGGCAGTAAGACTGAGGAGGTTACAACAGTTCAGCACCAAACATAAACCAATCTCTCTTTTCTTAACATAGAATATCCCAGACAAGACTTCATTGTACTCAACTCAAGTCTACTCCCCTGATGCTCTCATTCTTCTTCTTTTTTTCCCCACATGAAATCAACATTTAAAATTCAGTTTGTAGAGTTCAAAATAAGGTGAGGGGAAAAAGTACAATGAAGTCACCTGGGAGACTAAAACAATGGCTGAGACTGTAAAGGATTAAGCATGGCCTATGGCAGTGAGGAACTCTGATGTGCCGCAAAACTTATTTTGGGGGACACTCACAAATAAATGTGCCCTGTGGAATGCACATGGGATTGTGACTTGGTAGCACCAGTGTCGCTCAGATAAAACATTGAATGGCACATGGTTACATCATCATCGTTGTTTTAAGTCGGGTGCACTCTAGCTGTTATTGCGTTTGCATCATTCGAGGGTGTCACTCCCTGACCTTAGAGCTTTTTATGTCTCTATTTTGGTTTTGGTCTGGGTGGGCATTCTATGTTCCTTTTTCTATGTTTTTGTATTTCTTTGTTTTGGCCGGGTATGGTTCTCAATCAGGGACAGCTGTCTATCGTTGTCTCTGATTGGGAACCATTCTTAGGTAGCTTTTTCCCACAGGGTTTTTGTGGGTAGTTATTTTCCGTTTTGTGTTTCTGCACCTGACAGGACTGTTTCGTGCTCGTTCATTCGCTGTGTTATTTTAGTGTTCAGTGGAAATAGAAGTATGAACACCTTCTTCAACAGACGATCGGTACAGAGGGACGTGCATCACAATGTCACTTGTATATCATTATACTTTGCCTGTGAGCGAAGTATAATAGCTTATAATGTACAAAACATGAAGAATACTTGCACATTCCATGACCGACTGACCAGGTGAAAGCTATGATCCCTTATTGATGTCACCTGTTAAATCCAATTCGATAAGTGTAAGAAGAGGAGGAGAAAGGTTAAAGAATCATTTTTAAGCATTGAGACAATTGAGATATGGATTGTGTATGCGTGCCATTCAGAGGGTGAATAGGCAAGACAAAAAATGTAAGTGACTGAAAGGGGTAGGGGGGTTGGCTATCCTCAAACATTTGCCTAGCTGATGGGTCCTTTTTGATCCCCACCAAGGAGAGAGTCGTGACAATAGCTAGCACAGGCAAGGCAAGTCTTACTAGGCTTAGCGCTACCATAGCCTCTGTCATATAAACAAACTGGGCATGGCTTTCTGTCCATTGGTTGTTCCTTTACAATGCAAAAAACAGCTTGTCTGTTGCCCAAATCGTTTAAAACTAAATACCTATTTTTTCTAACCTAAAAATACATATTTCTAGCTCAATTTACAGGATGCTCTGATATGAATACACACATTAATCATCATGGAACTATGAAAATAGTTAAAATAAATAATGTAATCTATTAAAAAACGTTTGTCACTGAAAATGTATGATTTGCAGTAGGATCAGATTAAATGGAGGTCATTAACATTAAATTAATGAATTGGGACATTTTAGATGTGCCACAGAATTTTGTATCCCAGCAAGGTGTGCCAAGTTTCAGAAAAGGCTGTGAGGTATGGCTGCCATATTTGAAAGCATGATACGGTCTGTTGCACTTTCAGATGTTCCCCAGTGATTTTGTTACGGTACATCAAATGTATTTATAAAGCCCTTGTTACATCAGCTGATGTCACAAAGTGCTGTACAGAAACCCAGCCTAAAACCCCAAACAGCAAGCAATGCAGGTGTAGAAGCACGGTGGCTAGGATAAATTCCCTAGAAAAGGCCAGAACCTAGGAAGAAACCTAGAGAGGAACCAGGCTATGAGGGGTGGCCAGTCATCTTCTGGCTGTGCCGGGTGGAGATTATAACAGAACATGGCCAAAATGTTCAAATGTTCATTGATGACCAACAGGGTCAAATAAAACAATCACAGTGGTTGTTGAGGGTGCAACAGGTCAGCACCTCAGGAGTAAATGTCAGTTGGCTTTTCATAGCCGATCATTCAGAGTATCTCTACCGCTCCTGCTTTCTCGAGAGAGTTGAAAACAGCAGGTCTGAGACAGGTAGCACGTCCGGTGAACAGGTTAGGGTTCCATACCCGCAGGCAGAACAGTTGAAACAGGAGCAGCAGCATGGCCAGGTGGACTGGGGACAGCAAGGAGTCATCAGGCCAGGTAGTCCTGAGGCATGGTCCTCGGGCTCAGGTCCTCCGAGAGAGAGAAAGAAAGAGATTGAGAGCATACTTAAATTCACACAGGACACCGGACAAGACAGGAGAAATACTTCAGATTTAACAGACTGACCCTAGCCCCCCGACACAAACTACTGCACCATAAATACTGGAGGCTGAGACACGAGGGGTCGGGAGACCGACGATACCCCCAGACAGGGCCAAACAGGCAGGATATAACCCATGACATGACAATGGTACATACAAAAATAGCTTTAGGCAATAGCTGCTTACCATACAAACCTCCATACTTCAGCCATTTGCAAGGAATGAATGTAGCAGCACATCTTTCACCCACCCCCACACCTTCCTGCCGCTGTGTTGGTCCCAGCCCAGGTTCTCTGTTACAGCACCTCTCCTGTCTATACTCCCATCCAAATGTGTCTGACTATTTGAGGTCATCCAGAAGCCTGTTGTCTGGAGCTGGCAGATCCATTCTCTCCTCACCTTCATCTGGGGCGACCTGTCTGCCGTTTCTCCACTGCTGCCCATTCACAGAGCTGTGATGTTGCAACCAGTGAACAGTTGGATCAAGGGTCAACTCTTACCCTATGAGGTAAAGAGCTGTGTTTATGGGTCTTAGAGGATACAGCCATCATACATACCCCATCTACCTCCTTGTCCCAATGAAGTTCCAAGTAACAATCATTCACTGGCTAGCATTCCAAATGAATTCAGTCCTGTGGGCACACCGTCTACATGCAGTTTGAAATAGATGAATCCGCTACTCCGTGGGATATTTAAATCTTTGTCACCTTCCGCTTAAACTCTAATAGCCTCTACGGGATCGGTGTGTCGTCGTCCCCCCCCCCCCCTGTGGGACTGTTGAACTAATGTAGGCTAATGTGATAAGCATGAGGTTGCAAAAAAAAATTCCAGGACATAGACATATCTGATATGGGTTGAAAGCTTAAATCCTTGTTAATCTAACTGCACTGTCCAATTTACAATAGCTATTACAGTGAAATACCATGCTATTGTTTGAGGAGAGTGCACAATGATGAACTTGAAAATGTATTAGATATAGATATACAATGGTTCAGATATACAATGATACAGATACAGAAAATGTATTAGATACAGATATACAATGGTTCATTGGATCAGTCTAAACCATTGCACTGCTGCCATCTAGTGGCTAAAATCTAAATTGCTCCTGGGCTGGAATAATACATTATGGCCTTTCTCTTGCGTTTCAAAAACACATGATTTTTTACCAGATCTAATGTGTTATATATTCTCCGACATTCATTTCACATTTCCACAACCTTCAAAGTGTTTCCTTTCAAATGGTATCACGATTATGCATATCCTTGCTTCAGCTCCTGAGCTACAGGCAGTTAGATGACCTCTGTGTCCGATTTCAAAAAAGCTTTACGGAAAAAGCACACCATGGAATAATCTGAGTACAGCGCTCAGAGACCAAAACAAGCAATACAGATACCCACCATGTTATGGAGTCAACAAAAGTCAGAAATAGCATTATAAATATTCACTTACCTTTGATGATCTTCATCAGAATGCATTCCCAGGAATCCCAGTTCCACAATAAATGTTAGTTTTGTTCGATAAAGTCCATCATTTAACACCTCCTTTTTCTATGCACATTTAGTACAGTAATCCAAATGTGCAGGCACTGGGTCCAGACAAAGTCAAAAAAGTTATATTACAGTTCGTAGAAACATGTCAAACGATGTATATAATCAATCTTTAGGATGTTTTTATCATGAATCTTCAATAATGTTTCAACCGGAGAATTCCTTTCTCTTTAGAAATGAAAGGGAAAGGAGCTAACTCTCACGGGTGCGCGCCTGACTAAGCACATGGCCTTCTGGCAGACCCATGACTCAATCAGCTCTCATTCTCCCACTTCATAGTAGAAGCCTGAAACAAGGTTCTAAAGACGGTTGAAGCCTTAGGAAGTGCAATATGACCCCACAGACACTGTATATTGGATAGGCTAAGACTTGAAAACCTACAAACCTCAGATTTCCCACTTCCTGGTTGGATTTTTTCTCAGGTTTTTACCTGCCATATGAGTTCTGTTATACTCACAGACATCATTCAAACAGTTTTAGAAACTTCAGAGTGTTTTCTATCCAAATGTACTAATAATATGCATATCCCAGCATCTGGGCCCGAGTAGCAGGCAGTTTACTCTGGGCACGCTTTTCATCTGGATGTGAAAATACTGCCCACTACCCCAAAGAAGTTAAGAGGTTTTTTAATGTGTTATTCTTGTTTTGTAGCAATGCATTTTGTTTGTGACAATAAAATACCAATTAGATTCCAACAAGTTTTTTTGTTGATGAGACAATGTTTTGTTTATTTCATTGGTAAACAATAGATACCTTTGTCATTTAATGAAACAATTAGTGGTGATAGACTGTAAGGCTCCATAACATATTAGTATTATAATTGTAATTATAGTAAAGTCTTGTTCAAACAATAATAGTAATCACACTATATACACAGCAATAATTGTGCATATTGAGAAGATACTTGTTAAATTATGCGACATAATTTAGTTATTCCATTCACGCTGATTGTTTGTCTGAGAATCATAAATATAAATATTTATATTACGTAGTTATGTAGTCATAACAATCACACATTGCAATTTACAACAGAATTTCCTTCAAACCCAAGGAGCCATGGCAATATTATCTATGAGTGAGTGCTTAACGGAAATCATCTAATATGTGCCTACAAGTTATGAATAGGAAGTGATTATACCTCAGCTGGCTTCTCCTGTGGGAACCTTCAGGGCGTCAGAACACAATTCACCACAATTCTGCATTTATATGACACTTTGGGAAGAGGGCACCTGGAAAGAAGCAGCATCAAAACAAAATGCTGCTATCAATCTCTGACATGGTGGCACTGAGATCAGTAGGTATGACAAACTGTCAGGCACACTAGTCAACGTAGACCCTCTTCAGAGTCCACGTTCATTTTTCCCCTTAAGCATTACACTAAGTCACTGATGTTTTCAACTTGTAAGTGAATGTACCTTGTGTAATACTGCTTTATCTGGGCGTATCCATACCCCAGTCCTGAAAGACCTGCAGGCATCCATAAACAATTTCATATCTATACTCCTATTAGTGAAATTGGAATATTATCTAGGCCTACCTACAATCATGGATTTGAAAGTCATTTCCTGCTTCTTAGATATATGGGAAAACTGAGCACCTCAGTCCGATATATATAACCTTGAGCCTGCGTGCATGTGTGTGTGCATGCGTGTCTCAGTGTGTATGTGCTTGTGTGTGTCTTAGCTCATGTGCATGTGCCTCATCATCCATGTTATTGCCCTGAGGCAAACAGGAAAAAAACAATTAAAGGGCCCGATAATAACAGCGGCCCAACTCTTCCAGGCCACATGGGATAGTGAAGGGATTTCATAAACAAACGCGAGAGGACTTTGAAGTCAAACAATGTGTAATAAACATATTTGAAACACGGCTAGAACAATCTACAGTACCACATCACATTTTAAAATAGGCCTAAACATTTTAGGGAGTCGCTGGTCTAATAGTGATTTTCACTTGTCACGTTGCATCTTTTGTTCCGGTGTGTTCACCTTAAAGGGGCAGCGCAGTCGAAAATGTGGAGTTTATAATAATACTGTAAAATTGTGAATTTTAGAATAATGCACTTTTACTGTAAGATCTGTTTGGCTCTGTGGGGCTATTTGGTGATGTCAACAGGTGGTAAGTTAATAGACCAAAGAGTTTTCCCTCCTCTTTGCCAATAACAGCTAGTTTTCAGTGTATGCATACAGTTGAAGTTGGAAGTTTACATACACCTTAGCCAAATACATTTAAAATCAGTTTTTCACAATTCCTGACATTTAATCAGAGTAAAATTCCCTGTCTTAGGTCAGTTAGGATCTGATTTTCACTTTTCCCACCAAAGTACGTTTATCTCTAGGAGACAACACGCGTCTCCTTCCGGAACGGTATAATGGCTGCGTGGTCCCATGGTGTTTATACTTGCATACTATTGTTTGTACAGATGAACGTGGTACTTTCAGGCATTTTGAAATTGCTCCCAAGGATGAACCAGACTTGTGGAGGTCTACAATTTTTGGGGGCAGATTTCTTTTGATTTTCCCATGATGTCAAGCAAAGAGGCACTGAGATTGAAGGAAGGCCTTGAAATACATCCACACACACACCTCCAATTGACTCAAATTATGTCAATTAGCCTATCAGAAGCTTCTAAAGCCATGACATAATTTTCTGGAATTTTCCAACTGTTTAAAGGCACAGTCAACATAGTGTATGTAAACTTCTGACCCGCTGGAATTGTGATACAGTGAATTATAAGTTAAATAATCTGCCTGTAAACAATTGTTGGAAAAATGACTTGTTTCATGCACAAAGTAGATGTCCTAACCGACTTGCCAAAACTATAGTTTTTTAACAAGAAATTTGTGGAGTGGTTGAAAAATGACTTTCAATGACTCCAACCTAAGTGTATGTAAACTTTCAACTTCAACTGTAGCTCCACTCTCAGACCACTCCCAGACAGTCCTAGCAAAATTCTTGCTTGAGAAATTACATTTAGCTGTTCATTTTTGACCATTTTAATTGAAAACAATACCCAGAAATTCTTTCATATTGAGATCAAATCAAATTTTATTGGTCACATACACATATTTAGCAGATATTATTGCGGATGTAGTGAAATGCTCTGGGCTAATAATGTAAAAAAAAAAAAAATAATAATAATCAACAGCTGCATTGGAACTTTATATCAGATCATGAGGCTGTGTTGAGATTATTTCTGGAGGTATGCTTTCAGAGTGGGTTTGTCGCCATTTATCTCATTTTCAATATTAATCTTGATAAGTAACTGCAAATGAGAAACAGCTCGAGCATTCTGCTGACGCAAATGGCAGCTAATTTTTCTGCACTTCTCCAATCTCGCCACACTGTAATTGACTCAATATAATGAGAATTCGTATAACTAATGTTGCACATTAGGTGGAAAACTGTTTAAGCTGGGGTGAGATAGTGTGAAGAGCTACTGTGGAGGAAATTAATATTCATTACATACTATACTGTTTAATTTAAGAATTGTCCATTGTTATATGCTAGTATGTTTTACTGGTACAAACTTTTATTGTGTCACTGAGCGTAAATCTGAGCGTAGAGCTTTATGAGCCGGTTGGGTAACTACCACAGTATGTGACCTCCTTTGTTTATGACCGGTAGGAATTTAGCTATGTGGGAGTTGCAGGGAGAAACAGAGCTGTTCTCAGGCCCTGTTTCTGCACATCTGCTAAACTGCCACGTAGAGGATGTACCTTTCTATAAAAGCTGAGACCAACTCTTGTTCGTTGGGCTTTGAGCATTGAACTACTATTTTTCTACAATAAGTTTCTTCATGCTCAGTTAAAGAACCAAGGAGAAATAGTATATCTGGTCTCTGGACACATTGCAAGTTGAGTCACCTTCTTCATCCGGTGTAGTGAGTCGCTGAATCTCTCAGATGCAGTGTGGGTAGAGTGGGCAGCTGGACGGGATTCACACAACCTGACTAACACCGACTCACGTTCAATATTCATCTCCATACAACACAGGAGAAAGCCTACTGTCCTGCCATTGGTTGAGGCAACAGAGTGAGTGGTTTAAAGAAATAAGTCACTTAATTCCCAACCAGTGAATTGTCTGGCTCTTAGAGTAATTCCTTAGTTTGGTCTACACATCTGCGTTTTGATAATACATGCTTCATGAAGAGAGTATCATCTGCTGGTGATAAAGCATATTATCTCAGTCACTAATCCCTTGCGTTACCCGGTGAGCAAAGTGTCTCCATAGGTCTTTCAAGGACAATACCGCCTCTGCTTGGTACAACATACAGTAT
The DNA here is from genome assembly GCF_034236695.1 of Oncorhynchus nerka. Classification (NCBI taxonomy): domain Eukaryota; kingdom Metazoa; phylum Chordata; class Actinopteri; order Salmoniformes; family Salmonidae; genus Oncorhynchus; species Oncorhynchus nerka. Next base: position 49,379,190 of record NC_088406.1, read on the forward strand.
ATATTGTACATTGGGGATCCATAGATGATTGTGTTATACCCTTTCCTTGGGGTTGATAAGACATTGTATCTCTCCGTGCTGGCGCCAGAGTTGGCTCATGTGTCATAGCACTGGCTATAATCTCATTCAGCGAGGAGGAAGATCACACCCTCGCTTCTGGCAATGGACCGGGGGACTCTGTGGGCGGTTCAATGCACTGGATTAATTTAGCAATTATTAATTCCTGACAAGCATAAACATACCTAATATGTTATTCCAAGCTGCTCCATTGTGAATGAGATTCATTAAGAGAGACTGGAACACATCATCCGTGAGGAGACGCAACTGACACAGCTCAACGTACGACACATTACTGTCATAGAACATTTTAGGTGGGCAAGGAGGGCTGGGGGGTGGACTGGGAGGGGGAGTTGGAGAGGGACAAGCTTGGCTTGGGAAAGGGGAAGGAAGGAAGGAATTATCCATATTACAATGTACTTTTATTTATTTTTTGTGACTTGCAAACCTGTTGTAAAATGAATGAGTTCTGGCCAAATTAGGAGAGGACTTCAGGTCATAATTATTCCTTGTTTGCCATTATAGTTAAGATCCAATGGTGGTTATTGGCGATAGTAGAGATGGGCTCTATCTGAGGGATCAGGGATCGGGTAGCATCAGACACTTCCCTGAAATATGTGTGGCGAGGCGCTCATCTCACTTCTATCTTTCAGTGGACCCACGCCCCCAAGTAGAGCCACACCAGCCACTATACTTTGATTTAATTCACACGGTATTACAAACTGACCACCATATTTCTTTGGCGGTCTTTCTCCATTGTGTTTACAATGACATAATCCACCAATTTGTGGTGAATAAGGGGATGGGTAGAAGCTTAAAAGCCCCGAAAAGACAGAACGCCCCAAAGTACAAAAAAACATATTTGCTTCATTTTTTTGTGTTCTCTGTGAAATGTTTGCTCAGCCTTATAGATGGAATGTATACAATAACTACACTGAACAAAAAATATAAAGGCAACGTGTAAAGTGTTGGTCCCATGTTTTATGAGCTGAAATAAAAGATCCCAGAATTTTCCATATGAACAAAAAACGTATTTATCTTAGATGTAGTACACATTTGTTTACATAGACAGTAGCCCATAGACATACAGTAGCCCAAAGTGTTAAGTAATTGTTTCATGAGCACGTCACACCCTGATCTGTTTCAACTGTCCTTGTGCCTGTCTCCACCCCCTCCAGGTGTCGCTCATCATCCCCGGTGTATGTACCCCTGTGTTTTCTGTCTCTCTGTGCCAGTTCGTCTTCTTTGCCAAGTGAACCAGTGTTTTATCTCCTAGCTCCTATTTTTCCCAGTCCTCCTGGTTTTGACCCTTGCCTGTCCTGACACTGAACCCGCCTGCCTGACCATTCTTCCTGCCCTGACCAACGCCTTGTACTGTTTGGACTCAGACCTGGTTACTGAACCCCTGCCTGTCCTGACCAATGCCTTGTATTGTTTGGACTCTGACCTGGTTTATGAACTCTCGCCTGTACCCGACCTGCCTTTTGCCTACCCCTTGTGTTAGAATAAATATCAGAGCTCAACCATCTGCCTCCTGTGTCTGCATATGGCTCTTGCCTTGTGCCCTTATAGAGCATTTTTCCTTTGCCAAGATAATCCACCCACCTGACAGGTGTGGCATATCAAGAAGCTGATTTAACAGCATGATCATTACACAGTGTCATTACTTTACTTTCACTAATCTAATGACTTATTTATCTAATCAACTAACTCTAATTGTTACCCGATTAAATGAATCATTTAACAATGAACTCATTAGGATTTAGGACACCACGAGAGCGGCTGTTTAAAGAGCTACCATCGCCTGAATTAAACTTTACATATCACATCCATAAAACAGTCAACATATTAATCATAACCTCGTATCATATCTTTCTGAACAGTCGTAACCTCTTGCATTATCAAAAAACCCAGTCTTACTTATGATTCAGTAGTAGACAAATGGGTTTATTTACTAACTAAATGGTAACACATGATAAACACACACACTTAATACATTAAAACAGGTCCCTAGTGGACTGACACAATATGGCGGCTTGTTACAAAGGAGATAGAGGGAGGGGCAGAGACATACTACCTTGGTACATTTAGAAACTGCTCTCACAGTAATCATATACTTTGCACACGAACAGCCGCCCGTTTGGAGTAAGAAATCATGAATGTGTAAACGTTCTGGTCCTTCGTGGCTTTCTTGGAAAGGTTTTTGTGCCTTTTTGTGGAATGCTCTGATTGTTCTAAAGGGGTCCCCACCCACCTTCTTCTGTTGTCCTCCGGTATCCGTTGACTTATCGTGTAGTCCTGAACAGGACTACAGAGTTTATTCTACTCTCCACTCGCTCCTGAAGCTGCCTCTTTGAAGGTAGGCAAGCCAGCCGTGTCGATGGTTCCCAGTGGGGCGATGAGAGTAGTGTACTACAGTAATTTGAGAGGAGTAATAGAATTGTCTCACTTAAATTTGCTTTTATAGATACTTTACTTAGGACAGCTAATCAGCCGTGCCAGTGATTGTCCGGGAGGTGACGTTATCATCTCTACCTCGAGTTGAGATTTCAGAGTTCAAACGACTTTGGACGTGAGCCGCAGCTATACACACTTCTCTCATCTGACATGTTAATTCTTAACCCCTCGTTTTGTAAAGTCAATTCAAAAGGGGTGGTTCATGAGGCTGACACGCTCTCTGACCTCACTCAGGGGGTGGTGACTACTCACTTGTACAAAGTTATAGAAACAACTTCCTCTTATAGTTTCTAAGATTTACATCCCTCTGTTAACAAAAACATTTTCATACTTTTTCATATTTCATACACACCGTAGAGGATGGAGACTTCGTACTTGAAGTAAGTATACTTTTCAAGTTACACTACTTCCTCTATAACATGTTTAATGACCTCACAAAATAACCAACAATATGACATTAGTTTTCTATAGCTCGCCTCTGACCATTCCCCAAATTCTCTGTTAGAAATATTGTTCCAGTATTCGCTTTTGAACGTGTTAAAATTTCAGCGGGAAAAATCTCTGGAGACAAAGCACATTCCTTTGTGAATTTGGAGAGGGAGACCCTGGATCATACACGTAACAATAGCTAGGAAGCCAGTCAGCTAACATTAGCTAGCTAGCTAACAGTACCCCTGAACCTATAGCGCTACCGCCAGCGTTTAGATTTACCATTGCGTTAGGTTTTTTAAAATAGAGGCCCCTATGTCACGTACTGTATGCAGAAAATATATACTCCTGTGTCCATGAGAACCAGGGCTACGGCTCAAAAAATGTTGTTTGGAACAAGTACCAGAACCACGCAAGTCCCCTAAACAAGGGACTTTATATTTAAGAGGTTTTTAAGGACACACCTCAAATATATCCACTCCTCCCTCCTCAGTGCAAGCATGCTGATGTTAAACAGGTAAATTGACGAACCTTGGCGTTCGGGCTGGAAAATGCCAGTGCGCCAATCTTACATGCTGAAATTACAAACTAACTTGCGTTTGACAGTTGCCCCTCCTTAGTGCCAGACAAAAATAGAGCTCCAAGTGTGATTATAAACTCTCTGTGGCACATATATTCTCTCTTTAATGTTATTGAGACATGCTTGTGACTTATAAGTGTTTAAACTTGGGCTTTGGGAGAGTTTAGGTGGTTCATTAAATACATTTAATAAGGGAAGCAATTATGTCGGCTATGGAGTTAGCTGATGGATTTGTTAATTATTAAATTACTTCAATCTTGATTTTATCATGGATATCAAATGGCCCATAAGAACATTAAACATGGATATATTTGTCAAATTTATTTCCTTTATTAAATGCTTACCTTAAATTTTCCATCCATTTTACAACAAGTTTCACACATTTCCTTCACTCGTCTGTATCCTTCCAATATTTACATGAATCCTGGACCACCCACACTTCTACCAAATTACCTTGCTTTCATCTTCTTTATGTGAGAGAAATTGTCATCCCTCAAAGAAAATAGCTTTGTCTTACTGCATGGAAGGAAAATGTTAACCATTTATTTGTTATCTTGTCTGTCAGATGTAGGCCTATAGAACATGTAGTACATCATCCAACTAATGGAACCTGTCAACTAAATAATCATAGCATTCATTTACAATGACCTTATGTTACTGTTTTTAATTATATATACCATAATCATATTCAACAGTGGATTCAGAAAGTATTCAGTCCCATTGACATTTTCCACAATTTTCCATTTTATTCTAAAATTGATTAAATTGTTTGTTTTTTCTCATCATCAATCTACACACAATACCCATAATGACAAAGCAAAAACTATTTTTGAGGATTCAAAAAAATACAAGTAAACTGAAATATCACATTTACATAAGTATTCAGATCCCTTTACTCAATACTTTGTTGAAGCACCTTTGGCATCGATTAGAGCCTTAAGTCTTCTTGAGTGTGGCGCTACAAGCTTGGCACACCTGTATTTGAGGAGTTTCCCCCATTATTTTCTGCAGATCCTCTCAAGCTCTGTCAGGTTGGATGGGGAGCGTTGCTGCACAGCTATTTTCAGGTCTCTCCAGAGATGTTAGGTCGAGTTTAAGTCTGGGCTCTGGCTGGGCCACGCAAGGAAATTTAAAGCCCCTCTGTTGTCCTGGCTGTGTGCTTAGGGTCATTGTCTTATTGGATGGTGAACCTTTGCCCCAGTCTGAGGTCCTAAGCACTCTGAAGCAGGTTTTCATCAAGGATCTCTCTGTACCTTGCTACCATTCATCTTTCCCTCGATCCTGACTAGTCTCCCAGTCCCTGCAACTGAAAAACATCCCCACAGTGTGATGCTGCCACCACCATTCATCACTGTAGGGAAGGTATTGGCCAGGTGATGAGCAGTGCCTGGTTCCCTCCAGACTTGATGCTTGGCAATCAGGCCAAAGAGTTCAATCTTTATTTCATCAGACCAGAGAATCTTGTCTCTCATGTTCTGAGAGTCCTTTAGGTGCCTTTTGGCAAACTCCAAGTAGGCTGTCATGTGCCTTTTACTGAGGAGTGACCACTCCGTCTGGCCACTCTACCATAAAGTCCTGATTGGTAGAGTGCTGCAGAGATGGTTGTCCTCCCCGATTGCTCAGTTTGTCCGGGCGGCCAGCTCTAGGAAGAGTGTTGATGGTTACAAACTTCTTCCATTTAAGAATGATGGAGGCCAGGGCCTCCCGAGTGATGCAGCAGTCTAAGGCACTGCATTGCAGTGCTAGCTGTGTCACTCCAGATCCGGGTTAGATTCCAGGCTGTGTCACAGCTGACCACAACCAGGAGACAGCTGGTTGTCAGCTGCGCACAATTGGCCCAGCGTCGACCGGGGTAGGGGAGGGTTTGGCCGGCCAGGATGTCCTTGTCCCATCGCGTCCTAGCGACTCCTGTGTCAGGCAGGGCGCATGCATTCTGACATGGTTGCCAGATGTAGGGTGTTTCCTCCGACACATTGGTGCTTCTGGGTTAAGCGAGCATTGTGTCAAGAAACAGTGTAGCTTGGAGGGGTTGTGTTTCGTAAGGCTCTCGAACTTCGCTTCTCCCCAAGTCCGTGCGGGAGTTGCTGTCCGCGCGGGAGCTACTATAACTACCAATTGGAAATCATGAATTTGGGGAGAAAAAAAGAATGATGGAGGCCACTGTTCTTGGGGACCTTCAATGCTGCAGAAATATTTTGGTACCCTTCCCCAGTTCTGTGCCTCGACTCATTCTGGTCTCTGAGCTCTACAGACAATTCCTTCGACCTCATTGCATGGTTTTTGCTCTGACATGCATTGTCAACTGTGAGACCTTATATAGGCAGGTGTTTGCATTTCCAAATCATGTCCAATCAATTGAATTTACCACAGGTGGACTCCAATCAAGTTATAAAAACATCTGAAGGATGAACAATGGAAACAGGATGCACCTGAGCTCAGTTGAGTCTCATAGCAAAGGGTCTGAATACTTATATAAATAAGGCATTTCTTTTGTTTGTTTCCTTTTACAAAATGTCTGAAACCGTGTTTTTGCTTTGTCTTAAAAAACATATATATCATCTTTATTTAACCAGGTAGGCCAGTTGAGAACAAGTTCTCATTTAGAACTGCGACCTGGCCAAGATAAAGCAAAGCAGTGCGACCAAAACAACAACACAGAGTTATACATAAACAAACGTACAGTCAATAACACAATAGAAAAATCTATGTAAAGTGCGTGAAAATGTAGAAGAGTAGGGAGGTAAGGCAATAAATAGGCCATGGAAGCAAAATAATTACAATTTAGCATTAACGCTGGAGTTATAGATGTGTAGATGATGATGATGTGCAAAAGAGCAAGAGGATAAGTAACAATATGGGATGAGGTAGTTGGGTGGGCTATTGACAGATTGGCTGTGTACAGGTACAGTGATTGGTAAGTTGCTCTGACAGCTGATGCCTAAAGTTAGAGAGGGAGATATAAGACTCCAGCTTCAGTGATTTTTGCAATTGGTTCCAGTTATTGGCAGCATAGAACTGGAAGGAAAGGCAGCCAAAGGACGTATTGGCTTTGGGGGTGACCAGTTAAATATACCTGCTGGAGCATGTGCTACAGGTGGGTGTTGCTATGGTGACCAATGAGCTGAGATAAGGCAGCGCTTTAATTAGCATAGACTTATAAATGACATCGAACCAGTGAGTTTGGCGACGAATATGTAGTGAGTGCCAGCCAACGAGAGCATACAGGTCGCAGTGGTGGGTAGTATATGGGGCTTCGGTGACAAAACAGATGGCACTGTGATAGACTACATCCAATTTGCTGAGTAGAGTGTTGGAGGCTATTTTGTAAATGACATGGCCGAAGTAAAGGATCGGTAGGATAGTCCGTTTTATGAGGGTATGTTTGACAACATGAGTGAAGGAGGCTTTGTTGCGAAATAGGAAGCTGTTTCTAGATTTAATTTTGGATTGGAGATGCTTAATGTGAGTCTGGAAGGAGAGTTTACAGGCTAACATCTAGGTATTTGTAGTTGTCCACATATTCAAAACCATTCAGAGTAGTGATGCTAGTCGGGTTGGAGGGTGCGGGCAGCAATCGGTTGAAGAGCATGCAGTTGGAGGCCTCGGAAGGAGTGTTGTATGGCACTGAAGCTCGTTTGGAGGTTTGTTTGCACAGTGTCCAAAGAAGAGCCAGATGTATACAGAATGGTGTCATCTGCGTAGAGGTGGATCAGAGAATCACCAGCAGCAAGAGTGACATCATTGATATACACAGAGAAAAGAGTCGGCCCGAGAATAGAACCCTGTGGCACCCCCAAAGTGACTGCCAGATGTCCAGACAACAGTTCCTCCGATTTGACATTATCTGAGAAGTAGTTGGTGAACCAGACGAGGAAGGCATTTGAGAAGCCAAGGCTATTAAGGTCTGCCGATAAGAATGCGGTGATTGACAGTGTCGAAAGCCTTGGCCAGGTCGATGAAGATGGCTGCACAGTACTGTCTTTTATCGATGGCGGTTATGATATCATTTAGGACCTTGAGTGTGACTGAGGTGCACTTATGACCAGCTCGGAAACCAGATTGCATAGTGGAGAAGGTACGGTGGGATTTAAAATGGTCTTTGATCTGTTTGTTAACTTGCCTTTCAAGGATTTTAGAAAGGCATAGCAGGATGGATATTGGTCTATAACAGTTTGGGTCTAGAGTGTCTCCCCATTTGAAGAGGGGGATAACCGCGGCAGCTTTCCAAACTTTGTCGATCTTAGACGAAACAAAAGAGAGGTTGAATAGGCTAGTAATAGGGGTTGCAACAATTTTGGCGGTATTGTGGGGTGTTGTGTGTAGATTGATGAGGGGAAAAGATGATTGAATCCATTTTAGAATAAGGCTGTAATGTAACAACGTGGATAAAGTGAAAGGGTTTGAGTACCTTCCGAATGCACTGTATACAGTGGTGTCCGACATGATTGACACCCTTGATAAAGTTGATCAAAAATGACAATTTCTTTTCTCAAAAAGGTAAAATATTATTGATAAAATCATTTTATGAGTTTGAGAACTCTTTGGAAGTGATCATAGAACATTACTCTATACAGAATCCTTCCAGATCCTTGAAATTCTTCGTTAAGTTTCAGCCTCCTGGCAGAATGTATAAAAGTTGTGTAAAGTTGATGATGCCGTTGACCTTTACCAAGGGCCCTAGGACCAGTGAAAGCAAAATAGCCCCATAACATTACAGCAGAAATTGGGTTATTTTCTGCTTATGGATTCTCATTTCAAAGCCAAACACAACACTGGTGTGCATGGACAAAGAGTTCTATTTTCATGTCATCCAACAAATGTTAACTTCTGGAGTTTGCTAAATGGGTAGGAACTTTGATTGGAGCTGGTGCCTTGGTCAGATGACATGAAAATAGAGCTCTTTGGCCACGCAAACCAGTGGTAGGTTTGGTGTCAAATTTAGTTTCTTATTACATTTATAAAAAAATATGACAAAAAAAACACTAATATACAGTGCCATGCAAAGTATTCATCCCACTTGGCATTTTTACTATTTTGTTGCATTACAACCTGTAATTTAAATTGATTTGGGAGAGTTTAGGATTTCCTGTAATGAGAGAGTTTAGGATTTCATGTAATGGACATACACAAAATAGTCCAAATTGGTGAAGTGAAAAAAATAACTTGTTTCAAAGAACTATAAAAAATTAAAAACAGAAAAGTGCTGTGTGCATATGTATTCACCCCTTTGCTATGAAGCCCCTAAATAAGATCTGGTGCAATCAATTACCTTCAGAAGTCACATAATTTGTTAAATAATGTCCACCTCTGTGCAATCTAAGAGTCACGTGATCTCAGCATATATACCTGTTCTGTAAGGCCCCAGAGTCTGCAACACCATTAAGCAAGGGGCACCACCCATCAAGCGCAACCATGAAAAAAAGAGGAGCTCTCAAAACAAGTCAGGGACAAAAAAAATATCCAAAACTTTGAACATCCCACAGAGCGCCATTAAATCCATTATTAAAAAATGGAAAGAATAAGGCACCACAACAAATCTCCCAAGAGAGGGCCGCCCACCAAAACTCACGGACCAGGCAAGGAGGGCATTAATCAGAGAGGCAACAAAGAGACCACAGATAACTCTGAAGCAGCTGCAAAGCTCCACAGCGGAGATTGGAGTATCTGTCTATAGGACCACTTTAAGCCATACACTCCACAGAGCTGGGCTTTACAGAAGAGTGGCCATAAAAAAGCAATTGCTTAAAGAAAAAAATAAGCAAACACATTTGGGGTTTGCCAACAGGCATGTGGGAGACTCCCCAAAAATATGGAAGAAAGTACACTGATCAGATGAGACTAAAATATAGCTTTTTGGCCATCATGGAAAACGCTAAGTCTGGAGCAAACCCAACACCTCACATCACCATCCCAGTGAAGTATGGTGGTGGCAGCATCATGCTGTGGTGATGTTTTTCCATCGGCAGGGACTGGGAAACTGGTCAGATTTGAAGGAATGATGGATGGCGCTAAATAGAGGGACATTCTTGAGGGAAACCGGTTTCTGAGATTTAAGACTGGGACGGAGGTTCACCTTCCAGCAGGACAATGGCCCTAAGCATACTGCTAAAGCAACACTCGAGTGGTTTAAGGTGAAACATTTAAATGTCTTGGCATGGCCTAGTCAAAGCCCAGACCTCAATCCAATTGAGAATATGTGGTATGATTTAAAGATTGCTGTACACCAGCAGAACCCATCCAACTTGATGGAGCTGAAGCAGTTTTGCCTTGAAGAATGGGCAAAAATCCCAGTGGCTAGATGTGCCAAGATTATAGAGACATACCCTAAGAGACTTGCAGCTGTAATTGCTGCAATAGCTGGCTCTACAACGTATTGACTTTGGGGGGTTGAATAGTTATGCATGCTCAAGTTTTCAGTTTCTTTGTCTTATTTATTGTTTGTTTCACAATAAAACGTATTTTGTATTTTCAAAGTGGTAGGCATGTTGTGTAAATCAAATGATACAAAACCCCCCAAAAATAAATTTTAATTCCGGGTTGTAAGGCAACAAAATAGGACAAATGCCAAGGCGATTTATACTTTCGCAAGCCACTGTATCTTGATGTCTTCACCCACCTGAGGCAATACTCCCGAGTGGCACAGCGGTCTAAGGCACCTCAGTATTATAGGTGTCACTACAGACCCTGGTTCGATTCCAGGATATATCACAACCGGCTGTGATTGGGAGTCCCATATGGTGGCGCAATTGTCCCTGAGTTTGGCCGGGGGAGGCTGTCATTGTAGATACGAATTTGCTCTTCACTGACTTGCCTGGTTAAATAAAATAAATATAAAAAATATTACAAACAACTTTGGGAGCAATTACAGCTGTGCATGTTTTTGGGAAAATCTGTAAGAGCCTTGTACACTTGAAATTGTATTGTATTTTCCCATTATTCTTCAAATAAAAATCAATTCAATTTGGTTATTGATCATCACTAGAAAGCCAATTTCAAGTCTCGCCTTATTTGAAAAGATTTGGCATGTGTCCCCAGATCCTCAAAATGTATATAGCTGCACCATCAAGAGCGTCCTTACCGATTGCATCACCGCCTGGTATGGCAACTACTCGGCATCTGACCAGAAGGCACTACAGAGGGTAGTGCATATGGCCCAGTGCATCACCGGGGCCAAGCTTCCTGCCATGCAGGACCTATAGAATAGGCGGTGTCAGAGGAAAGCCCCAAAAATTGTCAGAGGCTCCAGTCACCCAAGTCATAGAATGTTTTCTCTGCTACCGCACGGTAAGCAGTACCGGAGCACCAAGTCTAGGACCAAAAGGCTCCTTACCAGCTTCTACCCCCAAGCCATAAGACTGCTGAACAATTAATTACATTGACCCCCACACCTCCCTACGCATTTGTTTTATACACTGCTGCTACTCTCTGTTTATTATCTATGCATAATCACTTCACCCCTACCTACATGTACAAATTACCTCACCTAACCTTTACCCCAGCACATTGACTCAGTACCGGTAACCCCTGTATATATAGCCTCGTTACTGTTATTTAATTGGGTTATTATTTTTTACTTTAGTTTATTTGGTAAATATTTTCTTAACTCCTCTTCAACTGCAGTTGGTTAAGGGCTTGTAAAGTAAGAATTTGACCACTTACCATTCGGCGCACGTGACAAATAAAGTTTGATTTGATTTTCAAGCAGATTTAAGTCAAAACTGTTACCAGGCCACTCAGGAACATTCACTGTCTTCCTCGTAAGTAACTTCGGTGTAGATTTGGCCTTGTGTGTTAGGCAATTGTCTTGTTGAAAGGGGAAGTTGTCCCCTAGTGTCTGGTGAAAAGCAGACTGAACCAGGATAATCTCTAGGAATGTGCCTGTGTTTATTTCCATTTTTTTTAGCCTGAAAATTTCCCCATCCATGACAAACCTACCCATCACATGATGCAGCCACCACCATGCTTGAAAATATGGAGAGTGGTACACAGTGATTGTGAAGTATCCCTCTGGAACTTTCCTTACGCACACCTGGCCCCTATTCCCACTGTTTGTATTTGCACAATTGAAGTCGGAAGTTTATATACATCTTAGCCAGTTTCACAATTCCTGACATTTAATCCTCATACAAAACCCCCTGCTGTCACGGTTTTCTTCTGGTGAAGGAGAGGCGGACCAAAATGCAGCGTGGTAATTTTCATACATGTTTAACAACGAATAAACACGAACAATACAAAAACGTAACACGAAAACCGAAACAGCCTATACTGATGCAAAGTAACACAGAGACAGGAACAATCACGCACAAAACACTCAAAGAATATGGCTGCCTAAATATGGTTCCCAATCAGAGACAACGATAAACACCTGCCTTTGATTGAGAACCACTCCAGACAGCCATAGACTATGCAAGAAAACCCCACTAAGCCACAATCCCGATACCTATGAAAAACCCCAAGACAAAACACACCACATAAAAAAACCCATGTCACACCCTGGCCTGACCAAATTAATAAAGAAAACACAAAAACTAAGACCAGGGCGTGACACCTGCCTTAGGTCAGTTAGGATCACCACTTTATTTTAAGAATGTGAAATGTCAGAATAATAGTAGAGAATGATTTATTTCAGCTTTCATCACTTTCCCAGTGGGTCAGAAGTTTACATACACTCAATTAGTATTTGGTAGCATTGCCTTTAAATTGTTTAACTTGGGTCAAACGTTTTAGGTGGCCTTCCACAAGCTTCCCACAATAAGTTGGGTGAATTTTGGCCCATTCCTGCTGACAGAGCTGGTGTAACTAAGTCAGGTTTGTTGGTGTCCTTGCTCGCACATGCTTTTTCAGTTCTGCCCACAAATGTTCTATACGATAGAGTTCAGGGCTTTGTGATGGCCACTCCAATACCTTCACTTTGTTGTCCTTAAGCCATTTTGCCACAACTTTGGAAGTATGCTTGGGGTTATTGTTCATTTGGAAGACCCATTTGCGACCAAGCTTTAACTTTCTTCAATATATCCACATCATTTACCTCCTCATGATGCCATCTATTTTGTGAAGTGCACCAGTCCCTCCTGCAGAAAAGCACCCCCACCTCATGATGCTGCCACTCCCGTGCTTCACGGTTGGGATGGTGTTTTTCTGCTTGCAAGCCTCCCCCTTTTTCCTTCAAACATGACGATGGTCATTATGGCAAAACAGTTATATTTTTGTTTCATCAGACCAGAGGACATTTCTCCAAAAAGTACGATCTTTGTCCCCATGTGCAGTTGCAAACCGTAGTCTGGCTTTTTGATGGCTGTTTTGGAGATGTGGCTTCTTCCTTGCTGAGCGGCCATTCAGGTTATGTCGATATAGTACTCGTTAAACTGTGGATATAGATACTTTTGTACCTGTTTCCTCCACTACCTTCACAAGGTTCTTTGCTGTTGTTCTGGGATTGATTTGCACTTTTCGCACCAAAGTACATTCATCTCTAGGAGACAGAACGTGTCTCCTTCCTGAGCGGTATGGCGGCTGCGTGGTCCCATGGTGTTTATACTTGCGTACTATTGTTTGTACAGATGAACGTGGTACCTTCAGGCATTTGGAAATTGCTCCCAAGGATGAACCAGACTTTTGGAGGTCTACAATTTTTTTCTGAGGTCTTGGCTGATTTCTGATTTTCCCATGATGTCAAGCAAAGAGGCACTGAGTTTGAAGGTAGGCCTTGAAATACATCCACAGGTATTCCCTCTGTCCAAAAGGTCCTGCAGAAAAACATAAAACCTCGTATACAGAGCACTGGTAAGGAATTATCTGTTTTTGGTCACAGCACTTTTCAAAAACGCACCAATTATTTCCATACAACGAGCATGTAGAAGCTGGGGCCCTAGCACTAGCAAAGTGCACCTCTCCTTGCCAGCATGATTTGATTTGCATCTTGATACATCGGGTCCGATATGATACAAGAACTTCACTTTTGTTTGAAAAGATTCGGTGCTATTGCATGAACACATTCATTTTCCACTCTAAATTAAAATACTGATGGAGCTCAGGAGTTGAGCTGGATCTGTCTGAGCTGACTTCTCTGAGCTGTGTGTGTGTGTGTGTGTGTGTGTGTGTGTGTGTGTGTGTGTGTGTGTGTGTGTGTGTGTGTGTGTGTGTGTGTGTGTGTGTGTGTGTGTGTGTGTGTGTGTGTGTGTGTGTGTGATGTAGTGTGTGAGCTGAGCTGTAGGGCAGATTGAGCATCTACGACTATCAGATATGTTTTTGTCCCTCCATTTTTTATCTGAAATCCTCATCACACACTGATTAACTTGTCATATAGCAGATTAAAATGTTTGAGCTAGTAATAATGTCAATATTTATCTTTAGAAATGAGCTATGACATACAGTGCTTTAGGGGAGTAATCAGATCCATTTTCCAATATTTTGTTACGCTACAGCCTTATTCTAAAATTTCAAAAATTTTACTCAACAATCAACACCCCAAAATGACAAAGTGAAAACAGATTTTTAGAATTTGTAGAAAATGTATCAAAAATAAAAGCAGACATACCTTATATACATAACTATTCAGACCCTTTGCTATGAAACTCGAAAATGAGCTCAGCTGCATTCTGTTTCCATTGATCATCCTTGAGATGTTTCTACAACTTCCTTGGAGTCCACCTGTGGTAAATTCAAATGATTGGACATGATTTGGAAAGGCACACCGTTGATGTAAGAGCAAAAACCAACCCAAGAGGTCCAAATAATTGCCGTAGAGCTCAGAGACAGGATTGGGTCGAGGCACAGATCTGGGGAAGGGTACCAAAATATTTCTGCAGCTTTGAAGGTCCCCAAGAACATAGTGGCCTCCATCATTTCTTAAAAGGAAGAAGTTTGGAACCACGAAGACTCTTTTTAAAGCTGGACACCCGGCCAACTGAGCAATTGGGTGAGAAAGCCCTTGGTCAGGGAGGTGACCAAGAACCCGATGGTCACTCTGACAGAGCTCCAGAGTTCCTCTGTGGAGATGGGAGAACTTTCCAGAAGGACAACCGTGTCTGCAGCACTCCACCAATCAGCCTTTATGGTAGAGTGGCCAGACGGAAGCCACTCCTCCGTAAAAGGCACATAACATCCCGCTTTGAGTTTGCCAAAAGGCACCTAAAGACTCTCAGTCCATGAAAAACGAGATTCCCTGGTCTGTTGAAAACAAGATTGAGCTCTTTGGCCTGAATGCAAAGCGTCAAGTCTGGAGGAAACCTGCCACCATCCATACAGTGAAGCATTCTGGTGGCAGCATCATGCTGTGGGGATGTTTTTCAGCGACAGGGACTCGGAGACTAGTCAAGATCTAGGTAAAGATGAACAGAGCAAAGTACAGAGAGATTCTTGATCAAAACCTGCTCCAGAGCGCTTAGAACCTCAGTCTGGTGTGAAGGTTCACCTTCCAGGAGGACAACCACCGCAAGCACACAGCCAAGACAACACAGGAGTGTCTTCGGGACAGGTCTCTGAATGTCATTGAGTGGCCCAGCCAGAGCACGGAATTGATCCAGATCAAACATCTCTGGAGAGACCTGAAAATAGCTGTGCAGCGACGCTCCCCATCCAACCTGACAGAGCTTGAGAGGATCTGCAGAGAAGAATGCGAGAAACTCCCCAAATATAGGTGTTTCAAGCTGGTAGCATCATACTCAAGAAGATTCAATACTTTAATCACTGCCAAAGATGCTTCAGCAAAGTACTGAGTAAAGGGTCTCAATACTTATGTAAATGTGATAGTATTTTTTAAATATACATTTGCAAAAATGTCAACTTGTTTTTCTTTGTCATTATGGGTTAGTGTGTGGAATGATGAGAAAAAAAGATGAGCAAGTTTAGAATAAGGCGGTAACGTTCCAAATGTGGAAAAAAAACAAGGGGTCTGAATACTTTCCAAATGCACTGTACATATAATATAACACAGCTTTGGATTCACCCCTGTCTCAAAAGCGAATGGTTTTGACCGTTTGGAACTTTACAATTCTGACCAGTGTGGCTCGCAAAAACGACGGCTGTCCTTGTTATGACATTACATATTTACCCTGTTCATGTAAAATTGACTAAAGGCACTTACTGTTAAAAATATATTTTACATTTACTGTACTTTTTGCTGCATTTGTTGATAACGAAATCTGAAAATAATCTGGATACATTCAGTAACAGGATAAGAATGTTCCTTGAAAATGTGTGGTAGGTGCCACAGGTGTGCCAGTGCTGAGACAGGGGCTGGGGCTTTGCTCGCTTCCCCTTGCTCTTAGCTAGCACGTTCTATGTCTCCAAAAAACAACTAGAACAAAGTGAAACATAACTTTCGTTCAACAGTTGGACTAGTAGCCTAGCTGCTTTGCGCAGTGCTAGCCAGAGAAACGAAACCTTTAGTAATGTGAACTTATCTAGCATTGGTCACGTTGGCAAGTAGTCTAGCTAGTTACCACTAAGTTAGCCAAAAGATGAAAGCTGATAACCCGGTTCACTGCAGGGTTGTTCACTACCCATTCAATGATAACCCTGTTCACTACCCATATATTTAGATATGTAATATTGTGTTATTTTATGCCTGGGTATGAAGTGTCAAAAACTACCAAGGCAGAACATTCCATTACACCATAACCTAGTTGTCAACAGTATTTTCTATGTTTTGTAACATTTTCTGAACTTGACCATATGAACGAAACCGTCATTGATGTCAAACATGCACCTAGCCCAATGCTCTGTTGCTGATGACTGGGATGAATGCAGGAGCAGATATCAGGAGCAGGACTTAGACACCCTCTTTGTGACTGATGACTGATATAAGGGCATGTACGTGATAGGCCTATCTGGCTTACACTGCTTCTCAGTGCTCCAGGCGTCACTACAGACCCTGGTTCAATTCCAGGCTGTATCACAACCGGCCGTGATTGGAAGTCCCATAGGCTGGCACACAATTGGCCCAGCGTCGTCCAGGTTAGGGCTTGGCCGGGGTAGGCCGTCATTGCAAATAAGAATTTGTTCTTAACTGACTTGCCTAGTTAAACATTTACATTTACATTTAAGTCATTTAGCAGACGCTCTTATCCAGAGCGACTTACAAATTGGTGCATTCACCTTAACAAAGGTTAAATCAAATGTAAAAAATAGTCCAAGTGACACAGGATGGTCATAATGCTTCTTGACAGTGTCAAAGTGTATTTTCTTAGTCCAAGTAAAGTGACACATGATGGTCATAATGCTTCTTGACAGTGTCAAAGTGTATTTTCTTAGTCCAAGTAAAGTGACACAGGATGGCCATAATGCTTCTTTAAAATATGATGAAAACATGACTATAAATAATTCATTACAATAAAAACAAAGGATTTAAGAAAGGAAACTTCTTGACAGGGAAAAAATACATTTGATGAAATGTGGGTTTATGCAATGTGTCACAATAGGTGTAAATATATGGGTTATGACCATATCATGACAGGTTATGACATTATGACATGGCTATGACTGTGTCATAAAATGTTATGATGCTAGGTGACAAGTAAAGTGTTCCCATGATTGGTTTGTCGAGACATTTAGGAGACTCCGGTGAATCGCACTAGTGAGATGTCAAAACTTGTCACGCCCTGGCCTTAGTTATCTTTGTTTTCTTTATTATTTTGGTTAGGTCAGGGTGTGACATGTTTTTTTTAATGTGTTTACCTTGTCTAGGGGTTTGTATGTTTATGGGGCTGTCCCTGTCTAGGTAAATTGTATGTCTATGGTTGCCTAGATTGGTTCTCAATTAGCGGCAGCTGTCTATCGTTGTCTCTGATTGGGAACCATATTTAGGCATATTTATATTTTGGATATTTTGTGGGTGATTGTTTCCTGTGTCAGTGTTTGTGCCACACGGGACTGTTTCGGTCACGTTATTATTTTGTATTTGTGTTCATGTTTAGTTTTTCTTATTAAAAACCATGGACACCTACCACGCTGCATATTGGTCCTCCGATCCTTCTCGCCTCTCCTCTTCAGAGGAAGAGGAGGAAATCTGCCATGACAAAACTAATACTTGAAAGAGAAGCAAAAGCTTTTGCTCACAATGAAAGTAAATTGTGGTCATCCTCACAAGTAAAGCCAGTTCTCATTGAAAGCAATCCCATTTGTAATTGTCTTTGCAACCTCATGCTTTAACCCAACTCTACTTGAATAGTCCAACAAATGGCAGCTCTCTGAGAGGGTCCCTCTTCCGGTGCAATTCTCATATGAAGCCCAAACATTTGATGGAGAAATGGGCTAATGACTAAAATGTTGTGATAACCTTAATAAATAATACAATTAGAAACCATTGCATGGCAATCATGTTTTTTTTTCATGGTGAAATATACTATTAAACCCAATCCAAAACCATTACAAACCTTAGAACTTAGAACTGCTGTAGCTTAATGGTTTGGTTGTTCACCAAGAATGGTCTAACTAATCCAGGCTTTTTTTAAGGGAATAAACTACACACACAGGAGCTGTGTCTTGGACACAGATTAAGATTATGAGAAGGACAAACTGAATTGCTTACATGGAGGATTAGCTTGAATTGTGAGGATAACCACACAAGTTATTTTCATCATGAGCAAAAGCAATGATCAAAGCTGCAAAGAAAATGTTGTGAACAATTTAATAAAAAACAACAAACCAGTTTTTATTTTATGTGTGGCAGTAGCAGGAACAGTGGCATCTGGTGGGCAAAACCAGGTACTTTCACACTAATTTATGGGGGAAAATACAAGCGACTTCAATAGCTAATTTATCTGAACAGGGGGGGAAAACATCACCAAATTCACTGAGAATACATTACATAGTATGAATAAATAATAAACCATGCACAGCTTCATAGTACTTGTCAAACGTAGAGAACTGACACTGTATACTGGCCGATGAGGTGGGTATGGTGTGGGGTGGGGTGGGTCTGTCGGTGGTTCTTGAACATTTATTTGGACTAACCATTGTCAAGAAGTACTATTTTATTGAATGCTTTGAAGAGGCTAATTTGGGTTCAATCAAGTTATTATTTTTAACTACAGAAACGATTTCGGAACAATTGGCGATGGTGGGTGTCAAAATCCTCTTGTGCTTTTTCAGGTGGAACGAGTCCGTTGACGCATCAGAACTGTTGTACGCGTACTTTGATGGGTTCATGCACAATCACAACCCAAAATACACAGTCCCAGTGTATGTAATACCACTTACTTAGATTATAATTTTGACTACAGTACTGTACATCAACACTTCAGAAGTTGCTACTTATGTTGTCTTTATGTGCGTGATTCTCACCTTTATCACCTCATCACCGGAGACCATCGAGACAATCATGGTCTTGTTTCTGCTCTGTGTGGTCATCGTAAACAATTTTCCACTTCCCCCTTGTTGACGTGGTTCTTACCTAACTCCCAGTGTGGCAGGCTCCTCTTCAGACCCTTCAGTCTGATAGTACCACTGATTACCAGCCAGCAGGCCTGAATGGAGAGCAAACAGTCAGCGATAGGCTTATTATGAATGATTCATTTCAGAATGCATCTGCTGTTATAGGCTAAGGCGATACATGGGTTGGATGTTTGCTCAACACATGTCTTATTTTTCTATCTCTGTTTAAAACAGAACAGGTGCTTGCAATCGTAGACAGGAGTGACCATCCATTTGTCCTAGTATTTCACACTGTTGTCATGGCTACGGTGTGATATATGGCCTTCAAAAAGTTACATGTTAGAAGCTTAAACCAGTGTTTTTAAATGAATAAAATAAGTTTACTTTTCACTTTTTGTTTCGTTTTATTTGACTTGAAAGTGTTTTACAATTTGATGAATGTGTTCTCCTCCTCGTAATAGGTTCCGGCTGTGCAAGGTACCACTTGGTTGTCCTGCTACAGTATTTCTATGTAAATGGCTCTAGAATGATTGCAAATGAAATTACAGTAATGCAAATGAAATCCCACCAGACTTCTATTTTTTTGTGTTGCTACCATCGGAGACTACAGTTGATCTAATATTATACAATAAGTCAAATTGTGTCAAAGCATCATAAATCAAATCACATTTATTCATAAAACCCTTTTTACATCAGCAGATGTCACAAAGTGCTTATACAGAAACCCAGACTAAAACCCTAAACAGCAAGCAATACAGATGTAGAAGCACGGTGGCTCGGAAAAATTCCCTAGAAAGGCAGGAACCTAGAAAGAAACCAGGCTCTGAGGGGTGGCCAGTCCTCTTCTGGCTGTGCTGGGTGGAGATTATAAGAGTACATGGCCATTAAGGCCAAATCGTTCTTCAAGATGTTCAAATGATTATAGATGACCAGCAGGATCAAAAAATAATCACAGTGGTTGTAGAGGGAGTAAATGTCAGTTGGCTTTTCATAGCCGAGTATTCAGAGGTCGAGACAGCAGGTGCGGTAGGGAGAGAGAGAGTGAGAGAGGGTAGAAAACAGCAGGTCCGGTGAACAGGTCAGGGTTACATAGCCACAGGCAGAACAGTTGAATCTGGAGAAGCAGTACGACAAGGTAGCACATCTTGTGAACAGGTCAGGGTTCCATAGCCACAGGCAAAACAGCAGAAACTGAATCAGCATGTGCGCAGCCAGGTGACATCAGGCCAGATAGTCCTGGTGCATAGGCCTAGGGCACAGGTCCTCCGAGAGAGAGAGAGCGAGAGGGAAAGAGATGGAGCATACTTAAATTCACACAGGACACCATAAGACAGGAGAATTTCACCCGATAGGAAAGACTGACCATTGCCCCCTGGAACATAGACTATTGCAGCGTAGATACTGGAGACTGGGATAGTGGGGTTTGGGGGACACTTTGGCCCAAGAAAGTTTCTTCTTCTTATTGGTGTCCTTTTAGTAGTTGTTTCTTTGCAGCAATTTGACCATGAAGGCCTGATTCACAGTCTCCTCTGAACAGTTTATGTTGAGATGCGTCTGTTACTTGAACTCTGAAGAATTTATTTGGTCTGCAATCTGAGGTGCAGTTAACTCCAATGAACTTATCCTCGGCAGTAGAGGTAACTACTGGTCTTCCTTTCCTGTGGCGGTCCTCATGAGAGCCAGTTTCATCATAGCGCTTGATATTTTTTGAGACTTCACTTGAAAAATGGATGACCTTCCGTAATGACTGACTGTCTCTTTGCTTATTTGAGCGGTTCTTACCATATTATGAACATGGTCTTTTACCAAATAGGACTATCTTCTTTATACTACCCCTACCTTGTCACAACACAACTGATTGGCTCAAACGCATTAAGATGGAAATAATTTCCACAAATTAACTTTTAACAAGGCACACCTGTTAATTGAAATGCATTACAGATACCTCATGAAGCTGATTGAGAGAATGCCAAGAGTGGGCAAAGGGTGGCTACTTTGAAGAATCTCAAATATAAAATATATTTTGATTTGTTTAACATTTCTTTGATCACTACATGATTCCATATGTGTTATATCCTAATTGTGATATATTCACTATTATTATACAATGTAGAAAATAGTAAAAAATAAAGAAAAACCTTTGAATCATCATGCTGTAGGGATGTTTTTCAGAGGCAGTGACTGGGTGACTAGTCAGGATCGAGGGCAAAAATGAACGGAGCAAAGTACAGAGAGATCCTTGATGAAAACCTGCTCTAGAACACTCAGGACCTCAGACTGGGGCTATTGTTCACCTGGAAGGCTGGGCCACTCAAGGACATCCTGTCTTGGCAGTGAGCTTAGGGTCATTGTCCATAGTGGCCCAGCCAGAGCCTTGACCCCGATAAAACTTCTCTGGAGAGACCTGAAAATAGCTGTGCAGCAACGATCCCCATCCAACCTGACCGCGCTTGAGAAATTCCCCAAATACAGGTGTGCCAAGCTTGTAGCGTCATACCTAAGAAGACTCAAGGCTGTAATCGCTACCAAAGGGGTTTCAAAAACGTACTGAGTGAAAGTCTGAATACTTATGTAAATGTGATATTTTAGGGGGGGGGTTATTTATATACATTTGCAAAAAATTCAAAAAACCTGTTTTTGCTTTGCCATTATGAGGCATTGTGTGTAGATTGATAAGAACTATTTAAAAAAAAAAACATTTTAAGCAATTTTAGAATAATGCTGTAACGTAGCAAAATGTTGAAAACTGCATGGAACAACAGATAGTCCCTGCAAAATAATCTAAAGGAAGTTTGTTCTGAAGTGTCTGTTCTATATCTGAGAGATATGAGAAATATCAGGAAACATTTTTTATTTTTTTTGTCAGACTATGTTATCTTGTTGCACACACACACACACACACACACACACACACACACAGCAAGTGGTGTTTGGTTTAATCATTGCTCATTGATTTGGTTAGAACAACATGCACTGTGGGGGAATTTAGTCCTGAGTTGGGTGCATGTTATTCCCTGTTTATGCACTTTTATCTCTATGCGTATTCTGGCCTTGAACTTAAACATAAGGAAACAAATGTATATTTAAGTAAACCCGGCATGTGTGACCCGTTTCAGGAAACTAGGCGTATGTCGAGGGTCACTACTTCACAGGAGAGCCGTTTGAACTTTTTTGGGGGACACAGAAATGCCTTCTCGAATTTGTAAACTTTCATGTGCCTTAAAATAACAAATGTGTATGCCATCTGTAAATACAAATACAATTGTTAAATTACAAGCCTAGTTGGTTCAGCCACAGAAAAAGTGAGCAGCCTTCCCACTAGCCATGATCGACTGAGATAATGAGAAGGCTGGACATGACGAGAAATGAGTTGGGATTGGTCTGCCATATAACACACCTTCTGTCTATTTGAGCTGGTCAGTATGTCTAGGTAATCCTGTCTAGCGCAGCTTTTTTTTATGTATCGTGTATTAAAACTGCGTAAGAGATGCTCTACACTTTCTGGAGGACTGAGTTTTGCCAGCTAGCTATATTTTCAGATATGACACATTTCTAATTTTAACAGAAAGAGCCATATGCTTAGCTAGCTAACATTGAACCTGGTTGGTTAGCTAAGTTACCTGCAGATTCATGCTGGGTATTAACGGCATGAGTTGTGATTATGGTTAATTGTTTACCTAGCTGGCTAACGTTAGCTGGCTGGCTCGCTAGCTAGCGTTACGTATATGACCTTATTATTTGTATCTCAGAGCCATTTGCTTAGCTAGTTATAGCCTAATTTTAGCTAGCTAACATTGAACCTGGTTGGTTAGCTACCTGCAGAGCTAGCTAGCTACATGTCTTAACAAAATACTCCACTATGCAAGTAACCATTTCGGGTGTGTTCATAAAAAAGTCTGTCCATCTACTCCAATTTCAGAGCACTCTCGTCTGAGTGTGCCAGAGAGCGCAGAATAAATTATGAATTTATGAATGCTCAACACCCGTTGAATATGGCCGGTGTCAGTAAACGTCTGCAAAAAAGCACAATTAAATTGTTGCCAGCAGAACAGTTACAGTCACCAACACTCTGGATAACATGAAAACAGCCTAACCAGCTCTGCTAGGGTGAGTAAAATGGTCAGAGTGGGATGTTCTCTCATTATGTGCATGTGAGTAGCTAGCAAGCTAGCCAATATTAGCCATTTACCTCGGGTGCTTGACAGCCGCTGTGAGATCAGAACGTTTTAACCTGTTCACCTCTGACGCCCTCTGGTGTAATTTTCAAAACAATGCATAATATTGTATACTACCCACATAAAGTACATTTCAAACAAACAATCCTACAAACATATGCTTAGTAATGTTAGAAAGGTTAGACCTGTGGGATTTAAACAACCTGACTATTACAGAGGCCGAGATACATCTGGCCCCAAAAACGTACATTTATTTATTTATTTAAATTTTGTGTCAAAATCTGATAATTTACCTAATGGCTCGCTTTTAACGGGCAAATTCCAATAGGAACACAGACATTGTAAAAGTGCAGGCAGGGCTTGTACAAAGTCATTTTGGAAGCTTGGGACTATAAGTTTCTATTTGCAAAAAGATACATCTGAGGTAATTGCCTTTAAAGTTCCAAACCCTCATTGGTTTGAATGGTGCCAGTGATATTTTGAATTTAGCAACATGAATTGGGTTATTTCGAGTAATCTATTGGTAAAGAACATTGAACAGAACAAGGCTATGTCAATAACAACATTTGGACCAAAACGCAGAAACTTATAGTTCCAAGCTCTCGATGTTTCATCTTACGGGAATCATGTTTTCATTTTACAGGAATGATATGCATTTGAGGAGAAAGCTGAAGTCTCTACATAGCGCATGTGCACCACACAACACTTGTAACAATGGCATTCCTTTAGAATGTGTAAAGATTTACCCAATTGTTTTCACATTTCACAGAAATTCACTTGAAGAAATGTTGGTTTTAACTGTGATGCAAACGTCTCCACAGACACCAAGGCCAGCGTCCAGAGGTCAAGCTGTAAACACACAGGAATTAAATGGATAATTTCCACAAGTGCTTTCGACAGTGACAGTTTCAGCGGACCTTTTAACAAACAAATCACTTCACACTTCCAAGTGGTGCTAGGCTGGCTCTGAGACACTAATCAAAATGTCAACAGATAATATTCATTCTTATGCACAAATCAAGCGGAAAGCATCGTTTTATCCTCGTGAACGAGTGGGTACACGCCAAATATAGAATGCAAGGTAGTGAATGAGAGAAAACAGATGGGGTGTCATAGGTCAAATTAGACTCTGCATTTTTATGTCTGGAATTGTGACATGTATAGTTAAAAAGTGTATTTAGTGTTGATAATAATAATAATACTGCCTGCCAGTGCCAATAATACATATTTGAAAACAATAAAGTTCTTTTGTTATGGCTGCAATCGGGATAAGTGTCATCAACAACTGCTGAATAGCATAGCGCTACATTCAATAAATATTACTACAAATATTTATATTCATGAAATCACAAGTGCAATATAGGAAAACACATCTTAGCCTTTTGTTAATCCACCTGTCGTGTCAGATTTTGAAATTATGCTTTACAGCGAAAGCAATCCAAGCGTTTGTGTAAATTTATCGATCGCACGATACAACATTAAGTACACATAGCATCAGGAAGCTTGGTCAAGAAAATCAGAAAAGCAATCAAATTAATTGTTTACCTTTTACCTTCGGATGTTTTCACTCACGAGACTCCCAGTTACACAACAAATGTTCCTTTTGTTCCATAAAGATTATTTTTATATCCAAAATACCTCAGTTTGTTTGCCGCGTTATGTTCAGAAATCCACAGGAAAGAGTGGTCACGACAACGCAGACAAATTCCAAATAGTTTCCATAATGTCCACAGAAACATGTCAAACGTTTTTTTATAATCACTCCTCAGGTTGTTTTTAAAATATATAATCGATAATATTTCAACCACAAATGTCTTTCACAGTAGGAGAGGGAAAAGCAATACCTATCCAAACTCTGTTGCGCGAGCAAAACTCATGTGACCACTTGATGTGATGTTATTGTTCTGGCTCATTTTTCAAAATAAAAGCCTGAAACTATGTCTGAAGACTGTTGACACCTTGAGGAAGCGAGAGGAAAGAGAATCTGGTTCATATCCCTTTAAATCCAGCAAAGGGAGGCTATGGAACATAGAGTTTTCAAAATAGAAGCCACTTCCTGTTTTAATTTTCCTCAGGGTTTCGCCTGCAATATCAGTTCTGTTATACTCATAGACAATATTTTGACAGTTTTGGAAACTTTAGAGTGTTTTCTATCCAATACTAATAATAATAATATGCATATATTAGCGACTGAGGAGCTGGCCGTTTACAATGGGCACCTTTTCATCCAAGCTACTCAATACTGCCCCTGCAGCCATATGAAGTTATGCCTACCTGTGTTTATTTCAGTCTAGACAGGCTACAGCTGGCAAAATCGAGGAAATCCTTGCTAAATTCTTTATAAAATGCTCGGGTGTATTAGCTACAACTGTCCTCACGTTTGTGAACTAACGTAACAACTGTTTAGAGCAGAGGGACGGTGGCTCCCGTAGGACAACCAGTATAAGGTGAGTCAAAAGGAACACACAACAATAATTCACAAGGGCTACATAGTGAACATAACAAATACAACTATATTATGGATTATTGTGACAATTAAGTTGGCATACGCTACTCAGTGTATGTAAATTGACGCTCTCTAGCCAGTCATATAAATAAGGTTCCCTTTAATATAGACCACATTCATCTGGATTCACCTGGTCAGCCTGTCATGGAAAGACCCCAGCCACCCCTGTCATAGACTGTTCTCTCTACTACCGCATTGCAAGCGGTACCGTAGTGCCAAGTCTAGGACAAAAAGGCTTCTCAACAGTTTTTACCCCCAAGCCATAAGACTCCTGAACAGGTAATCAAATGGCTACCCGGAATATTTGCATTATGTGCCCTCCTAACCCCTCTTTTTACGCTGCTGCTACTCTCTGTTTATCATATATGCATAGTCACTTTAACTATACATTCATGTACATACTACTTCATTTGGGCCGACCAACCAGTGCTCCCGCACATTGGCTAACCGGGCTATCTGCGTTGTGTCCCTTGATAAAGGAGCAAAAAATATCCAATACAAATACTGAGCTAAAGCGTTATTGTATGCTAAAGAAAACACTGACATTCTTTTATTTTATGCTACTACAATTTCTCTGAGAAAATTAGATATTTTTTACAAATGTTCATTTTTTTCCTCAACGATAAGTGTCAAAGTTATTGGCACCCCTAAAGATTCTTACATAAACACACCCCCCAAAAATATAATCTGCCTTAAAATTCTACATTTTAAGGAACTGTGTTGTTGCCTTCAATTGCTTCGTATGTCAGTGGGGTATAAAAAGGAGGTAACAAGTCCATTTTGTTATCCATGGCCATGGGAAAAGGCAAAGAATAACAGCATTGTTCAGGGAGGGTGATGATGCATTTCCACTCGTAGAAACAGTATGATTAGTCCGCAGTGCCTGTATGATATACATTTTTATGAAACATCTACCTTTCAAATGGCCATCTCTACGATAATGATACAACCTGTCAGACAGGCAGCACTTTGTGACCCTTCAAATCCTGAAGCTGTGCGCCAGAAGAGAAAATAACTTGTTCCGGTCATAAAAGCTGCCAGATCGCATGGTGACATTGCTCATTGTCCACCCAACATCCCAAAACCCTGGAAGGGATGAGAGAGAGCCAAGCCTCTGGGTTCATAGCTTCCACCTCATAGCGCACACACACACCAACATATTAATGGACTGTTGAATGTTTTTTTTCTCTCTTGCTTTATTTGTTCTTTTGCTTATTATGTCTCTCTGAGACACTACCCAGGAAAGGGCTGAACATAGCCCATATTGATATATGTAGGCTTAGAAATAAGGTTCTCGAAATCAATAGCTTGCTAAAATTCATATATTAGCCACTTCGGATACAGCAGTAGCAATACAAGGATATAACATCTACAGAAGAGACGGAAATGCTTGTATATATTCAGAGCCATATCCCTGTAATGCTTAGAGAAGATCTCATGTCAAGTGTTATTGAAGTGTTGTGGTTGCAGGTTCACCGGCCTCATCTAAAGCCTTTTCTTTTGGGGTGTTGCTGTAGGCCACCAAGTGCTAACAGTCAGCATCAAAAGATTGTCTGTAAAATGCTTGCTAGTGTGATGTAAACAGATATCTACTTTCTTGGGGACCTGAAAATGACTGGTTTTCATCAAACCTTCTCACTGTAACTATTGCCTGTAATGTGTGATTTCTGTTATACTCACAGACATCATTCAAACAGATTTAGAAACTTCAGTGTTTTCTATCCAAATCTACTAATAATATGCATATATTAGCAACTGGGCCTGAGTAGCAGGCAGTTTAATCTGGGCACCTTATTCATCCAAGCTACTCAATACTGTCCCCGGCCATAAGACGTTTTGTTCTGAAGCTGTAACC
Organism: Oncorhynchus nerka; assembly: GCF_034236695.1. Lineage (NCBI taxonomy): Eukaryota > Metazoa > Chordata > Actinopteri > Salmoniformes > Salmonidae > Oncorhynchus > Oncorhynchus nerka. The sequence goes on from NC_088406.1 coordinate 49,406,624, forward strand.
GTAGCCATTGGATGCAATGATCACAATATAGTGGCTATATCTAGGAAAGCCACATTTTCAAAACTGGACCTAAAATTGTGTATAAGAGATCGTACAAATTATACATTTTTGGGGGGTCTGATACGATTAATAAGGTGCATCCAGATGCTACACTGAAATTGCTTCTTCCAATAATTGATAAACATGCACCTGTTAAGAAACTGACTGTTAAGGCTCCATGGAATTTTAAAAAATGCATGGTTGAAAGAGATGGCTACTAAGTCAGCTGCACATCTGACTGGCTGACTTAATGTGAATTCATTAATTATGTGACTAGATTCAACAACAACAAGAATAACCTGTATTATGAAGCCAAGATCAATGACATGAAGAATAAAGGAAAACAACTTAAGTACAGAAAGGCAAATTCAGCTCTCTTTTATTGAATCAGATGGCTTATTCATCACAAAACCATTTGATGTTGCCAATTAGTTGAATGATTACTTCATTGGCAAAGTGGGCAAACTTAGGCAGGAAATGCCAACAACTAACAGTGAATCATTATATTCATGCATAAAGAAACAAATAATGAAAGAAATGCATTGCAAGTTTGAATTATTGTTATGCTCAATTAATGACAAACCTCCTGGCACTGACAACTTAGATGGAAAGTTGCTGCCGGCTCTTAACAAACTGTTGGGGAAAATGGTGCTTGACCAAATACAATACTATTTCTCTGTAAACAAATTGACAACAGACTTTCAGAATGCTTATAGAGAAGGGCACTCAACTTGTAATGCACGGACACAAATTACTGATGATTGGTTGAAATAAATAGATAAGAAGATTGTGGAAGCTGAAACTTCAGTACAGCCTTTGATATTATTGACCATAACTAGGGCTGTGTCAGTCATGCAATTTTTTCAGCTGGTTATTGTCATGCAAAAGAGTGCCGGTCTCACTGTATTCGGCCATTAATTAACATAAACACGTTTAGCATCTCCAGGCCTCCCTGTATACAAGCCGCTGATGTGCACGCCTTTGGAACATGATTTTATTTTATATGATTGTATAGTAAGAAGAATATAGTTGAACTTAGCTGAATAAAATAGAAAGGATATTTTTCACCTTAATTATTAGGGCTCAAATCCCAACATCCGGTGAAATGGCAGAGCTTCAAATTATTATTATTTTTACTATAAATATTTAACTTTCGTGAAATCACACATGCAATACACCAAATTAAAGATACACTTGTTGTTAATCCAGCCAACGTGTCCGATTTCGAAAGCACACCATGCGATTATGTTAGGACAGTGTCTAGCCACAAAACCATACAGCCATTTTCCAGCCAAGGAGAGGGCTCACAAAAGTCAGAAAAAGAGATTAAATTAATCACTAACCTTTGATGATCTTCATCTGGTGGCACTCCCAGGACTCCATGTTACACAATTTGTTTTGTTCAATAAAGTCCCTCTTTATGTCCAAAAACCTCAGTTTAAATTGGCGTGTTATGTTCAGTAATGCATTGTCTCATCAAATAACATCAGTTGAAATTGCAGAGAGCCAAATCAAATTACAGAAATACTCATCATAAACATTGATGAAAGATACAAGTGTTATAAATAGGATTAAAGATACACTTCTTGTTAATCCAGCCACTGTGTCAGATTTCAAAAAGTCTTTACGGTGAAAGCAAACCATGCTATTATCTGAGAATAGCACCCCATCAAACAAAGACAGACAATCATAATTCAACCCGCCAGGCACGACACGAAACTCAGAAATAAAGATATAATTCATGCCTTACCTACCTTTGACGTCCCATAAACATCACAAATGGTCCTTTTGTTCGATTAATTCCGTTGTTATATATCCAAAATGTCCATTTATTTGGTGCGTTTGATCCAGAAAAATACCTGTTCCAACTCGCGCCACATGACTACAAAATATCTCATAAATTACCTGTAATCTTTGTCCAAACATTTCAAACAACTTTCCTAATACAACTTTAGGTATTTTTAACGTAAATAATCAATAGAATTTAAGACGGGATAACTGTGTTCAATACCGGAAGAAAACAAAGTGTAGCGAGCTTTCAGGTCGTGCGCGCTTCTATCAAACAGTACACTTCACTTGACCCTTGTTCTAGACAGCCGTACTTCTTCATTACTCAAAAGAAAAACATCAACTGATTTCTAAAGACTGTTGACATCCAGTGGAAGTGATAGGAACTGCAAGGAACTGCCTTAATTCTAAATTCCCAATGAAAACCCATTGAAAAAGAGAGTGACCTCAAATGTTTTTCCTGGATGGTTTGTCCGCGGGATTTCGCCTGCCAAATACGTTCTGTTATACTCACAGACATCATTCAAACCGTTTTAGAAACTTCAGAGTGTTTTCCATCCAAATCTATTAATAATATGCATATCCTAGCTTCTGGGCCTGAGTAGCAGGCAGTTTACTTTGGGCATGCTTTTCATCCGGATGTGAAAATATTGCCCAATAGCATAAGAAGTGGCTATGTTGAGCTTTAAAAGTGCCCATTTGAAAAAGGTCCTTTATCAGGTTTAGTTATTTGGCAACTTTAGTTGTGAATGATTCAACCAGTATAATGTCATAGAAATCAAAACGCATAAGGTGCGACTATTGATGATTGAGAAAGTAGCAAAAAAAAGTTTGTGCTCTCATCAAGAGATCATATTTTCACCCATCAGACTCTTCTCAATATAACCTCAGCTTTACTAATACGTAACATTAGTTTTGATTTAGAATGGCCGATTTATCAAATGGGCAGTATCAGGGGCAAGCGGAAAAAGACATTTCATAGGTATGCACTCGAATAGCGAATGGAGGACACGTACTTTCCCACCGGTCTGTTTTGTAGGCTACTTTCAGATTGATAGCAAAGGATCATGTGCTTAATATGAGCAGCTGAGAAATAAATATAAGAACACTTACTTCATTCCGTTCATCAACCGCTGTTTGAGGAGCGTGTTCTGACTGCCCCGACAGGTGATATTCCGCCTAAGCCATGAACTCTCCAACCTTGTAGCTACCCAGTGCTTAATTTGGGAAACCAAGTGAAATCTGTTCGGGAACATCGCAACAAACATATTTCACTAAACTGTTGAAAGCCTGTCTGTGTGCTCAAGAATGGAATAAAAGAGAGAGAGGAGATGGAAAAGCATGGTGGTGAGATACAGTATTCTGTATAGGTAATGGTTAAGGTAATGTGTAGGCTATTCAAATCCAAATTCACCAATGGAAAGCCACCCTGCACAATTAATGAACCAACAGCATCGCCTAGGGCTATACATTCTCTCCCAGACTCATGGATATACATGTTGGAGCATAGCATAAGTTAACCAGTCCATCCAGTATACGTAATAATACAGACCACCCTCAAAGGTGATTACTCAAATGTGTTTAATTTTGGAGTATACACTAGACCAATTATGTACCGGAAACATCTTAAATCAGTTTTGTTTAATGATTTATGCCTCGCCTTATATGTGGTAAGCAGGTTTGGGTAGGTTACTTTCTAAATGTAATCTGTTACAGTTATTAGTTACCAATCCAAAATTGTAGTCAGTGACGTATCTTTTGGATTACCCAAACTCAGTAACAATCTGATTACTTTCCCCTTAAGAGGCACGAGAAGAAGACAAAAATGTACGTTACCAATTGAACGGCATCTATTGCAGGATAATTCTATGTTAAAGTTTGCATTCCTGGCCATATATAGATGTAAAATTTGACTTTATGGTTTGGTTATGTAGGCTTCTTTTTAACCCATCGCTTTCTACTACATATAATAATACAATTAAATTATATCTTTACATTAATAAATAATAATACAATTAAATTATATCTTTACATTAATAACCAAAGTTTATGAGAATTCCAGTCATTCCAATAAATGTAATACACCTTGATCTTCAAGAATAGGACTTAGAAATATGGAAGTAGAGATAGGCCAAATTGTTTTACTTGAGCATAACCCCAAAACTAAGGACTTATTAGCCAGCCCTACTCTGCTGTTTATGTAAATGCTGCGCTCATGGAATGGCATGCTTTGAGCCCTACTGAAATGTACTGTATATGATGAACGGAGAGTAGCAGTAGCGTAAAAGAGGGGTTGGCGGGTGGTGGGTGGGACACAATGCAAATAGTCCGGTTAGCCAATGTGCAGGAGCGCTGGTTGGTCAGCCCAATTGAGGTAATATGTACATGAGTGTATAGTTATAGTGACTATGCATATATAAGAAACAGAGAGTAGCAGCAGCGTAAAAAAAAGGGATTGCGGGGGGTTGGGAGGGCGCTCACAATGCATATAGTCCGAGTAGCCATTTGATTACCTGTTCAGGAGTCTTATGGCTTGGGGGTAAAAACTGTTGAGAAGCCTTTTTGTCCTAGACTTGGCACTCCGGTACCGCTTGCCATGCGGTAGTAGAGAGAACAATCTTTGACTGGGGTGGCTGGGGTCTTTGACAATTTTTAGGGCCTTCCTTTGACACCGCCTGGTGTAGAGGTCCTGAATGGCAGGCATCTTAGCCCCAGTGATGTACTGGGCCGTAGGCACTACCCTCTGTAGTGCCTTGCGGTCAGAGGCTGAGCAATTGATGGCAGTGATGCAACCAGTCAGGATGCTCTCGATGTTGCAGCTGCAGAATCTTTTGAGAATCTCAGGACCCATGCCAAATCCTTTTAGTTTCCCGAGGGGGAATAGGCTTTGTCGTGCCCTCTTCACAACTGTCTTGGTGTGTTTGGACCATTCTAGTTTGTTGGTGATGTGGACACAAGGAACTTGAAGCTCTCAACCTGCTCCACTACTGCCCCGTCAATAACAATGGGGGTGTGCTCGGTCCTCCTTTTCCTGTAGTCCACAATCATCTCCTTAGTCTTGGTTATGTTGAGGGATAGGTTGTTATTTTGCCACCACATGGCCAGGTCTCTGACCTCCACCCTATAGGCTGTCTCGTCGTTGTCGGTGATCAGGCTGTTGCGTTGTCTGCAAACTTAATGATGGTGTTGGAGTCGTACCATGCAGTCGCAGGTGAACAGGGAGTACAGGAGGGGACTGAGCACGCACCCCTGGGGAGCTCCAGTGTTGAGGATCAGCGTGGCAGATGTGTTGCCACCTACCCTCACCACCTGGGGGCGGCCCTTCAGGAAGTCCTTGGATGTCATAAGGTGAATGCACCAATTTGTAAGTCGCTCTGGATAAGAGCGTCTGCTAAATGACTTAAATGTAAATGTAAATGTAAAGTCCAGGATCCAGTTGCAGGGGGAGGTGTTTAGTCCCAGGATCCTTAGCGTAGTGATGAGCTTTGAGGGTACTATGGTGTTGAACGCTGAGCTGTAGTTAATGAATAGCATTCTCACATAAGTGTTCCTTTTGTCCATGTGGGGAAGGGCAGTGTGGAGTGCAATAGAGATTGCATCATCTGTTTGAGCGGTATGCAAATTGGAGTGGGTCTAGGGTTTCTGAGATAATGGTGTTGATGTGAGCCATTACCAAACTTTCAAAGCACTTCATGTCTATGGACGTGTGTGCTACGGGTCTGTAGTCATTTAGGCAGGTTGCCATTGTGTTCTTGGGCACAGACTCAATCAGGGACATGTTGAAAATGTCAGTGAAGACACCTGCCAGTTGGTTAGCACACATCCTGGTAATCCATCTGGCATCGCAGCCTTGTGTATGTTGACCTGTTTAAAGGTCTTACTCACGTCGACTACGGAGAGCATGATCACACAGTCATCCGGAACAGCTGATGCTCTCATGCATGCCTCAGTGTTGCTTGCCTTGAAGCGAGCATAGAAGTGATTTAGCTCGTCTGGTAGGCTCGTGTCACTGGGCAGATCGTGGCTGTGCTTTCCTTTGTAGCCTGTAATACTTTGCAAACCCTGCCACATAAGACGAGCGTCAGAGCCGGTGTAGTATGATTCAATCTTAGTCCTGTATTGACGCTTTGCCTGATTGATGGTTCGTCGTAGGGCATAGCAGGATTTCTTGTAAGCTTCCAAGGTTAGAGTCCCGCACCTTGAAAGCGGCAGCTCAGTGCGAATGTTGCCTGTAATCCATGGTTTCTGGTTGGGGTATGTACGTATAGTCACTGTGGGGACGACGTCCTCAATGCACTTATTGATAAGGCCAGTGACTGATGTGGTGTACTCCTCAATGCCATCGGAAGAATCCCGGAACATGTTCCAGTCTGTGATAGCAAAACAGTCCTGTAGTTTAGCATCTGCTTCATCTGACCACGTTTTCATAGACCGAGTCACTGGTGCTTCCTGTTTTAATTTTTGCTTGGAAGCAGGAATCAGGAGGATAGAGTTGTGGTTGGATATTTGTTGTACCGCAGCTCTCTAGGCCCTCTACTGTTTTCTATTTTTACCAATGACCTGCCACTGGCATTAAACAAAGCCTGTGTGTCTATGTATGCTGATGCCTCAACCATAAGTTTGGGGTCAGTTAGAAATGTCCTTGTTTTTGAAAGATAAGCAAAAAAATAATTGTCCATGGAAATAACATAACATTTATCATAAATACAGTGTAGACATTGGTAATATTGTAAATGTATTGTAGTATTGTAGCTGGAAACGGCTGATTTTATGAATGATGAATATCTACATATCTACATAGGCGTACAGAGGCCCATTATCAGCAACCATCACTCCTGTGTTCCAATGGCATGTTGTGTTAGCTAATCCAAGTTTATCATTTAAAAGGCTAATTTATCATTAGAAAACCCTTTCGTAATTATGTTAGCACAGCTGAAAACTGTTGTACTGATTAAAGAAGCAATACAACTGGCCTTCTTTGGACTAGTTGAGTATCTGGAGCATCAGCATTTGTCGCTTTGATTACAGGCTCAAAATGGCCAGAAACAAAGACCTTTCTTCTGAAACTCATCAGTCTATTCAATGCTGGCCAGACTAGTTCTGGAGCTGGATTAGCCATAAGCTTTTAGGGAAACATGACCACAGATAGAAACCAGTATCTTTTGTTAATGTTGTTATTGTTATTGTTATACATATTGTTAATGTCCAAAGTTTTGGCATCTTTCATTAGAGACATGCATTTTTGTACATTGTAATGGACACGTTGCTACCTTTGGTATGTAGGCTGCTGACAGGCTTTGTCTGTGGTACAGCAAAGCCAAGTCAGCCCCTACTCATGGTTCTCACAGGGGAAGTTTAGCTGCACCAATCAAAGCAGTGAAAACTTAAATGGTCAAAACCATTCACCTTGGGGTGATGGGGGAGCAGAGTTGCAAAATGCAATCATAACACTCAATTACACCATACATAAAATTGTCAGATATACAGTATATATGTTTTAATACAGACTAGCTCAAAATAAGTGAACAATTATCCAATGGATTAGCTTGAGAAACAAAAGTGGAGGTGGAAAAACTTTAATTTGCTCCATGGCTCAGGTGGCCAAGTCTAGGCTACAGCGAAAAGCTATTTGGCTCAGCTCAGTCGCAACTCGCGAAGCGGAAGAACTTGCAGATGTTTCTGATTAATTAATAAAAAAACGCCATGCTGGTTGGTGGGTGGTATCATTCAAATAAGCCAACATTTAAAATAATTAGCATGTTACAGTATATCAGAGCATTGATACCAAACAAATGTTAAGTCCCCACTTCGGATTTTCCACTTCAAGCACAAATATATCTGTGACTTTGACTAAAACGATATTGACTTCAATCGTCATGCAACATCATGGGTAAACTCTGGGCATCGTATTTCACCTGAGAAATAGTTCATTTTTGCCTTGATAACCTTTCCACTGTTGTTTTAAGTATTTTTGATCTTGCTATTATTGTGGTGCCATGTTCCTTTTTTTGTAATGTACTTTATATTAGATATTATATGTTTTACTTTGTAATTGTCCTTGTGTGTCTTGAAAGGCGCAAGTAACATGTATTATTATTCTATTTATATGAAAGCATATTCAAATGAGATCCACACGGGTGATTTTCATTTCAAGAGGCACAGTCAATCCCTCCCAGGGGGTGAAGACAAAGTTAAACATCCATAAATCACAATGGTTTGGGGTCAGCATTTTCATTTACTGGAGAGGAGGATTTAGTTAATGGCTTGTCATCAGTGTTATGATGGATTTGGAAATGTGTGGGATTTAAAACGAGAGTTTTAATGCGTCATTGGGAGACTTGTGTAGCAGCTTTCTTCTTCTCTTTCTTACCCTCCCCTGACCCCCCTCCCTCATTGACCTGTGTCCCCCCTGGCCTGCTCGACATCCTTTTGCCATAGCGTTTGATCCGAGAGTGACGGGCTGTGAAATTAAGAGTCACAATAATGTAGCTGAAAGGTTCCCTGTCTAAGAGAGATGAGTGTGGGATAATTCATAGCATTCATTTGTGTCTGCCCTCTTCTAATGGTTCTTTAAATTATGTTTATGGCTTTGAATTAACACAAAAAAAGGAATTTCAGAATGTTTATAGGGACGTGACAAATACAGAGCACGGTTGACACCAATCTCCTCAGCCGGTAAAGTCTCAGTCAGAAACATGGTTAAGGAGTAATCTGGCATTGACACGATGATCGATTGTGTTCAGTTTTATTTGTTTTGCCAAATGGATAATGGATTTTTTAAATTTATTGAGTAAACATTAAATAATTTTCTACACTATAATTAGAATGGCCCGCCTCCTATGCTGCTTGGTGATGCTGATGCCTTTTCTCACCCGTCTCTGTCTTGGCTGAATTTGCATGTCCCCGGCACTAACCCACACTCTGTCAGAGCTGATACATCACCAAAAGGTCAGCATAGGGAATCTCCCTGGGCGCAGCAGTAAGTGCCGCTGACTTTCCCCGGAACAGAAAAAACTGCAAACCATACCCCGGGAAGCCTGGGAGTTACACTGAGACTGCCTTTTTCTGCCACCTAGGCTGCTGACAGCATCACAACATTGCCCCACAGGCCCCGAAAGAGCCGACTCAGGGAATCCCATTTATAAATGTAAATAAAAACAACTCGGGTCGTGATTCAGTAAACCCCTGTGACAGATTCAAATTTTCCTCATTATCATTCCCTGCGTGACTGGTTTTTAGCGTCCATGGCATTACTGAAATCCAAAGAGAAATTCTAAATATTATGTGGGACAAGAGATAATTTCCGATGTGCGGTCAAAGTTGCACTGCTAGTCCTGTGTTCGTTTTCTCTGCTCTTACCTCCTATTTGGGATCCATTCTTTTGTTTTAGGTGACAGCACTGACGTACCCCAACAGACACCAAATTGTGTATCAAATGAAGATGTAAAATCGTGACTCGGTAATTACAGAAAGCTAGGTTTGTTATCGGATTAGGTGTTTGAGCAGGGCGTTCTCAATTGGCTGAGATAGAGGTGAAGGAGAAGCTTAGACAAACTGTAATCAGCTGTGGCTGTGTCCATCCCACGTCTGCCTCAGTCTCTTCACTTCCCCCCCAGGGTTATTCGAGAACAACGCAGAGAGTGTGAACCACGTCATCACATATCATTGACTGGATGGGAATTGTGATTAAAGGTAACAGAATGTTTTATATCTGACTCTACTAAAGATTGCATTGGAGAAAGACGAGAATAGGCTTCTTTGATGAAGTCCACCATCACAATTTTCAGGACCTATTTTAACCAATTTTCAGAACCAATTTTCAGAACCTAACTCCAAATAAAGTGAAGTGTGTTTGTTTTCCTCTCACAGCAGAGTAAACAAGACAAAGGCCTTTAAAAGTCCAACTGGAGCATAATGCATAAATTAACAGGCTCCCAAAGCAGTCAAAGGTGTACACGAGAAAGCTTCCTTATTTGGTCTTAGCATAACATAAACATTTTATATGTACATATTTTAGACATATATTAACTGTTTTTATGGAAATGTGTGACCTGTTGTCAAAGAAGGTACTCAAATTTGACTAATTAACATTGTTAAAGCCATAATACATACGCATGAACCCTTTGAGCATACCTCGAACCCTCCCAGTGACAGAACTCCCTCTGGTGTTCTCAAGCTCTTAGAGAAATGATTTAGCCTGACTTGCCCACCCCAGCCCAACCTATATTTACCGACATTAACTTTGCTAACCAGCCTGTGGTTATTCCTCAACATGGCCACACAGCGTTTTTGCATCTTGTGCTCATGAACAATAAATCACAAGGGAGGTTGACAACCTTAAATAATAATTTCCACGATCACATTACTGTGAAGCCCCTTGGGATTTATCTGGTACAATTTTCCTGCTTAAATGACCTGAGATCTTGTCAGTTGTGCATAGTCTGTGAACAAAATACTGATTAACAATGATGTATTAGTATGATGCTATGTCTGGAAATGGATATGATAACTAGATTTGTTATTCCATTCTTGCTAATCCCTGTAACCAATGACTGTGGTGATGCAACCTCATGTAATGATACCTACTGGAAGAAAAGGTACATTTAGTCAGTGCTACCCCTCCCAGTTTCTTGTTTCAACCTGTAGTCTGAACACTTGAGATTCCCACATTGAACCATATGGATGATTCCACGCCAGCTTGGCCCGCAAATATTTTTGACAATTCTACAATAGAAACTTCATCAGGCGGGAAGGATGTTTGATATGCTTTTTACATTTGTATCACAAACCATTTGTGTGGGGGGAAAAAAAAAAAAAAAACATATTGAATGTGTTTTTTTTTAGACTTATACATGCCTCCTGTATGATGCTATGATCTGTACATCAAGATGATGCGGACATCTTGGTATCATTATACTCCTTGTAGTCTGCTCTAAAATATGGAGTAGATTCTGAAGTAAGTAGTGTCTAGACTAGAGTCTGAAATACAATTATTCATATTTATTCAACATTATGAATATGAACTCTAAAGTACCCTTTTCAATATTTTAAATTTTATTTTTAGACATTGTTTTAAACAAAATACTTTACAAGTACATCATATTTCCAGAGTGGGCGCTCCCCTACTTTTGACGTAATTATCTATTATTTTAGCACCACCAACACAGTGAATGGGAAAATGGATTTGCTTAATGTGCAATCCTAAAGTAGGGCTTTGATTGGTTAATTACCTATAATGTCAATTTCTATGTATAAAGTTGTTCCAAACACTATGTTTAAAAATAAGCTAAATCCAAAAGGATACTTTTGAGATATGCATATTTGTATGTATATTTTTATTCTTCTTAATCTAGATATTCTCCATTATTTAGAACACACTTTAAGGAGTATAATGACACCAGGATGTTGTCTGTATCATGTACGGTTCCACGAAATATAGGTTCTTACAAGAGGCATGTATACAGTGCAGTCGGGATAGGATTCAGACCCTTCCCTTTTTTCACATTTTGTTACTTTACAGCCTTGTTCTAAAATGCATTTAAATAAAAACAATTATCATTAATCTACACACAATACCCCATAATGACAAAGAGAAAACAAGTTTATCGAAAAATGTTTAAAAAAAAAATATATATATATATATATATACCTTATTTACTTAGGTATTAAGACCGTTTGCTATGAGACTCGGAATTGAGCTCACGTTCATTCTGTTTTCACTGATCATCCTTGAGATGTTTATACAACTTGATTGGAGTCTACCTGTGGTAAATTCAATTGATTGGACATATTTGATCAATATAAGGTCCCACAGTTGACAGTGCATGTCAGAGCAAAAACCAAGCCATGAGGAATTGTCCATAGAGCTCTGAGTGGCCTCCATCATTCTTAAATGGAAGAAGTTTGGAACCACCAAGACTCTTCATAGAGCTGGCCACCCGGCCAAGCTGAGCAATTGGTGGAGAAAGGACTTGGTCAGGGAGGTGACCAAGTACGCGATGGTCTCACTGACAGGGCTCCAGAGTTCCTCTGTGTAGATGGGATAACCATCCAGAAGGACAACCATCTCTGCAGCACTCCACCAATCAGACCTTTGTGGTAGAGAGGCCAGATGGAAGCCACTCCTCATTAAAAGGCACATAGATTTGCAAACATTTCTAAAAACCTGTTTTTGTTTTGTTATGGGGTATTGTGTGTAGATTGATGAGGGGGAAAATCTATGTAATATATTTTTGAATATGGCTCTAACGTATCAAAATGTGGAAAAAGTCCAGGGGTCTGAAAGCTTTACAAATGCTCTGTAGGTCTGCAAAATAATTGTGATAAAAAATGTAAAAGAATGTCAAACATCCTTCATCCCAATGAAGTTACTATGTGAGAATTGCCAGAACGATCTGAGATACCAAAAATATTTTCGGCCCACTTTGGGATGAAATCGCCCATATGTCCATAATGCTCAAGTAGATGTTTGGCGACAACACATTATAGTTTTCCATGTGTGCATGGTGAATGACTTGACTTCTAGATTAAAAGTTGGTTTTCAAACCTTCATGCTCACTGGTTAGCGTTCTGGTGCTGAACCATAAAGGTATTTCTGCTCTTTGCTTTGTCCTTGAGTTTTTTTCCTCACCCTGTTGCTGTGATACGAGCTTGGGAAAGGGAAAAGTTTTGCACCTCAGGCTATTATACATCACCAAATATACAAACATGATCTTTTAAAGGCTTTAGGACATTCTCATTTAACCTGTACATTTAATTGTTTCAGAATTGTTTTATCTTACAGTGCCTTGCGAAAGTATTCGGCCCCCTTGAACTTTGCAACCTTTTGCCACATTTCAGGCTTCAAACATAAAGATATAAAACAGTATTTTTTTGTGAAGAATCAACAACAAGTGGGACACAATCATGAAGTGGAACGACATTTATTGGATATTTCAAACTTTTTTAACAAACCAAAACTGAAAAAGTGTTATGGACATTGCTGTAATCAGACGGCAGACCCTGTGCAGGATGCAAAAAGGCAAGCATGCTAATTATCAGTGAAGATGCTGTTGGAGTTGGACAGGTGTGACAGGACTTGAGAACATTGGCGTCGAGAGAAAGCAAGCTAACAGCCTCCACAAACTTGTCGCTTTAATGAATCTGTCTTTCCGCCTTACTGGCTCAAATCAAACACTCATCCCCTGTATCTCGAAACAATTATTTGGAGCCTTGGTACCCTTCCCCAAAGCTCTGCCTTCAGGACATGTTCTCTGGATACCTCAATAGCTGTGAAAGTGCCTCTCTAAAAATGTAGTAAATTAGCAAAGCTGGGAGGTAAGATCAACAATAACTTTAAAATCGCTCAGTTGAGAAATCAAGAGCCTTGAGCTGAAAAACAACAAGGAAAATCTACTTTGAATCTAAAGTGTAATACCGGATGAAACTGAAAGGCTAATGCTGTGAAGACATTACACTTATACTCAATTACATTTGGTTACCATATATAGTATAATCTAGCATGCTCTTTAGAACTGAGATATGCATTGCTATTTCAGATAATGTTGGAAAATGTGATTATCAATTAGTTTGTTTTGATTTAGTATGACAGTGCGCTATAAGGCTTCACCTGTACCCTGTATAACATTTTCTTCAAGAGACCACCCATTCAGATATTTCCTTGTCATTATTGACAATCACGAGTCTACTAAGTAGTCGCCCTGATAGACCAGCAGAGACAAACTGGGCTCTATTTTTGACTAACGTCAAACGCACGGTCTTCGACAATTTTTACTTGTAAAAGCAAGCGCTCTACTATTTTCCAACCCTGGAGCCAGGTTTGGTCATTTACCTGCCTTATATCAGCTTACTTGCTCTTGGATGGGAGGGGTGGAAATATTTGAGGTGTGACCCCTAAAAACGTGCCAATGTTCCAATTTCAGACAGTGCTGCTGATAATGATTAAGACTGGTCTTAGCCGTAATGCAATTAGTTAAGGCATTGATTTTGCCAGTTGAGGCACACAGTAGCTTATTAATAAGTAGCCTATAACCAATGTTTTCTTAATATATCACGAGCAGCAAAACAGTCAACAGACATTCTTATTTTTTCTTTATATTGGACATAAGTTTTGTCTGTGCAGCTTCTGTGAAAAGTTTGGACTCATTAGGCATATGTGCGATGCCCTATGAATGAAAGGTGTCAGTGACTGTAGGAAGTATGTTTAGGAACATCAAGTTATTACAATAGACTGTTTATTGTTTTTCCTTTTTCATTTTGTAATTTTCCACTTTCTTGTTGGACCTAACTGTCAAATTGCAGGAATTACAATCGCTGTCCTTGGTGCTGAATCAACTTGTAGCCTAGGCCATTTGCCTGTTAGTTTTTGTTTACCTTCTACGTGGCAAAGACACTAACCGGGCATATCAACAGCGATGTTAGGCTAATCTTATAATGTTTGGGCAATGTCCAATTGTCCATGGCTCGAACATGCAGTGCATTTTAGAAATGGGAGTGCAATGTTTGTAGACTAATATTTCCATTTTGAAGCCAATAATGAAAAACTAGATTGGCTACAGGTTTGTAATAACTAGGCCTATTGTCGGGTTAGTATTCTGTTTAATAAACGATATTGTTTAAAAAAAATTGACCGATTGTTTTCTGTTCAATTTGGTTAAGAAACTAAATTATTACACTGACTCACCATCCATGGGTTTATGGTGAGAACGTACATGGCTCAAATGCATTGCAATTTTGTCTGCTATTTCTGGAAATGTGCAAATATGATTTGTAAGGTTTCATGATGTTTATAAAACATTACATTTGTGAGCAGTATAATGGTGAGGGGACATTCCCACTGTAACGGTGTGCGCTGAGGGTAGGGAAGAAAGTTCAGGGAGTGAGTGTTTTAATAAAATAAACGGAACATCATAATTTAAAAAAGAACCTCGAACAACGCAGACATCAAACAGAAACACCCAAGGAAAGAACCAAGGGGAGTGACAGATATAGGGAAGGTAATCAGGGAGGTGATGGAGTCCAGGTGAGTCTGAGGATACGCAGGAGCGAGTAACGATGGTGACAAGTGTGCGCCCTAACAAGCAGAATGGTGACCTAGAGGACGCAGAGGGAGCACACATCACATCCACTTTCTCATTATATTGGATCTTTATCCAGTTTGGATGTGCAAAAAACCCTCCAGAGTCTAAGTTGGCTTGTCTGTATTATACGACCACAGGGAATAATGATTAAGATTGCAACTGTATTTAAACAGAGCCTAAGTTGTTGTTTCGTTTTATTAGAATTTGATTAGAATTATACACAGTGTTTTTAGTCCTTATCAATAACCGAGTGAATGTAATATTGCTTATTGACTGTTTGGTATGTACATGTCCAGTCTGCAATTTAGAGTAGGACTTTCCATATTGAAGCAACACAATTAAAACAATGTAAACTGCAAACAGCAGGCAATTTAATGTACTAGGCTATAATGGACTAACATTGAAATTGGAGTTGATGACATTGCAATGTATTAAAGACCATCAATACACATCTTGAAGCAAGCACATGTTTAGCCATGGAGCACTTTCTGATTGGCCAGTGAGGCCTTGACACACCCACAACTTGTTAATTCATCAAAACCCAGCCCTTTCGCGCTACTGCACTCATAGTTCTTGTTGTGGTGCGACGCCCCATTCGCAATAGCTAGAGCTTGCTTGCCATGTATTTATGTGGGTAATCTGCCTTGGAACAGGTTCCTAAATATATGTTGTCATCTAGCCCCAAAGAGAGTCAGCCAGTGCCCTCTAAGAATATCTGAACGCCGATCCTTCCAGGCTGTTACGAATCCCTTTTGGCCCGACAGTCTAGGGGGGATGGTAATGAGACCCGCAACATAACTCATGCAAATTATAATCGTGACAAAGTAAAAGTGAGAACGAAATAACCACAACTACTAAAATCTACCGTCAAACTCAGGGTTTATTTAATAAACACACGGTAATGGGGGGAGCAGGAAAAGGGGCTGAGCTGGACCCAAGGAAAGAAACAATAAGTATTCAAAAACACCCCTAAGCTAGACTAGCTTACTTTAACAACAGCTAACTAACTAACCAAAAATACAGTGGGTGGTCCGCCCAGTTCTAACTAGTGTATTTAACAAAGTCTACCTAAGGGTAGTGTATGCCCATGGGCGACTTGTCTTGGTTTCCCCTTTTCCCACCAGCAAACAAACAAACACCATAAACAAAACAATACTCACAGGTGATGACAAAGTGCTATGGAGGTGCTCAAACAAAAGAGAGGTCAATACACAAAGAGAGAGTGAAACACAGAGACCTACAGACATGGCATTTACAGAGAGATTGAGCTCTAGAGCAAACTACTGACAGGGTTTTTAAACCAAGGAAAGGAACTGTGGTAGGGTAGGAAACAGGAGGAGGTGTGTCTTCTGATTGATGATTGGATTGGTGACTGATTGGGGAGTGATGATTTTCCCCTGTGAGTGGAGAAGGAGAGAAAAGAACACAGGATACACACACACACACACAGGATACACACAGGATACTGGTATCCGTAACACAGGCATTCAATTAAAAATCAGCTGATGATTTGAAGACGGTGGTCTGTTGGTCTCATGTGTAAACCAAAAGAAACAGAAAACAGGCCCAAGGGCTGATGGTGTTACAACTGATTAATAACACAGGTGTGTTGGAGCATCTCCAACACACCTGCCCCTCCCTGCCTGGCTGCTGACTCAATAGTAATCTAGTCTGTCTCTGCCCTAAGGCTCCTCTCATGACTGATGATCGACATATGACGGACTCTTTCTCGTTATTCTCTTATTCAAGAAATCAATCTTGAATAACCCAGAAAAAAAAACAATTGCTGGTCTTGTAAACGTTGTCTGAATATTATGCAGGCTAAATGTGGCAAACTCTCAGAAAGAAGCTTGTATGTAAGAAGCTCGGGAAGACATTAGCATATTGTTCTTTATGAAAGTCTTTCTGTACAAAAAAAATATATGTTTACCAAGAGCAGCACTATATTGATATTGTGCACTGTAATGTTGTAGGCATAACATTTTTTTTTGTAATTTATAAGCTTCACATTTGTATTATGTATGCAATGGATTTAGGTTTGATTGTCTTTCCCTTTAGCAATATCACCTGAGATCTGTAAAGGCACCATTCATGTGCGACATTAGCAGCCCTGTTTGTCTTGCTCCATGTAAACGCTCAGCGTTGTTATTGATGGACTGTAGGCTGTGAAACTGGTTTGATTACAACTGGTGCAAACTTCAGCATGATGTCCTTCTGGAAAGCCAATTTCAGCATACTGTGGATGATTAGTATTTTACTGCTGCAAGTTCATCATAAAACCCTGATCCATTCCTCAGCTCATCTGCAGCATGGCAAACACAGGCCTTAGCTGTGACACAAAAGATGCATCTAGATTTGTGTGTGTCTATGTAAATGTGTATGTGGATTTTCCCTGGTACTTCATGGCATAATAAAGTACCAGTCAAAGGTTTGGACACACCTACTCATTCAAAGGTTTTTCTTTATTTTTTATATTTTCCACATTGTAGCATAATAGCAAAGACTTCAAACTACGAAATGACACATATGGAATTATGAAGGAACCAAAAAAGTGTTAATTAAACAAGTCTAAATATATTTTAGATCTTAGATTCTTCAAAGTAGCCACCCTTTCCCTTGATGACAGTTTTGCACACTCTTGGCATTTTCTCAACCAGCTTCACCTGGAATGCTTTTCCAACGCATGCTGAGCACTTGTTGGCTGCTTTTCCTTCATTCTGCAGTCAAACTTATCCCAAACCATCTCAATTGGGTTGAGGTTGGGTGATTGTGGATGCCAGATCATCTGATGCAGCACTGCATCAATCTTTTTATTGGTCAAATAGGACTTACACAGCCTGGAGGTGTGTTGGGTCATTGTCCTGTTGAAAAACAAACAGTAGTCCCACTATGCGCAAACCAGATGGGATGGCGTATCAAATCAAATCAAATTTTATTTGTAACATACACATGGTTAGCAGATGTTAATGCGAGTGTAGCGAAATGCTTGTGCTTCTAGTTCCGACAATGCAGTGATAACCAACAAGTAATCTAACTAACAATTCCAAAACTACTGTCTTATACACAGTGTAAGGGGATAAGGAATATGTACATAAGGATATATGAATGAGTGATGGTACAGAGCAGCATACAGTAGATGGTATCGAGTACAGTATATACATATGAGATGAGTATGTAGACAAAGTAAACAAAGTGGCATAGTTAAAGTGGCTAGTGACATAAGAATGCAGTCGATGATCTAGAGTACAGTATATACATATGCATATGAGATGAATAATGTAGGGTAAGTAACATTATATAAGGTAGCATTGTTTAAAGTGGCTAGTGATATATTTACATCATTTCCTATCAATTCCCATTATTAAAGTGGCTGGAGTTGGGTCAGTGTCAATGACAGTGTGTTGGCAGCAGCCACTCAATGTTAGTGGTGGCTGTTTAACAGTCTGATGGCCTTGAGATAGAAGCTGTTTTTCAGTCTCTCGGTCCCAGCTTTGATGCACCTGTACTGACCTCGCCTTCTGGATGATAGCGGGGTGAACAGGCAGTGGTTCGGGTGGTTGATGTCCTTGATGATCTTTATGGCCTTCCTGTAACATCGGGTGGTGTAGGTGTCCTGGAGGGCAGGTAGTTTGCCCCCGGTGATGCGTTGTGCAGACCTCACTACCCTCTGGAGAGCCTTACGGTTGAGGGCGGAGCAGTTGCCGTACCAGGCGGTGATACAGCCCGCCAGGATGCTCTCGATTGTGCATCTGTAGAAGTTTGTGAGTGCTTTTGGTGACAAGCCAAATTTCTTCAGCCTCCTGAGGTTGAAGAGGCGCTGCTGCGCCTTCTTCACGACGCTGTCAGTGTGAGTGGACCAATTCAGTTTGTCTGTGATGTGTATGCCGAGGAACTTAAAACTTGCTACCCTCTCCACTACTGATCCATCGATGTGGATAGGGGTGTTCCCTCTGCTGTTTCCTGAAGTCCACAATCATCTCCTTAGTTTTGTTGACGTTGAGTGTGAGGTTATTTTCCTGACACCACACTCCGAGGGCCCTCACCTCCTCCCTGTAGGCCGTCTCGTCGTTGTTGGTAATCAAGCCTACCACTGTTGTGTCGTCCGCAAACTTGATGATTGAGTTGGAGGCGTGCGTGGCCACGCAGTCGTGGGTGAACAGGGAGTACAGGAGAGGGCTCAGAACGCACCCTTGTGGGGCCCCCGTGTTGAGGATCAGCGGGGAGGAGATGTTGTTGCCTACCCTCACCACCTGGGGGCGGCCCGTCAGGAAGTCCAGTACCCAGTTGCACAGGGCGGGGTCGAGACCCAGGGTCTCGAGCTTGATGACGAGCTTGGAGGGTACTATGGTGTTGAATGCCGAGCTGTAGTCGATGAACAGCATTCTCACATAGGTATTCCTCTTGTCCAGGTGGGTTAGGGCAGTGTGCAGTGTGGTTGAGATTGCATCGTCTGTGGACCTATTTGGGCGGTAAGCAAATTGGAGTGGGTCTAGGGTGTCAGGTAGGGTGGAGGTGATATGGTCCTTGACTAGTCTCTCAAAGCACTTCATGATGACGGAAGTGAGTGCTACGGGGCTGTAGTCGTTTAGCTCAGTTACCTTAGCTTTCTTGGGAACAGGAACAATGGTGGCCCTCTTGAAGCATGTGGGAACAGCAGACTGGTATAGGGATTGATTGAATATGTCCGTAAACACACCGGCCAGCTGGCGTATTGCTGCAGAATGCTGTTGTAGCCATGCTGTTTAAGTGTGCCTTGAATTCTAAATACATCACTGACAGTGTAACCAGCAAAGCACCCCAACACTGTCACACCTTCTCCTCCATGCTTCACGGTGGGAACCATACATGCGGAGATCATCCATTCACCTACTCTGCATCTCACAAAGACATGGCAGTTGGATCCAAAAATCGCAAATTTGGATTCAGAAGACCAAAGGACAGATTTTCACCGGTCTAATATTCATTGCTTGTGTTTCTTGGGCCAAGCAAGTCTCTTCTTATTTTTGGTGTCCTTTAGTAGTGATTTCATTGCAGCAATTTGACCATGAAGGCCTGATTCACGCAGTCTCCTCTGAACAGTTTTCACAACTGCACTTTCAAAGTTCTTTAACTGTTCCGTTTTGACTTACCTTCATGTCTTAAAGTAATGATGGACTGTTGTTTCTCTTTGCTTCTTTGAGCTGTTCTTGCCATAATATGGACCTGGTTTTTTACCAAATAGGGATATCTTCTGTATACCACCCCTACCTTGGCAATGCTGATTTGGTAGCATCCATGGGCTCCCGAGTGGCGCAGCGGTCTAAGGCACTGCATCTCAGTTTGAATCCAGGCTGCGTCACATCCGGCCGTGATTGGGAGTCCCATAGGGCGGTGCACAATTGTCCCAGCGCCATCCGGGTTTAGCCAGGGTAGGCGGTCATTGTAAATAAGAATTTGTTCGTAACTGACTTGCCTTAAATAAAGGATAATTTAAAAAAAATGTAAATACCTTGTCACAACACTACTGATTGGCTCAAACGCTTTTTACATTTTTTTTTAACCTTTATTTAACTAGACAAGTCAGTTAAGAACAAATTCTTATTTTCAATGATGGCCTTGGAACAGTGGGTTAACTGCCTGTTCAGGGGCAGAACGACAGCTCGGGGATTTGAACTTGCAACCTTCCGGTTAGTAGTCCAACACTCTAACCACTAGGCTACCCTGCCACCCCACGTTAAGAAATTCCACAAATGAACTTTTAACAAGGCACACCTGTTAATTTAAATACATTCCAGGTGACTACCTCATGAAGCTGGTTGAGAAAATGCCAAGAGTGTGCAAAGCTGTCATCAAGGCAAAGGGTGGCTGCTTTGTAGAATCTCAAATATATATATATTTTTTATTTGTTTAACACGTTTTTGGATACAACATGATTCCATCGTTTTGATGTCTTCACTATTATTCTACAATGTCGAAAATAGTGTAAATAAAAGGAAACCCTGGTGTGTCCAAACATTTGACTGGTACTGTGTGCATCAAGGCAGTTGTTAATGTCATGATGTGTTGCAGCGCGCACCTTGTCTTGCACTCTGCATGCATACATTTCCGGTCCCAGGAATCTGCTGCATGATCAAAATAAACATAGTAATATTCATGTCGCTGCAAGTAATATTTGAATAACAGCACTGTAATATACAGTAACTGTTCATCACTGAAGCGTACCAATGCTATTAGCTTGGCTTAGCTTTCCTGGCAGATACACACCCTCGAGCTCAGAGCATGCAGGGTATCGCAGTGGATTATGTGTCAAAAGTATACAAAATTCACCATTAACAGGCATGAATTGACAAATAAATGGATATATGAAAAAGCACCTGTGGAAGCCAGGTGAACCATGAACCATGGAATGACCACATCCTCCTAACAAACCCTGTGAGGATGTCAATGATCATTTAGCCGGGAGGTTGCACTATAGATTAGCTATTATATCGGACACAACTGATTGACACAATTCTACTTTCAGTTATATAGATGCAACACAACCATTACATTGAACAACATTTACAATCATAATCTTGATCAAACAGCAGCTGCACTTACATAACTGTATGATACAATATGTTTGTGTATCACATTAGAAATGCAAACATACAACTATGTATATACTAGGAATTATGTAATAAATGTTTTTATTCTGTATTGGAAAATAATACACTTATCTTCTTTTTCCTTCATATGAAATGCATTGTCAATCATCCCACTTTGTTTCAAGTCTGTGCCTTCCTTCTGTCTGTGACATTCATTGGAGTGAAAAGTCCTTTGCATCTTTGGGAGATGGGGACAAGGTTGAGAAAATGCTTCGAGACAAGGTTAGAAAATGTTCCACAGCCTGTTCTGTAGCTCTGAACTAGGACATCTCACGGGGATTCTGTAAGTCAGTGTTAGTTTACCTTCACAATGTTAATAGTAACAATGGCATGAACCGGGCATATCTGAAGGAGACGTTGGCAATGCTGATTTGGTAGCTTCAATTTCATAAACTCAGGTAACCTTGAGAGAACTGTTCTCAATCCAACAGCATCTGCACTTCATTTTTTGCTGTGCTTTAACTTACCAATTACAGTACCCTTCTACACACACCCTTGTCTGGTTCTTGGGAATGTTTTACCTTTATCTTTGTAATTCTGTCATTCCAGGTTTCACCTTATCTTCCATGTTCTCCTGGGATAATACATAATTCAGTTGGGATACTCTTCCTTTATCTTACTCTGGTACAGAAACAATAGTGCCGTTTCTTTTTACCACGGTCTTGAGTCGGTCTGGTTATTCACCAGGAAACCTTAAAACCTTGTTCCCACGTCCTGATCCCAAGTCCAGTATTGACTTTTCCACACCTTTTTTTTAATCTTCAATCAATCACTATTTCATTGCCCTCTCTGAGATAGACATCCGCTGGCGGAATATCTCTTCCATCTCTTCGTTCTTCCATTTGCGGATCTCAATCTTTCCCTCTGTCTCTTTTTCTCTCCAACGGACACCTTCCCAGTTCCCAAGTGGTAGAATGAATGACCTGCCTGGTGAGTTATCTAAAGGTCTGCTGAGTTCAACCTCTGTGTCACTGAAGGACACCTTTTTAAAACAACTATTGGCTTTTCAAAGATGTCGGATATTCTCAACATTCCCAAAGAACAAAGTTGAACATGGTGGACTTGTGATGTATGCAGGTACACTTGCTAAACAAATAGGTGTGATAACAGGTGTGATAACAAATCACAATACAATGAATGAGACAAAATTATAGACAAGATATTTTATTCACTACAGACAATTCCTTAAAATGTGTTTGTATAAACAAAAAACATAGTAATTCAGGAAATTTGCATCCATAAGGATGTCTGCCTCAACAACTATGTTTACACTACAATGTTTTGTTGGAATCTCCTTGAGTATGCTGCTTTCATTCCATCCCATCCACTGACTATGCAGAAACTCCCCAAACTCATGCAGACTACTGTGTAAATCAATATGGTTAAACCTAACCTAGGCTAATTCTAAATTCAGTGATTAAGAAGGGATTGATTGATTGGCATAGAACCTGATGGAGTATGCTAGAGACAGTATGCCTGCTACTAGAGACAGATGGTTAAGAGTGAAGTACTTTTTTTCCATAAATCCAACTGGGACTTGAACCCATGTCCCTCTGGTTTCTCCCAAGCAGACATGTTCTCCACAAGAGTTAACTCCCTTGGGGGAGCTTATCTAGGATGGCTACACTACTAATCCCTCTTTCTGGAGCTCATTAATTTCTGCCCGCAAGTCAGATGTCCTGGCAGCCTCATCCCACTTTTAACACCAATGTAGCAAATCTAAGGAAAGGACACAAATCAAAACCTCAAGAAAGTCAATTCCATTGGAGGATTTTGGAACACACCTATGATGGAGTGCTTGTATGCTTCAACTACACTATACATTAACAAATGTATCTCTCCTGACCAACAATTTGGTCAAATTCCCTAAACCAAATAATCTGATTCATTCTACTGTCCTTTTGAACTTTTGCCCTTGCTCGGACTCAGTGAGTGACTTAACTCGCTACTGACTGTGGTTCCATTTCTGAATCATCATTGTATCATCGTCTGTCGATCAGTCCCTAAAAGCAGTCATCCCTAAAATGACATCAACATTGTCAGGATCCGCTCTGCCACAGAGGTAGCAAAGAGAAACGTCTCTGAGGGAGTGAGAGCTGTGATCTGATCAGACAGGATTTTCAGACCACAAACTGGCTGCTGTCCATGTTACTACGTGAGGAAACGGTGCTGAATTTCTATGCGTCCTCGGCCAGTCCGTGGTGAAGAACTGGCTAGCGATATGGCGAGTTCGGGCCCTGAAATCACAGTTTTCACTGGTGCGATTGAGTCATTGTGGTATCTAGTCTTGATCAATATTAATTTAAATATAATAGCCTATATTACATTTTCAATCTACATGTGTCCGAAAGGATACACACAGCCCCTCTCTGCACAATCCCCATCATATGGCCCTGAAAAAATAGTGG
The DNA here is from genome assembly GCF_034236695.1 of Oncorhynchus nerka. NCBI lineage: Eukaryota > Metazoa > Chordata > Actinopteri > Salmoniformes > Salmonidae > Oncorhynchus > Oncorhynchus nerka. The sequence goes on from NC_088406.1 coordinate 49,430,564, forward strand.
TTTGCGTGTACAACATTTCCTCAAATTAATCCTATAATTGCGCACGTTAAAATAATCCTATAAAATCTCAAACATGTAAATTGAGCACAGTAATCCACTCCCTGCTGTGGGTTGGTTAATGTAGACGCTTCATCAACGCGCACGCATCATCATCCTAAATGGTGAGCTTTTTTTTCTATTTGATAAGGAGTCCTCCGTTTTGTGATGAAGGCTTTAATGTCAATACGACGTATTCTTTGATAGCAGTCAATACACTGTCTCCTAAAGCAGAACACCGCGCTCGATGGCATGATTTGACAGTCATCGTTACCCTTATTTCCGATTTGTAATCCCATAAAGGCAGTACCATTTTGCCAATAGAAATCGGAGGTGGAAGAGCTTGTTGGCCGGCTGCGGATTGTAGCTGTGGAGAGGCTATGTTAATAATCAGTGCACAGAGGTGCGCGATGCATGCGTAAACTGTCTCAAACCTCTCCTCAAAACGCCCCTCACTTCGCACCGGGGACCGCTGCCGGCCGCTCACTGCCTGTCAGTGCTGCACCGGACATGCCTGGCTACCCAGACTCCTTGCTCCGGTGAAACGGTACGCCACGCCCACGGACGTTAGTTTCTTCTCCGCGAACTACAGAGCAGCGGAATAATGTAGTGTGAGTCGTCAGGTTAGCACTGGACACCACCGACTGAAACTTCTAGGTCTTCGCTCCAAGGATGTATATCTGATACGGATATCCTGCCTCAACAAGGCTACTAACGATCGAAATTTGGCCGCGGATATGCTGGACTCAGCAGATTAATTTACAATCACTGCCACTATATGGAAGGACGATTGTGTTCTGCAGAAAACATTTGGAAACAAGTATTTTCTGTCTGGGTCGAGTCATTTGACGCTAAAACGGAAGAAATGTCATACTTGGATATCCCACGCATAGATGCTACTCATTTGTGTGATAATATACGTGGGAACTAATTGAAACGCAACTGCCCTCCGCTGTGCAAGTGAGTGTTCTTTGAGCACCAAGTCCAGAAATATTGGCTGGTTGTGGTGCTTCTTGACTCTGCTACTGGGGAAGCAGACCGGCGGCAAATCGATGCATTTCTTGCTCAAATCTACTCGGGCTATTTACCTCGTTGCATAGCCTACTGGAGATTGACAGACAGCGGAGAGGTAACATCGGGCTCAGGAATAGAGGTAACCAACTATCATCCTGATTTCATTGTTTTCTCATATGAAAGATTTAGAAATTCGGACAAAACCGAGTAAGAGAAAAATGTTAATTGTTTCTACAGATGTGCAAGTATTGTCACATTGAGCTGTTATGTGACAGTGAAGTTCCATGCGTAAATGCATTTCATGGAAGGCTAATACGAGGTGTGGATCAGGTGTGGTTTGTTTGACGTTGTGGGGGTGAACAGAATGCTGTGTAATGGTCTATGGATAGGCTATTGCGCCATTCAAAAGTAAAACCTCATGTCATGACTCGTTCGCAGATAGATGACTACTCTAGTATCGTTTGTCTCACCACAAACAACCACAGGAAATGTAGATATGGTTATTAGCAAGTTTGTTCCCCGATCCAGATATTTACTCGTAACATTATTTTACCCGGTCAGTCTTAATTTGTGACAAATACTGCATGCACTCTGACAGCACATCAAACTGCTTTGAGACTTTCTGAAATATGCTTCTTAAGTCCATGTCCTTTTCTAAATCGATTCGATCGTGTGTCAAGTGCACCATGGCCTATCGGAGATGGTAACCAAAAATGTGACGAGAGTATTGATGATGAAGAATACATTTGGAAATTATGTTCAACCATGTTGGCCGAACAGATCCTTAGCCTACGTGTTTATTTATGTTGATCCTTTTCGAAACGAAAAAAAGGGCGAGACCGTGTCTGTGAAATCGATCTTCAATCACGTTGCAATTCCACAAGACTATACAGGGTTTATGTTGGGACACTTTATGTGCCTCACACAATCAATAGACACCCTGGGAGGAGGAAGTTCAGGAAATGCCTGTGCATATGAGTATTGTGATAAGTAGTGGAACAATTTAACGTCTGGTCTAGCCTTTTTTATTTTATTTTGTATTGCACACTGGTGGGCCTGTGTTTCTTTAATAATTCTAAATTACGTTTAATCATTCGCTTCCATTGGCATTGCATAACGCAAGACCACTTTTAATGAATCCGTTCCACCTGAGCTAGTTGGCTGTTCGACAAATGAATGTAGGTGAGCCTGTGCATTCGGCTTTTGGCCACGGCCGAGGTCTCTCCTCCTCATTGCCCAATCATGGCAGTGTATTTTTACACTGATGCAGCACCTAGCTCTGTATCCCTTGTACCGTAAATCCAGCAAGGAGAATTCTGAATGTCAAGCTGCAGTGCCTGAGAATGTCTTATTTTGTACCGCAGGTAGGGGGCCACGGAGCACCAGCCACAGCTTGCAGGTCCCTCCTCACATGAGCTATAGTCCGTTATGCTTCACATAACTTTGTCCCCACAGATATAAGAACATCGTCAACGTGCTACTAAACAACCCAGGTCAGCTATTACAGGCATGTTTGTCTAGCTAGCTACCAAAACACTGCCAAAAATATGGAAACACTTGAGTAAATGAAGGATACAAAGTATGTTGAAAGCAGATGGTTCCACGGAGGTGTGGTTTCTGAGTTAATGAATCAATTAGCATCCCATCAGGCTTTATGGTCCTGCTACACTACAGCCATTGAGGGAATGCTTCCTTTGAACTTAATGAAAGCTGCGCTACTGACCGTGTTGTGCTCGCGTTGCGTCGCGTCCAACGGCAGCGTCCAGGCTCAAGACTTGCCGGAGGTTCCTTTCTCCACGGCTGACGCAGCAGTTCATTCTGCCTCGTGAATTGAAATAAGGATAAATAAAGTTGATTTTGGTTGCGTTATGGCCTCGACTATAAACCACTGGTTATTTTACTAATATTCAGTCAAGAAGCTACTAGCTAGCAGAAACTCTAGCTACATTGACTATGTTGACAATGTAAACAAAAGCAACTTGTATAATTAGAAGATAATTTAGTACAACCACTAGCAACCCTTTAATGAGTACTTGCGAAAAGTTGGACCAAAGCTATTGTACTTACACATAATGGATTAATATGGTACAGAACAGTAGGGTAAAATAGAATGAAGTCACTCTTGGCTTCTGCCCCTCAGCTCTCAAAACACACTCACTCTGTGTAGCAGGTAGATCGTCGCATTGACGCGCCCGCTGATGTTAAAGCAACGGAATGCATGTAGTGTTGCTGAAGTGTTATGGTCATGTATAAAAATGCTGGGCAGGCCATTCATTTAGCTACCATGGATGACAATGCCCCCATCCACAGGGCATGAGTGGTCACTGAATGGTGTGATGACCATTAAAAGCAATGTAAACCATACCATGGCCATCTCAGTCACCAGATCTCAACCCGATTGAACACTTATTGGAGTTATCAAGTTTTATTAGTCCTATGGTATACACTTACTTGCAGGTTACTTCTTGACAATGCAACAAGAATAAGAAATAATACAAGTTAAGATGACATTTTGGCATAAGTATAATACAGGAAGGCACAATTTACACCTGTTTTGGGGAAGGGGGGATTGGGGTGAAAGTGTTTAAATTATGCAGTATTTAGCAATCATAAAAAGAGTCTGGTAGCAGCAGTTGTGATGTGTGTGTTTTGGACGATATATCGTATCGTTTGGACAATTTTGCAATATCTTTGCGCTAGTTGGCTGTACCTTCACCAAAACATGGAGCACAATCTATCTTCTTTTTAAAATAAGGAGCCAATTTGTTTTCCGCACTTTTATTTCCAGCACTGACCCTAACTTGTTTTCTCATGGCTCTCTCTTGTCTCTCTGCAGCAGACATATGGTGAGATGTTTTTAACATGGAATCACAATAAAAGTACAGTATTGAATCGTGAGAATCGCAATGCATATTGCATCGGCACCTAAGTATCGTGATAATATCGTATTGTGAGGTCCCTGGCAATTCCCAGCCCTATGTAGGATGGATGGATGTGTGTGTGTGTGTGTGTGTACTAAGGTGTGGAGAATCAGTGCAGGTGGTCAGTTCAAGTGTTCAGCAGGCTGATGGATTGTAGTTACCAACAGTCTCAGAGACAGTTTCTATCAGACCTCATGCTCTGATACCGTCTGACTGATGGCAAGGGAATTAATAGCTCATGGCTGTGGTGTGTGGGGCCCTTCGTGTAGATGGTTGGGAGCACGGTCCCAGTGATGATTCTGGAGCGGCGCCTGAGACCGGGTTTTCCACCAACATCAACAAAACCCCAAATTATGGAATTGTTCATGGAAGAAGGGTGTCTCATCCCTCCAATAGAGTTCCAGACACTTGTAGAATATATACCAAGGTGCATTGAAGCTTTGCTGGCTCATGGTGGCTCAACACCCTTTTAAGACACTTTATGTTGGTGTTTCCTCTATTTTGGAAGTTACATGTTGCCCTCTGCATTCTTGTATTGATCCCCTCCCTGTGTGTGTTAATGGGTAGGCTGATATTGGCTCTGGGTTGTTTAACAGCTGCCAAGGATCTGTGTGCATGTGTGGACTGTTATCTCCCTCCTTTTATCATTCTGCTGTGCCCTTGAGGTGACAAATAAGACTTGACATCGGAATATTGAGATACACTGACCTCAAATTGACAAAGAGTGTATGCGCTCCCAAGGCATCTCTCGAGATCTATTAGTGCTGTCTGGCGTTCTTTGTCCCGCGATGATGGATGGATATCTGACTTTCTGCAAGATTCTCTCTCTCTCCCACCGTCTAACCCTCTGTCTCTAAGACAGGTGACAGGCAGGGACAAATAAAATGACAGTGCCCTCCACCCATGTAGGACATCATGCCGCCAGTCTGTGGCTGTCAGTGCCAGCATGGCTCTATAATAAGGCACATGGCTGCACCATCTGCTCCTGGTTTCGCTATTTAAATGTGAGAATAGGCCTGGTGGAGCATCCTGGCCTTGGAAGGGTTTGTAAGGATTGTCCTGAAATCAGTTGGATTTTCCAGAAATAAGATTTACAGCTATAATTGTTTTACTTGAAGACCTTAACATGTGTGCTTTCATGGAATACAAAATCATGTCAAGAGAAAAAGGAACGGTTGAGTTTTTTCCCTGAAATGTCACAAAATGTATCTCTCTAAAATTAAGACAGTTTAACATTATTTAACTATAATCTCAGACCTACATCCAGATGAAAGGTGCGTGCATATTTCATGATGCATTTTGAAATTCATGTGTAGCGTTCTATCGCTTCTGTGTGCAAAATTAGCTCAATCGTCATTTGTGATTGCCTGCCACAGGGTCTCATTAACGTTTTGGGGGGGGGGAAATGGTTAGTTCTATGTTGAGCAGAGCCTATAGGCTACAGTTACCATGTCCACTGAGGTGCTAGATTTCAGCAGTTTTGGACAAATCACCTGATCTGTTCATAATGCAGGTGTTGGTTCCTGCTTAGCAAGCGCTTCTTAAACGGGTGTTCTTCCATCCAGTCCGTAAGGCCACGAATCATTTAAAGTCATGGGCTTATCAGTCCGGGTGGCATGTTTAGGGAGCCCTTCAGAGGGGTAATTAAGTTTCGACTGGTGGGAAACCCCACCTGTCTTCGCCCTAAGGACCCCCCCGGTGCCGGGGGAAAACCAAATCATGCCCCAAGATGGAGGCAAAAAGACAGAACTTCAGGAGTAGCTGTGTGCTAATGTAAAGTGATGTTATCCTAAAAATGTGCAAGGGGTTTTCATCACACGTTCAAGTATGTTGAGATGGATGTGTCAGACACTTATTAATACTTTTCCTGTTTTTGTGAAGAGAGCTAGGGAAGTGCTAGAGTGTCCCGTGTCTCAGCAGCAGACTGAATGAAGTCTTATACAGTACCTTGATGTAGCTGGCATCTTTGACAATGCTTCATGCCAGCTACGCCATGAAACCTGGCCTTCATTATCTGTTCCTGTGCTGATTGTTTCACAATGGCTATGCTCTTACTAGCATGTGTTATTGATTCGATCCGTGCATCAGTTAAAATTAATCTAATACATTCCTTTCGGACAAGGCTTTTCCAAATGTGTGTTATGGTTGGGTCTTCCCAAAAGAAGGCACCGCATCAAATGGGTTTCTTTGAGGACATTTTTTATGCATTTCTCCCTGGGATTGAGACTGAAATGTCTACACTACAGTAGGCTGGTAATCAGCATGGTGCTTTATGATAACGACAGAATGTCTTCCTCCCCGATGAGCACAGGGAGCGTGATTTACAGGAAGTGTGTTTTATGCGTTTATAATTATGTTCTACAAAGACTAACATTCCAGCCAGCAACCAGATCCCTTACTTAATGACACTGCTTTCCCTGTTTGTCACGTATGTCAGCGCCCCAGTGCTCATAGCACCCCTCCCATCACCAGTACCACCCCTTAATCCCTCAACCCCCCTCCACTCCATCCAGTACTTAACACCACTAAGGGTAGCTCTCCACAAGCACACTAAGCATTTCCACTATACTGCATCACAATGGACCTTTTCCATTGTGGATCCACAATCAGCCCAGCATGTAATTTACCAATTGATCCTTATCAAGCCCAAATAGACCGCTGTGGAAGTATATTTGACTGAGCTCCCCGATCTCTCTATTACCCCCCACTGTGATGGAACAGATGTGAAGACCAGGCTTATGACTGAAGTGGGTGGGGGTGGGGGGTCTGTCGCTCCCCTATCTCACTCGAGAAATTAGCCTTTTACGATGGAAGCAGATTGATACTGTGCTTGAAACCTTTTTACACCTCTGAGTCTGAAAAGGCAGGCAGCAATTGCAGTGTCAATTTCTTGGGCTCTGGTTATTGTTGGACCTGGAGCTGGGGACTGTAGCCTTCTGCATCTCATGTTGGCTGGTACCGTGGCTATGCAAGAAAGGAAAGAGATTGTGGCATCTCATAGTGTATAATTTTCTAATTTCCCCCAAACTTTCCCATTCGCGGATTCTTATTCCATATATTGTACAACTATTATTATCTCGCTAAGACACGTTCTTTTTAATTATGCCACTTGTCTATTTGACCTTTCTTATTCGTTTGGATGACATCAAAGCGAGAGGATTACGCGTCTATGGCACCTCACCGTTAAAATGTAACATTGTAATTGCAATCATTTGCTAGCAACCTTTAGGAAGGCTCTCGTTTGATTCCTAATTACTAGCTAAGCAAACGAGGGTCTTTCAGCTCCATTGGGTTTGCCATTTTACACTGAGGTAGAGGTTAAGTATGGGAGTAATGACTTTGTGCTACTTATAAATATATGCTTACCTTATCTCATTAGGATGGCTATAGAATATTAAATATCATTCACTGATGGAATATTGGGATTCAGAAAGTCCAATCCCCTGTTATTACACAAGTCAACGTTAATTTCCTGCACCTCATTTATTTTATCTCAACAGTTCCTTCCTTTGACTTTATATCCTGGCCTGTATTCTGTGCTCTATTCTTGCCCGACCACCTCGCTCGCTCTCTCTCGCTCTCTCTCTTGCTCTCCCGCTCTGCTGTAACCACTGGCACAGACAGAACTAATCACTTGCCGAAACCCCTCTGGGGAACAGATCTGGCTCTGTGGGGCTACTCCTCCTCCCGGCTGCCGCATTCCGAGGTGACTCAATCCTGCTGCATCCTGCCTATCGAGCGGCCAGAATCTCAATCAGCCTGCTTCTGACCTCTGCTGTCAGGCATCTGGACCGGTGCCACTCACTGCCTAGTGAGATGGGGTATTAATGAATTGCTACTGTGCTGTGCTGGGCTGGGACAGACCTCACGGCCAGGTCTGCTTCTGTGCCGTGCACGTCCAAAGTTACATATCTCTGCCTGGACCTTTTATATTAGTCCTAGTGGGCACAGCACTTGGCCAGCAAATCAACCATGACACACAGCAAAACCTGTGAATATCAGTGTCCTCCCATTCCCCCCTCCCCCTCCCGCAGCCTAAGTGCAGCCTGTCGGGTGGATTATACACAGTGAATAACAATGTTCTCTATAACCATCCGCGTCCTTTCCAATCAGACGGAGGGATCAGACGGTGGGATCTATACAGACCTATCCGGGTCAGTGTCACCAGGCAATGCTGCCACATCTGGGCCCGTGTACATCCAACCAGCCGCATTAGCATTAGTGCTGCCAAGGTTAGTGTGCCAGTCGAGAGGATTCCTGAGCTAAGACTTTAGTGACACACATCAGGTTGGGATAAGGGCCGGAAAAGGAGGCAGATGGAGGCAGACGTGGTTGTGCCAGGTTCATGATCAGGATTATACAAGCAGGATCACATGCCCCAACTGACTCGCGACAAAGAGCCTCGAGCAGATTGGTCCTGATCTAAATATAAAACAAAAAACAGAGGATCTATTCATGAGCAGAGGATGAGGGATGGACATGCACAACTAAGTAGGAGAGCTGCTGCTGTGGAAATGTCCCAACAAAGAGCAGTACTTGAGGCTGCGTTCTGTACAGTACTGTCTGTATCCCGCTTAACCCCTTCCCCCACAGTGCAACGCTCCAGGATGCTCGCCTCTCTCTTTGTTCTCCCTCCGGCTTTGCATCCAAACAGCTGCAAACATAAACAAAGCACCTATGACTGACAGAGCCTTTATGGAATAAGATCTGGTTACTGAGAGGTTCTTATCATGACAGTATTTTGACCCTAGCCCCGGTGAGAAATTACACATGCTGTGTTAGCACACACGCTGTACACTTTAACAGCAGGCTAAACAACTACACAACCCGCTCCTCAAGCAGTGGCGGAATGCATCAGAGTGGTGGAGCGGCATTGTCCAAGTTGCCTGTTTACGTCTGTTTATGCAGATCTATGTGAGGAGGTGGATGCTGCGCTGGCACATTTCCCTGAGTCAGGGGGTCAATGTTCTCCATAGTATCTCTGCCACATCCTCACATTGCTCCAGCGCCCTGCATATGATCCCTGTAACAGCTGTGTGGCTTGGCATGTGTGTGTGGGCACAGGGTGGGTAGACCCTAGACATGCTTGAACCTGAGTGATGTGAGGCACGTATTGAGAACAACTGTGGTGAATTATTCCATGCTAAACTATTGTACACTAGTTTACGTGGAGTGTGGTGATTCTACTGGGTGATGTAAATTGCATGTCTGTAATTAGGTCCCTCATGGGCCTTGGCTATCAGGCAGCAGATTACTTGTCTAGCTGGTTTGAGAAATACTTTGTCAGCATCTTTTTGTAGTTCAAGTCAGCTGAAATCAATAGCACTTTCTTGTTTTTTCTTACAATTCGGTAATTGGAGAGAAGATCCAGTCCAGAGCCCTGAAATGAGTTAGGTTAGGTCAAGTTAGGCCAGGGCAACAGAGGTTAGGAGGTCAGTAATGTTGTTGGAGGCCTCAGGAAGTCATGAGAGCCATCAGGCTGATCCAGAGTATTAGCCTAAGTTTTACTATATAGTAGTGTGTATGTATATATATATATATACATATACATATACGTGTATATATATATATATATATTAGTGCATTTTTATCCATATGTTTTACTGCATACAGAATACATTAAAGTCAATCACAGATAGTGTCTGCTAACCAAGCACAACTCCAGGTTTCCCCCTGCGAGCTAAGGTTTGAAGAGACTCCAGGACACATCACAGGCATGGGTATGTACAGCTCGCAGTGAGTTAGGGTACTGTCAAAGTGACAAAGATCTGTTGGCAGATATTGCTCCACACATCGATATGGGTAATGGGGGTGCATGCTTCAACAGGCTCATTTTCACGTGACTTTCATGGCCAGCCTGAATGGAGAAGCCACATTCCGTCTCCTCTTGATGTGTGACAGTATGTAATATTTTATACTAGTTATAAATCCCACTAGTTTATTTATGTGCCCCATGAAAGCTAGTGTTATTGTTATTGCAGTGTGAGATGCATTTAAAAGAACATAGCATTTAACAAACTGAAAGCAAATAAATATTTTAACCCGGACTTATAAGCCATATTTGTGTAAGGCAAAATGGAATGTTCCTATCACGTAAGGACCGCATTTCACACGTTTCACTTTTCAGTTCTGTTCCCTCGGCTCAAATTAGCTATGATAATGTTGATGGTTAATTTAAATAGGTACACCAAGTGCACTCTATCAGAAGAATACCATTTGAATCTCAAACCTTCACATCTCAACTGTAAAAGGTTCCCGCTGCCTCTGGGTGGCTGTCTGCCAAGGGTAATATATGTTAATGAGGACATTGTTACATATTTAATAAGGGCCTTGTTTTATTCATAGGGCCCTTAGATATGCCTTGTTCCTGAGCAATAGGAGTGCTCTTTTCTACTCGTTCTTCCTAACCCATATGTACACTCTTAGGAAAAAAGTCGCAATTTCTTTCTGTTGGTTTGTGTTTTTTTGTTTGTCTTGACAACTTTTTTTTAATAAATATGTGCTATCTAGAACCTAAATGGTTCTTCAGCTGTCCCCATAGGATAACCTTTTGAAGAACCCTTTATGGTTCCAGGTATAACCCTTTTGGGTTCCATCTAGAACGCTTTCCACATACAGTTATACATGGAACCCAAAAGGGTTCTACCTGGACCAAAAAGGGTTCTCCTATGGGGACAGCCGAAGAACCCCTATAGAACCTTTTTTTTCTAAGAGTGTATAGTTTGTTTTTTAGGCCTAAAGTAGTTGAACCAACGACATCCGCTCCACTCTCGCTGGCTTGGAGTGGCTTGGAGAACTCGACTTAGATATAGGTCTCATGCTGTTAACCCCCATACTTGTTTTGACCTCTCTTCTTACTTCTCGTGTTTCATGGCCATAAGTGGCTGAGTTAGAGCTGAATCTGTCTGCCATTTTCACCACTTGAACTCTACTCTAAGTGCATGGTAACATATGGTCTATAATATGCCTTCCTGAGTGTGATCAGTGTGTCCTAACTGCTGTTATGTAAGAGTATGTGTGTGTGTACATGACAGGCTCTCCCCTTGATGTATTCTGTTGCCTGGCTTCAAGTCCCTTCTCTCAGATGGGCTTGGCACTAACTCAACTGACCTGAGTGTGTGTAGCGGTCACATGACAGTCCTAGTTGTGCTGCTAGACTTGCAGAGATGTGATTCGTTCAGAGGGTGACATCTGTCTACTCTGCTCCCCAGTGAGAGAGCGGGAGAGGCCGTGGTGAGAGAGGGGAAATTACACTGTGATTTATTTCTATTTGGGGATATCTCACAGATTTTATTATTCTGTTTAATGCCCTGCCCTTTTCACAGAAATGAGAAGAAGCTTGAGAAATGGATGTTGGAATGTACACTGAGTGTACAAAACATGAAGAGCACGTTCATAATATTGAGTTGTAGCCGCCCTTTTGCCCTTAGAGCAGCCTCAATTCGTTAGGGCATGGACAAGTGTTCCACACACAGGGATGCTGGTCCATGTTGATTCCAATGTGTCCCACAGTTGTCAAATTGGCTGGATGGCCTTTGGGTGGTGGGCCATTCTTGATACACACAGGAAACTGTTGAATGTGAAAAACCCGGCAGCGTTAGAGTTTTTGACACAAACCGGGGCACCTGGCACCTAATACCATTCCCTGTTCAAATATTTTGTCGTGCCCATTAACCCGCTGAATGGCACAGATACATGATCCATGTCTCAATGCTTAAATCCTTCTTTAACTTGTCTCCTCCCCTTCATCTACACTGAAGTGGATTTAACAAGTGACTTCAATAAGGGATCATAGCTTTCACCTGGATTCACCTGGTCAGTCTATGTTATGCAAAGAGCAGGTGTTCTTAATGATTTGTACGGTCAGTTGATGTGTTAATGAGTAGATGATTAATGGGTGTTGTCAGATGACTGGTTGATCATTCTCTCTAATGCAGCGACCTAGAAATGCTTAACTACCATTAAATGTATAATTTAATGAGTTTGAAGAACACAAAGTTAATCATTAGTGGTTGTAGTTCCCATACCTAAAATACAATTATTTCTAATGTATGTAGATACAGTGCATTCGGAAAGTATTCAGACCTCTTGACTTTTTCCACATTTTGTTATGTCAGTCTGATTTAATCCATTCTAAAATAAATCTACACACTATACCATATAATGACCAAACAAAAACAGGTTTATAGATGTTTTTACAAATGTATTACACGGAACCCAAACCGGCTGCGAGCGTGTGCCATCGTGCACAAATGTATTTTTTTCCCCCTACACCAAACGCGATCAAGACACGCAGGTTAAAATATCAAAACAAACTCTGAACCAATGGCATTAATTTGGGGACAGGTCGAAAAGCATTAAACATATATGGCAATTTAGCTAGTTAGCTTGCACTTGCTAGCTAATTTGTCCTGGGATAGAAACACTGAGTTGTTATTTTACCTTAAATGCACAAGGTCCTCTACGCCGACAATTAATCCACACATAAAACGGTCAACTGAATCGTTTCTACTCATCTCTCCTCCTTCCAGACTTTTCATCTTTGAACTTATATAGTGATTGTTATCTACACCTTCATAGTATTACCACGATGACCGGCAAAACAGTTCGTCTTTCAATCACCCACGTGGGTATAACCAATGAGGAGATGGGAGAGGCAGGACTTGCAGCACGATCGGCACACCTATATTTGGGGAGTTTCTCCCACTCTTCTCTGTCAAGTTGGATGGGGAGCGTCGCTGCACAGCTATTTTCAGGTCTCTCCAGAGATGTTCAATCGGGTTCAAGTCCGTGCTCTAGCTGGGCCACTCAATGATATTCAGAGACTTGTCCAGAAGCCACTCCTGTGACGTCTTGGTTGTGTGCTTATGGTCATTGTTCTGTTGGAAGGTGAACCTTTGCCCCAGTTATAAGACCAGAGAATATTATTTCTCATGGTCTGAGAGTCCTTTAGGTGCCTTTTTGCAAAATCTAAGTGGGTTAGGTTTTTAATGAGGAGTGGCTTCCATCTGGCCACTCTACCAAAAAGGCCTGATTGGTGGTGTGCTGCAGAGATGGTTGTCCTTCTGGAATGGTCTCCCATCTCAACAGAGGAACTCTGGAGCTCTGTCAGAGTGACCATCAGGTTCTTGGTCACCTCCCTGACCAAGGCCCTTCTCTACCGATTGCTCAGTTTGGCCAGACGGCCAGCTATAGGAGGAGTCTTAGTGGTTCCAAACTTCTTCCATTTAAGAATGATGGAGGCCAGTGTGTTCTTGGTGACCTTCAATGCTGAAGATATTTTTTGGTACCCTTCCCCAGATCTGTGCCTCGACACAATCCTGTCTCAGAGCTCTATGGACAATTGGTTTCACCTCATGTCTTGGTTTTTGCTCTGACATGCACTGTCAACTGTGGGACCTTTTTATATAGACAGGTGTGTGCCTTTCCAAATCATGACCAATCAATTGAATTTACCATAGGTAGACTCCAATCAAGTTGTATAAACATCTCAAGGATGATCAATGGAAACAGGATGCACCGGAGTTCAATTTTGAGTCTCGTAGCAAAAGGTCTGAATACTTATGTAAATGAGGTATTATATTTTTAAGAAATTTGCAAAAAAATCTAAAAACCTGTGTTTGGCTTTGTCATTATGTGGTATTGTGTGTAGAATGATTTAAAAATGATTTAATTTTAGAATAAGGCTGTAATGTAACAAAATGTGAAAAAAGGGAAGGAAGACAAAGGTCAATAAACTGAAATTGTATTTGAATTAGAATTCCTGTATTTTCTTTACAAAAAAACTGTATTTATGTGTTTCAAATTTCCTTTTACAAATACACTTCCACCTTGATTGACGAGGATCTTCTCAGCCAATGTTAACATGTTATTTACAAAGCAGCTGTAGATGGTTCAGCAACTTATACAGAGCACTCCTAAGAACTGTGTACTATTAGTATTTCATGCTTCAGTTGTTCACATTATGGTAATACATTAACGTTTCAATAAAATGTGTAAATTGTAATTGAACATCAAAACATTTGAATAAGGTAAATATGAGGAAGAATATAGTATCATAAATCAAAACTTCAGCTGCAGAAAAGGATGCTGGGTAATATGCAAATGTTTGTGCACATGCAAGTAGCTGTTAAATATATTTTGTGGACATTTTAAGTTAAATATTTTTTCGGGAAAGTATATTTTCTTGGGATATGAAAAAGTATACTCTCAGGAAGCATGTTTTTTAGCTGGGCAGTATTACTTTAGTTCCTTGTTGCATACAAGATGTACTGTATGTTTTGGAAAGCATTTCCAAAGCATATTCTGCATATTTGTTTTTTTCTTTTCACTCAGTCATTTAAATCATTATTGTGGAGTCACTACAATGTTATTGATCCATCGTCAGTTTTCTCCCATCACAGCCATTGAACTCTAACTGTTTTACGTTCACAATGGCCTCATGGTACAAAACCTGAGCAGTTTCAGTCCCGTCCTGCAGCTCAGTTCAGAAGGACGACTGGGTCTTTGATATGTTTAATACATAATCCATAGCATAATTATTAACTCGACCATGCTTGAGATATTCAATGTCTGATTTCATATTGTTACCGATCTATCAACCACTTCCCTTTATGAGGCTTTCAAAAGGCTCCCTAGTCTTTGTCGTTTTAATCTGTTCTTGAAATTAAATACTTGACTGACGGACCTTACAGATGTTACATGGGGGACAGAGGACATGTTAGTCATAAAAAAAAAACATGTAACATATTCTGTGATTTGCTTAGCTAAATTTGACTCCTGAACTAATTTAGGCTTGCCTAAACAAAGAAGCTGAATGCTTATGCAATGACTATATCTAATATGTATTATATATATATTTTTTTTACTTTGACATTAAAGTAAATTACAATACAATTTTAATCCCACTTGTTAACCCAATTTAAATGGGTATAAATTATTTTGCAAGGCACTGTATAGAGTTTCATGGAGAAAAAAAGTGATCCTTCAACGTAAAAACAACTCCAAGTGTATTTTGAATGAATATTCTAAATTTAAGTACAGTTTTAATTAGTGTTTTTAAGTTGAATGACAATGAGCATATAGTATACTTAATAAAGACTGAAAACAATTAATTTAAAGTATTTTAATAAGTGTATTGAAGGTGGATAGTTTATTTTTAGTATACTAAAAGACTGAAAAAAAACTATCAAATCTAAAGTAAGCTTTTAACACGTGTGATGTTTAAAAAATATATTTTAATATGCTATGACTATAAAGTTCACTTTTAATACATATGTTAAAGTGTAATACTATTACATTTATAGTATATCAATGGGGTGGCATAACCTAGTGGTTAGAGCGTTGGGCCAGTAACCAAAAGGTTGCTAGATCGAATCCCTGAGCTGACAAAGGTAAAAGCCGGTTGTTCTGCCCCTGAACGAGGCAGTTAACCCACTGTACCTAGGCCGTCGTTGTCAATAAGAATTTGTTGTTAACTGCCTAGTTAATTACCCAGGCCTCCTTTAAGACTTGCATAATGTTTCATCTGTAGGTGCTACAAAGAAACAATTGGTTTCATATAGAGCTTTACCACTTGCTCTGTAATATGATTTTTTTTTATATCAATAAAAAATTAATGCATTAACTTATGAATATTGAAAAATGTAAACAATAATCTGTTTTATTTGTTTAGATTTGGTCATTTTATTATATATTGTTGAACATAATACTCTATGGGCATATGAACCTTTCAGAGTGGGATCTCTGCTAGTTTAGAGTTACGATTCAATTTGTAAGTGTCTATGCCATTTTGTAAACACTATGCCATTTTGTAAGCACCATGCCAATTTATCTCCTATAAAACGGGTCATAACCTTAACTAGCAGAGATCCCATTCTGGAACTTTGATATGCCCATAGAGTATATTATGTTTTGGCTATTCTTTTCAATATATTGTTATTCCAAGATGGTGTTTTTCAATATTAATGTTTATATTTTTCAATAGTCTTAAATTAAAGTGCTTTTTAAAAATCAAAATACTACTCGTGTTACAGAGCAAAAGCAGCACAGCTTCACAGCACCTACAGATGAAACTCTTACTTATTTCTTACTTATGCTTTTAGATGCAAATGTCAAACATATGTCAATAATTCTTCCTCCAAAGAACTATTCTATGGATTATATTTAATGAAAATCCCCCAAATCCTGGTCTTTTTTTGTCCTGGTTTCGTGATGAATCACTGACATATAAAGGTTAATCTGTCTGATTCAACCATTTTATATGGAGACTGTAAAAGGGGCACTCTAACTTCTGTAACCTCTACTAATTAACACCGCATGCGTGTCTAGTAATGGACGCTGACATTAAAGTTTGATGTGCCAATCTACGTGGCCTTTTTTTTTATTGATGCACTTGATGTGATTTTAGGGTTTAGGCTGTACTTATGATTCTGAGAACTAGAATAAGCTCTGGCTGTATCTAGTTCTGTGATGGTATGACACATTCACACGAAAAGGAAAACTCCGCTATCGTCTAGATGCTGAGATTGACAGGCAGGTCCAATGTTCCCGTGATATGGATATGGTGTAAGGTGTTTTTTGTTTTTTTTACTGTGTGTGTATTATTTTTTTCTTCCCTGTTTGGGTTATATTTCAGCCACACAGATCCACACCAAATATGAACGTTCATGACACGTCAGGAATTACATAAGACACATGAGCACAGCTCCACTACATACACTTGAAGTCAGAAGTTTACATACACCTTAGCCAAATGCATTTAAACTCTGTTTTTCACAATTTCTGACATTTTAATCCTAGTAAAAAAATCCCTGTCTTAGGTCAATTAGATCACCACTTTAAGAATGTGAAATGTCAGAATAATAGAAGAGTGATTTATTTCAGTTTTTATATCTTTCATCACATTCCCAGTGGGTCAGACGTTTGGGTGACTTTTGGCCCCTTCCTCCTGACAGAGCTGGTGTAACTGAGTCAGGTTAGTAGGCCTCCTTGCTCACACACGCTTTTTCAGTTCTGCCCACAAATTTTCTATGGGATTTAGGTCAGGGCTTTGTAATGGCCACTCCAATACCTTGACTTTGTTGTCCTTTGGAAGTAGGCTTGGGATCAATGTCCATTTGGAAGACCCATTTGTGACCAAGCTTTAACTTCCTGACTGATGTCTTGAGATGTTGCTTCAATATATCTACATAATTTCCCCCCCTCATGATGCCATCTATTTTGTGAAGTGCACCAATCCCTCCTGCAGCAAAGCACCCCCACAACATGATGCTGCCACCCCCGTGCTTCACGGTTGGGATGGTGTTCTTCAGCTTGCAAGCCTCCCCCTTTTTACTCCAAACATAACAATGGCAATTATGGCCAAACAGTTCTATTTCTGTTTCATCAGACCAGAGGACATTTCTCCAAAAAGTACAATCTTTGTCAAAATGTGCAGTTGCAAACCGTAGTCTAGCTTTTTTTATGGTGGTTTTGGAGCAGTGGCTTCTTCCTTGCTGAGCGGCCTTTCATGCTATGTCGATATCGGACTCGTTTTACTATGGATATAGATACCTTTGTACCTGTTTCCATCAGCATCTTCACAAGGTCCTTTGCTGTTGTTCGGGGATTGATTTGCACTTTTTGCATCAAAGTACGTTCATCTCTAGGAGACAGAACATGTCTCCTTCCTGAGCGGTATGATGGCCGTGTTTCTACTTGTGTACTATTGTTTGTACAAATGAACGTGGTACCTTCAGGTGTTTGTAAATTGTTCCCAAGGATGAACCAGACTTCTTCAATGTTTTTTCTGAGGTCTTGGCTGATTTATTTAGATTTTCCCATGATGTGAAGCAAAGATGCACTGAGTTTGAAGCTAGGCCTTGAAATACATCCACAGGTACACCTCCATTTGACCCAAATTATATCTGATTAGAATCAGAAGATTCTAAAGCCATGACATTTTCTAGAATTTTCTAAGCTGTTTAAAGGCACAGTCAACTTAGTGTATGTAAACTTTCTTGTGTCATGCACAAAGTAAATGTCCTAACTGACTTGCAAAAACTATAGTTTGTTAGCAAGAAATTTGTGGAGTGGTTGAAAAATGAGTTTTAATGACTCCATCCTAAATGTATGTAAACTTCCGACCTCGACACTCTCCTCAATGCATCCTCTTTATTGATCTGCTGATCACGACAGTGTTCTTTCTTATTGTAAGCAGGCACGAGCAGAGATCGCGCCCAACCAGTGCCTGAGCACCTGCCCTTTTGCCCAGACAGCTTGGTGGAGTTTTTTGAAATAAATGATTTACTTTAGATTTCATTTTTGTGTATTTTCATTTATGAGTCAAATTAGCTAATTTCATAAGCTCTTGAATCTCAGGTATGGATCTGCGAGACTAGTAAGAGGCTAACATAATGTAGCAGGGGTAAAATAAACACTTTTTTTGGTCTTGATGAGAAAAATAAACTGTTGGATGGTTTCTTCTGCACTGTTCAACCAATCCAGTAATAGAGGCCTTGTTAATATTCCAGGTGGAAACAACTTCAGAGAGAAAGCTAGCAAACGTAACGTGGAAGTCGAGTCAAACTCAAATCAAATAAAAACTTGTCAAGGGAAAATTAGGCTTTGTCACACCTGGAGGAGGGTAGAGACAAGCATAAGGACAGATGAAACGGATCAGGGCGTGACAGTACTATCAGAGATCAAGGTAAGACTCAGATGTAATGTTTATTGTGGCAACAGGGCAGGCTAATACAGGTCGGTTTCACCTGTCCTTGTGCTCGTCTCCACCCTCCTCCAGGTGTTGCCCATCTCCTTATTATCCCCTGTGTATTTATACCTGTGTTCTCTGTCAGTTTGTTGCCAGTTGGTCTTGTTCGTTCAAGCTTACCAACGTTGTTTCTTTCAGCTCCTATTGTTTCCCAGCCTCTCTTTCCTCGTCTTCCTGGTTTTGACCCTTGCCTGTCCTGACCCTGTTCCTGCCCGCCTGACCACTCTGCCTGACCCTTAGCCTGACTGTCGCCCTGTACCTTTGCTCCACCTCTGGATTACTGAACTCTGCCTGTCCCTGACCCCAAGTCCGCCTGCCATCCTGTACCTTTGCCTTACCCTGGATTTTCGACCCCTGCCTGCCTTGACCTGTATTAGCCTGCCCCTGTTGCCACAATAAACATTACAGTCTGCATCTGAGTCTTACCTTGATCTCTGATAGTACTGTCACGCCCTGATCCGTTTCATCTGTCCTTATGCTTGTCTCTACCCTCCTCCAGGTGTCACCCATCTCCCCTATTATCCCCTGTGTATTTATACCTGTGTTCTTTGTCTGTTTGTGGCCAGTTCGTACTATCAGAGATCAACAGTTGGTTCTGTGATGAGGACTAACATTCAGCCTGGTCCCCAGCTGAGACAAGCAGTCTCGTTCTATTAGTGACAGGAGCCTAGCTCTGCACATTGACACTTCTTCTCTGGTGACTTCATCATGCTTATGTACTGTAGTGAAACAACTTAACTTATCCCGAAACTGCTCTTTTCTTTTTTTTCTGTTAATGGGCATCACCGAGTGACAGTTGAAAGAGGCTAAGAAAAACTTCAAATGAGATTTGTTGCTCTACAAAGTCTACACACTGCAAACAAAGTGTTTGACGTATCTTTTCTAGGTCCTTTTGACACAGCAAACTTTGCAGAGTTCTTACATTTCTCGCTGTCACAGCGTGCCAACTGTCGTAGTCACCGTGTGATTTAAAAGGGTCCCGGGTGTTGGTGGTTGGGTGGGGGACGGGGGGGAATGCTTCCATTGGCTGATCAAAGGGGAGGTGTGCGGTGACAGGGCCTCTATTAGGAACCTGATCTGTTCCTGGATCACAGGGCTAGGAATGGGCTCTGCTTCCCCAGGAGCCACATATGTGATTTGGGGCTAGCAGCTTCCATTGCAGTGAGGCTCCCAGGGATGGGGTTCTGTGTAGGCACACTGCTGTGTATGTTTTTTTTTTCTCATACCCCCTCGGCAGGCTGACAATCTCTCCATTTTACTGGTACGCTGCCTGGGAGAAAGTGGATAACTTTCACTCGCTTTCATGCTGCTTTGCAAAACATCGTGGGCACACACGCCTTGGTGCAGATAACGTGTTAACAGAGCAATGTGTTAATATTGTATGTGGCAGTACCTTTTTTATTAACCTATCTAATCCTTTTATCTTGCCCAACCAAGAAAAATAAATTGTGGACTGTCCCCTTCCTTCCCTCTCCCCGTGTCCAGCCAAGTCAAATTCGATTTTGCGATTCCGATGCTTTTTATCTGTCCAGTTCCTCTATTACTACTTGCAGCCTAAACCACTCAAGGTCATTGGCCCCTTTTTAAAGTAGCACGGTTGGAGGAGAGCCTACAATAGCAGTAGATAGAAAACCTGTTTTCCGGTAATATTACCATTATGAGGCTTTAAAAGATGCTTTATTGCTAAAGCTTGTATCAAGACGGCCCAGCTGTGTGAAAACGTTGAGGAGACTAGATGCCCGGTTAGATTTTTCACCAATACAGGCGAGAAGGAACACAACTTCACTGCGATAACAAATGAGTGGCCTTGGAAATGTGTGACCTGAGCATCACGGCGCAAACATACAGAATCCCCTGTCTGGCATCTCACAATGAAGGCAATAAGTAGCAGATGTTCCCTGTGGTGGGCGACTGTTGATGTAAGGGATAAAAAGTGTGTTCTGGGGACAGGTATCTCTGACTGCCGATCTGATGGGACAGCAGGGAATGAAAGGCCCTCATCCCTTTCAAAGGAGAGATACTGGGATGTATTGCATACCTAAACTCACTCATTACCCCGGCAGCCCTTTGAGGCATTGCAGAGAGAGGTTGCAATACTGTACGAGTGCAACAGGAGTGTGTGATATGATATTCTAATGAAGGGAGCAACAATAAAATACATAATATCATCCCCTAGGTCAAGGAGGGCAAAGTACGGCTCGCCAGGTACTTCAATACGGCTCGCCGGGCACTTCAATCCGGCCCACGAGACATTTACAAACATACACATATATATAAATATATATGTTTTTATACCCTTTTTCCAATTGGTAGTTATAGTCTTTTCCCATCGCTGCAACTCCGGTACAGATTCGGGAGAGGCAAAGTTCAAGAACCATGCATCCTCCGAAACACGACCCAGTCAAGCTGCACTGCTTCTTGACACAATGCCCACTTAACTCAGAAGCCAGCCGCACCAATGTTGTCAGAAGAAACACTGTACACCTGGCGACCGTGTCAGCGTGCATGCGCCTGGCCCGCCCGGAGTCACTAGAGCGCGATGGGAGAAGGAAATCTCGGCCTGCCAAACCCTCTCCTAACCCGGACGACGCTGGGCCAATTGTGCGCTGCCTCATGGGTCTCCCAGTCACTGCCAGCTGTGACAGAGCCTGGGATCGAATCCGGGTCTGTAGTGACGCCTCAAGCACTGCGATGCAGTACCTTAGATCGCTGCACCTCTCAGGAGGCCCCTGCAAATTGATTTTAACAAACAATTGGCCCTCCATTTAATTTTTTTATCCCGATGTGGCCCTCGAGCCAAGAAGTTTGCCCACCCCTGCCCTATGAAGCAGAAAGTGGAGGAAGTGCATTCTGGTGTCTTTGACACCACACTCCCAAAATAAAGTCTTGCAGGTTCTAGTTTTGTCTTATCTTGATTATTGTCCAGTTGTGTGGTCGAGTGCTGGAAGGAAAGACCTAGTTAAGCTGCAGCTGGCCCAGAACAGAGTGGCACAGCTAATTGTTATCAGAGGGCTGAAGTAAATACTATGCATGCCAGTCTCTCTTGGCTAAGATTTGAGGAGAGACTGACTGCATCAGTTCTTCTTTTTGTAAGAAACATGAATGTGTTGAAAATCCCAAATTGTTTGCATAGTCAACTTACACACAGCTCTGACACACACACTTATGCCACCAGGGGTCTTTTCACAGTCCCCAAATCCAGAACAAATTCAAGAAAGCCTACAGTATTATATAGAACCATTATTGCATGGAACTCTGTTCCGTCTCATATTGCTCAAATGAAAAGCAGACCTGGTTTCAAAAAACAGATAAAGCAACATCTCACGGCACAACGCCTCTCCCCTATTTGACCTAGATAGTTTGTGTATGTATTGATATGTAGGCTACGTGTGCCTTTTTTAAATTACTGTAGTTCTGTCCTTGAGCTGTTCTTGTCTATTAATGTTCAATATTATGGCATGTTTCATGTGGACCTCAGGAAGAGTAGCTGCTAGTTTAGCAACAGCTAATGGAATTCATAATAAAATAGCAAAAAACAAATCATTATCGCCATTATCGAACTATAAGAGCTTGAACATGAATGCAATGAAAAACCAATGTTTTAGTTTCCCATATGCTTGTTGAACCACTGGTAGGGTAGTAGCACTCAGTGGGTGGAAAAGATTGCTCAGAATGGCTGAGATGGTATGCCAGGCACATTCTCCAATTCAAAGGAACTCAAAGGCTGTATCTAACAGTTCTGACTCTTTGTGCTGTCATGCTGTGTGATCTGATGGAGGTGTGGTCTGATGGAGTGTGGTCTGATGGAGGGTGTGCATACGTAGTCTGATGTGATGTGTGGACTAGAGGTTGACATGGGAACAGGATTTTTCGGGATTCCATCAGGAATGGGAGTGGAGCTCTAGAGTCAAGTTTGGGACAGGATCGACGGTTCACAGGAATGGGGGGGGGGGGGTAGAAATATGTAATGCATGGAGCATTTCTGCCACACCCTGATCTGTTTCACCTGTCTTTGTGCTTGTCTCTACCCCACTACAGATGTCACCTGTCTTCCTCATTATCCCCAGTGTATTTATACCTGTATTCTCTGTGTCTTTTGCCAGTTCGTCTTGTCAGGTCTAATCTGCGTGTTTTCCCATCTCCCTGCAATCTAAAGTTTTGTTTCCTAATTTCCCCCGATTCTGACCATTCTGTACCTTCCTCACTCTGATCTGTTTACAAACATCTGCATGTCCTGACCACGAGCCTGCATGCTGTTCTGTACCTTATTGACTCTGCCCTGGATTACGGACCTCTAGCCTGCCTTTGACCTGTCTTTTGCCTGCCCCCTTTTTGGGTCAATTAATAATCTGTGACTCTAGCTGTCTGTATCTGGGTCTTATCCTGAGTTCTGATAGTACAAACTGGCCATGACTGAACCAGCAGACACAGACCAGCTCCACAATGCTGTCTCCCTGCAAGGAGCCACCTCTTGGAAGACACGAGGAGTTACTGCAATGTCTTATGGAGGGACTCCATACCCTGGCAGAACGTCATAACCAGGCAGTGTATATTGTGGAGCTACAGACCATTCCTTTCCTGCCCATTAAAAACCCAGGCTCATCAAGAAGGGGCGAGTACTCCGGTGGGCCATACGGATAACTTTTTCTCTCCCCTTAGTCACACCCCTTTCCATGCCATCCTGCTGTGGGTGAACCAGTCAATCTCTCCGGGTACTCATCGACTCTGGGGGCGAGTTTTTTGGACGCTACCCTGGCGTCCGAGCTGGGCATTCCCACTAAGCCCCTCTGAATTCCCATGGACTTTAGAGTGCTGGATGGGCACTCTATAGGCCGGGTCACTCACAATACCACTCCCATCAACCTACAAGTGTCAGGGAACCACAGCGAGGAAATCCAATTTATGCTGATTAAGTCTGCCTGGGAGAAGGTTGTGGTATTGGGATTCTCTTGGCTCCAGTGACACAATCCCATCATAGACGACTGCTAGTGTCATTCTGGGCTGTAGCCCGTTCTGCCACCCATTGTCTGAAGTCAGTGCAGCCTGTCCCGGGACGTCTTCCTGTGGGCTCGGAAGTTACCCCAGACCTCTCTGCCATTCCCGCGGATTACCAGGATCTCTGGGAGGTTTTTAGTAAGGCCCGGGTCACTTCACTTCCTCCGCACCGACCCTATGACTGTGGGATCCACCTTCTCCCAGGCACCACACCGTCCTGGGGACGACTGTACCCTCTGTCATGTCCGGAGACCAAGGCTATGGAGACCTACATCGAGGACTCCCTAGCTGCAGGATGTATCCATCCTTCTGCCTCCCCTGCCCGTGCATCAACTACCGGGGCATCAATGACATCACGGTGAAGAACCGCTACCTGCTACCACTCATTGCCTCGGCCTTCAAGCCACTCCAGGAGGCCACCGTTTTCTCCAAATTGGACCTGGGAACGCCTACCATCTGGTGCGGATACAGGAAGGGGACGATTGGAAGACTGCCTTCAACACAGCCAGTGGCCACTACGAACACCTGGTCATGCCATTTTGACCAACGCCCCTGCTGTGTTCCAGGCCCTGGTTAACAACATTATCAGCAACATGTTGAACCGTTTCGTTTTTGTCTACCTCGATGAAATCTTTGCTTTCTCCCACTCAGCTCAAGAACACATGATCCACGTCTGACAGGCCCTCCAGCGCCTCCTGGAGAACCAGCTTTTTGTGAAAGCAGAGAAATGTGAATTCCATTGCTCCACCATCCACATCCTTGGTTTCATCATCGCTGCAAGGAATGTACAAATGGATCCCGGGGAGGTAAGAGCGGTGGTGGATTGGCCCCAGCCTACGTCCAGAGTGCAGTTGCAATGCTTCCTGGGATTTGCCAACTTCTATCGCCGGTTTTATCCGGGGTTACAGCACCCTGGCTTCCCCCCTGTCTGCACTCACCTCTCTCAAGGTTCCGTTCACATGGTCCCAAGTTGCTGACTGGGCTTTCGGGACCTCAACCACCTTTTACCACTGCTTCCATATTGGTTCACACTGGCCCATCCCGTCAGTCTCCCTCTCCTACTGACCAGGATCCAAGAGCATCAAGCCAGATGAGCTGTCACGCCACTATAGTCCCGCGGCTACACCCTCAGACCCCGAGACCAACCTTCCCACCTCGTGTTTGGCAATGGCAATCAGCTGGGGAATGTGGAAGCAGGTCAGTGAGGTGGAGCGTTCCCAGATAACCAGATGTTTGTGCCTGACGCTGTCCACTCCTCGGCTCCCATCGGATCCTGGCCTTTGTGCGACAACGCTTTAGGTGACCTACCATGGTCTCGGATGTTTCCGTGCTCGTCACCGCCTGCACAGTCTGTGTGCAGAACAAGACTCCTCGGCAAGCTCTGCCTGTCCCTCACCATCCCTGGTCTAACATATCACTGGACTTTGTCATGGGTCTTACCCGGTTTTCCAGAGCCGCCTACTTCATTCTTCTCCCCAAGCTAACCTCTGCCAAAGAGATGGACCAGCTCATGGTGCAGCACGTCTTCCGGATCCATGGGCTCCTGATGGACATGGTCTCCGACCGGGAACCTCACTTCTTGTCCTGGTTCTGGAATGCGTTCTGCATGCTCATTGGGTCATCGGCCAGCCTGTCCTCCGGGTTCCACCGGCAGTCCAACGGTCAGTCGGAGCAAGCCAATCAAGACCTGGAAACAACTCTTCGATGCCTTGTCTCCGACAACCCCACCACCTGGAGCCAGCAACTCAGGTGGGTTGAAAACTCCCGCAACACCCTCCCCTGCTCTGCCACTAGGCTCTCTCCTTCTGAGTGTTCCATGGGTTGTCAGCCCACACTCTTCCTGGAGGAAGAGGTTGGCATATCCCCTCGGCCCAGATGTTTGTCCGCCACTGTCGCCATACCTGGAAGAGAGCCTGGTCGGCTCTTCTCAAGACCACCTCTGGGTATCGACGACAAGTGGACCGCCACCGAACCCTGGTTCCCCAGTATTGTCTCGGGCAGAGGGTATGGTTGTCCACTCGTGACCTGCACCTCAGAGTCCCATAAACTTTCCCCTCGCTTTATCAGCCCTTTATTTCCAAAATCATTTGTCTTTTGTTGCCCCGTACCCTCCGTATTCATCCCACTTTTCATGTGTCTAGGATTAAACCTATGTCTCACAGCCCTTTGTCTCCGGTTTCCAGTAGAAGGACTGCCTTCATTGCCAAACTCTCCTAATTTGTTATCAGCTGTGTGTGCAGGCAACTGTCTCATGATCGCTGAGCAGCAGACAAACAGAGCAGTTGCTATGGCTGCTCACACACAGAGCAGACAGACAGATGAACGGCTAACGAAGGAAGTTATTTCTGATATGTGTGTAATAATTTGAACAGGGTGGGACTGCAGGCAGCCTAGCATTCAAGAGCATTGGGCCAGTAACAGAAAGGTTGCTGGTTGAAATCCCCAAGTGAACTAGGTGAACAATCATCTGTTAATGTAGGCATTTAATCTGTTAGCTAGGCATTTAACCCTAAATGCTCCTGTAATTCACTCTGGATAAGAGTGTCTGCTAAATGAAACAAAAATATAACTGTTTGGCCATAATGACCATCGTTATGTTTGGATAAAAATGAGGGAGGCTTGCACCATCCCATTTGTGAAGCACAGGGGTGGCAGCATCATGCTGTGGGGTGCTTTGCTGCAGGAGTGACTGGTACACTTCACAAAGTAGATGGCATCATGAGGGGGAAAATATATGTGGATTTATTGAAGCGACATCTCACGACATCAGTCAGGAAGTTAAAGCTTGGTTGCAAATGGGTCTTCCAAATGGACAATGACCCCAAGCATACTTCCAAAGTTGTGGCAAAATGTCATAAGGAAAGCAAAGTCCAGGTATTGGAGTGGACATCACAATGCCCTGACCTCAATCCTATTGAAATTTGTGGGCAGAACTGAAAAAGCTTTTGCGAGCAAGGAGGCTAACAAACCTGACTCAGTTATACCAGCTCTGTCAGCAGGAATGGGCCAAAATTCACCCAACTTATTGTGGGAAGCTTGTGGAAGGCTACCGGAAACGTTTGACCCAAGTTAAACAATTTAAAGGCAACGCTACCAAATACTAATTGAGTATACGTAAACGTCTTACCCATTAGGAATGTGATGAAATAAATAAATAAATCTCTCTACTATTATTCCGACATTTCACATTCTTAAAATAATGTTGTGACCCTAACTGACCTAAAACAGGTCATTTTTACTAGGATTAAATGTCAGGAATTGTGAAAAACTGAGTTTAAATGTATTTGGCTAAGGTGTATGGAAACCTCCGACTTCAATTGTAGCTGTCCCTTCGTGGCAATACATTAATCCATGTCAACATCATCTCTGTACATGCTGCCAACACTAAACACACATGCCTGCATACATTTACACACAGCACACAAGCTATTATACACACATGTATGCACACTGACACACATACACTGAGTGTTCAAAACATTGCTCTTTCATGACATAGACTGACCAGGTGAATCCAAATAATCTATTATCCCTTATTGATGTCACCTGTTAAATCCACTTCAGTCTCTGTAAATGAAGGGATGGAGACAGGTTAAAGAAGGATTTTTAAGCCTTGAGACAATTGAGGATTGCGTATGTGTGCCGTTCAGAGGGTGAATGGGAAAGACAAACCCTGCTGGGGTTTTTACGCTCAACAGTTTCCCGTGTGTCTCAAGAATGGTCCATCACCCAAAGGTCACCTAGCTAGCTAGACACAAATGTGGGATTGGAGTCAACATGACTCCAATCCCACAGCTTCCCTGTGGAACTATTTCGACACCTTGTAGAGTCCATGCCCCGACGAATTTAGGCTGTTCTGAGGGCAAAAGGGGGTGCAACTTAATATTAGGAAGATGTGCTTCTACACCTGCATTGCGCTGCTGTTTGGGGCTTTAGGCTGGGTTTCTGTACTTTGACATCAGCTGATGTAAGTAGGGCTTTATAAATACATTTGATTGATTGATGTTCTTAATGTTTTGTACACTGTGTATTTATGCAAACAGACATGTAGAGAGGACCTGCCATCAACACAACATGTGAATTGTTAACAGCTCATGGGAACACCCCAGTCGCATCAAGGTGGTTGTTACTCCCTCAGTACCACAGAGACAAGCCAAAATAGCTACCTACAGGCTATAACCTGTTGTCAAAGGCTTGAAGTATGTTCAAGGTTTCCCTTAGGTTTCACATGCTTGAATGTTGAAGTGTTCCTGTTGGATACAACATCCAACCCAACAGGTAGAATACATAGCAAAAGAAGACCATACTGGGCTATCTACCCTATCTTTCTATTACCCTTTTCTCTCTCTTCCAACCATTCACACCCCTACATCAGAGCAGCCATTGGACGGGAGGGGAGAGGTGTTAGGAGGTAAGGGGGGACGAGGAGGGACAGAGATGGAGCAGGAACACTGCTATTGTCTCGGGAACATTGTATAATGTTCAAGGCCCTTGTCGCCAACCGGCACTTTGTGTACATCTGTCTGTCATACGTTCCTTTCATCCTTGCATCTCCTCCTCCCCTCTTTATCCCCCCTCTTCGCACTGTGTCCCAGAACCAGAATACCATTAACCTTTCACTAATAGTGCTCCTCCAGAACCTGGAACACATTGTCAATCCACAGTTATTGTGTCTGAAATACATTTCCACAACACTCTGTAGTTGCTTAACTATTCAGTGCATCGCACAAGCCTCTGTTGAAGTTGTAGCACACTGTTTCTCCAATGCTTCTGCAATGACAAATCTGGCGTGTGGAACATGCATGTGTGGACACAGAGCATTTACGTAATTAAAAAAGTAACTAATTGATTCCTTTCAGGGTAAGTCAATAATTTTGGATTGAAAAGGTCAAGGTAGCTTAGTCAACCCAATTAAATATAAACCAAATTTGATCACATTTACATTTTCAGAAGTTGATTGATGTATTTATAGCCTATTTATTTGTGTTCCTAACCAGGTATGAATATATGTATATAACATTACCACCTTAGCCTGGCCAAAGGGGACAAGGCACATTGGCTGTAGCATAGCAGCTGGTAATCGGTATTCTACAGTTGATCGGACTGAAAAAAAATCATCTTGTTTTCATCCCATACAGCATGTCAGATCGATAATGTTTAGGTGTAGGCTGCTGCAACATTTATTTTCTGTGAGTTGCTGTGCCTTACCTTTCCCCCTTTTTCTGAGTCAGACACAAAGAAACAAAAGCCATGGATCCAATTAATAAATCATAGAGGAACAAGGACAAGGACAGCTCAGGGAGATTGCTAGTATTGTTGTTTTGCCGTGGTCTTGCCGTGGTTGCTGTCTGCATCACCACACCTTTAGTAGCAATCAAACACTTCAAATGTGATTGATCGCACCTTTTCCCACAAGCCCAGAGCTGGAGCCAGAAATATCAAAGAGAAGGAGCTCTCTACTTCACACAACGTGGTCTCTCTTCTTTGTTCAAGGGCATCTGTTGGACATGTAGTTTTAGTCAGAACTAGAAGCACAAGCATTTCGCTACACTCGCAATAACATCTGCTAAACATGTGTATGTGACCAATAACATTTATTTGAATAGATGTGAACGTATCTGGTGTAATTTTCGAGCAAAAACAAAAGTGATTAATATGCAACACTTATTTTGGGAGAATTAAAAGGTCTTTCCGTTAGAAAGTAAATGTTAGGAAATTAAAATTCGAAGGGAGATATTCATTTTGGCTTAACCAGCACTCAGGCAACATTATAAAGGGAGTTGGAAAACTATCAGCTTATTATACCCACCTAGGGACATGCGAGAGTTGTATTCCACCATGGTCGGTTTTTAATGCTTAAATGAAAGGTTCACCCATTTTGGATGTTATATTGTTTTTGTGCATCTCTGTGTGATGTTTTATCGATTCCCTAGGTCATTCCTAGTGGCGATTTTAGCATGTAAATCTTGGTGGGGCAAACAAACACCCCAAAAATGGGGAGGCGTGCTAGCAAAGCCACTACAGATGGCAGACTTCTAAAGTGATAGCTGTAGCATTGCCTAAACAAACTGAACTAACTAGCTACTTTACATGCTGATATTGTCTTTGGTATTATTGAGTGTAGCTAAGTTTGCTAGCTAGCCAGCCCATAGACAGAGAGCATTGCATTGTGGGTTTTTGACTTGAGCTGCAACATATTTCCAAAATGATTTTCCATGTTGCTACCAACCTTTATTATAACACCAAAATGGAACATTTGTTCACAGAAAATATTGCTATCACATATTGGTGTTATTTAACTAATTAAACGATTGAGTGGTTGTTTGTGGATTTCTCCTTTAAAAGGTACAGTACATTAATAGGTTTGGAGTGAAGCCGCTAGATTTAAATACGAAGACTTATCTACCAGAGCTGTAAAAGATGGCTGCGGTTATCACGTTGCAGTTCCTCCTAGATTGCGTGTCACCTCACTGGAGGAAGATCAGGTGAGAGCTCTCATTTCCATGAGGCTCCTGTGGCTGATGGATGAGAGGGGGTGAGTAGCTAAGAGCTCCCTAGCACGGGTATCCACAGGAAAATGTTATTTACCCAACTTTTTGTGGCGTCGGTAGGTTCCGTCGCCTTTATTTTCAATCTGTGAAGCATTGCACGTGATGCGTAATATGTCAACTATAACCAACTGAAGCACGTTTCCTCGCAATCAGCTGGAAGTGTTTGCCGTCGGCTTAGACTCGGCCATAATGTGCACGTGTTTGTCACGTGCGCATTGCATCAGTATTAAAGCTAAAAAAAACGGAAATACATGTCTCACATTCCTACCTGTGAAAGAACCAACAATATGGACAACCAGTAAAGTATCATTCTTGTTCATCATTCTGCCTTGTAGATCTTGTGAGAGCAAACGTTCCTGATCCAAATGCTCATTTCTGCCCGACGTAGAATTCTGTGCAATTCAACGTCAGGTCTTCAAGCTCGGGGATCGAGATGTGTATTGTACTGTTATGGAGGGGATGCTTGGTAGGGGCGAGTAGTGTAGGGTGCAATGGTGAGAGAGAGAAGAGGTTATCGCAGTGTGAGTTCAAGGCTCAGCAGTGCATGGTGTGTGAAGGTGAGACTGGACAGGAGGCTGCTACTCCTTTGTTGCTGCTACTCTTCCCCGCACATTGACACATTGACTCTGTACCGGTACCCTCTGTGTATAGCCCCACTATTGTTATTTACTGCTGTGGCTTAATTATTTGTTATTCTTATCTCTTACTTTTTTTGTGTGATTTTTCTCAAAACGGTATTGTTGTTTAAGGGCTTGTGAGTGAGCATTTCACTGTAAGGTTGTTGTATTCTCTTGTATTCGGCACTTGTGACAAATACATTTTGACTTGAAGGGAGGCAAACACACACGCAGGCAGAGGAGAGGCTCACTCTGACTAATGATTCTCAGATCACATGTGAATCCAGACCCTTTGGAAAAGAGCTCCAATCTCCTCTCCCATCCCCCCCATCCCTCACTCACTCTCACGTTCTGCTCCTCTATCATTGTGCCATAGAGGCATGCTGTTCAAACCGGTCTAGATGAGCATTTATGAAATCTCCCAAAAGGGATTGCCACTTTAGTCATTTTGAATAATTGATTACCATAATCACATATCGGTGATATTGCTCGGTATCAATAGATGGGTCCAGAGTACAAGAGGATAAGATCAGACTGATTAACTATTAACAGATCCACTAACAGATTACCGATCAATAATTTACTCTTTAGCACTCATGGTACTGAAGGGGCCAAATGAGAATATACAAATGAAAGTGCTTGGAAGACATGTGAAGCAATGGATTAGGTAAGCGTATTGAAAGTTCCAGTTGGACTTCAGTCAGTAGATGGACCCAAATATTTCTCGCCTGCCACAGATGTCATGTCTGACAAACTGTTGACAAGTGGTCCAAGAATTAGCTCAACAAGCTCAATTCCCGGAGCAGAAAATCGATTAGAGGAGAAAACATAAACAAACCAAATGTGTTTTCTTTTGACCCATTTATCCTCTTTTCAGGGGGAAGACAAACTGTAGGCCAATGCTACAATTGATCACAGAGAGTCGAAATAAAGAGTACCGCATCTATTTTTACTTCATATCAGTCAAAATAATCAAACTCAACTTTTTTTCATCACAAACGATATCTTAACCGCCATCGATAAGAAACATTACTGTGCAGCCGTATTCATTGATCTGGCCAAGGCTTTCGACTCTGTCAACCACCACATCCTCATCGGCAGACTCGACAGCCTTGGTTTCTCAAATGATTGCCTCGCCTGGTTCACCAACTACTTCTCTGATAGAGTTCAGTGTGTCAAATCGGAGGGTCTGCTGTCCGGACCTCTGGCAGTCTCTATGGGGGTGCCACAGGGTTCAATTCTTGGACCGACTCTCTTCTCTGTATACATCAATGAGGCCGCTCTTGCTGCTGGTGAGTCTCTGATCCACCTCTACGCAGACGACACCATTCTGTATACTTCCGGCCCTTCTTTGGACACTGTGTTAACAACCCTCCAGGCAAGCTTCAATGCCATACAACTCTCCTTCCGTGGCCTCCAATTGCTCTTAAATACAAGTAAAACTAAATGCATGCTCTTCAACCGATCGCTACCTGCACCTACCCGCCTGTCCAACATCACTACTCTGGACGGCTCTGACTTAGAATACGTGGACAACTACAAATACTTAGATGTCTGGTTAGACTGTAAACTCTCCTTCCAGACCCATATCAAACATCTCCAATCCAAAGTTAAATCTAGAATTGGCTTCCTATTTCGCAACAAAGCATCCTTCACTCATGCTGCCAAACATACCCTTGTAAAATTGACCATCCTACCAATCCTCGACTTTGGCGATGTCATTTACAAAATAGCCTCCAATACCCTACTCAACAAATTGGATGCAGTCTATCACAGTGCTATCCGTTTTGTCACCAAAACCCCATATACTACCCACCATTGCGACCTGTACGCTCTCGTTGGCTGGCCCCTCGCTTCATACTCGTCGCCAAACCCACTGGCTCCATGTCATCTACAAGACCCTGCTAGGTAAAGTCCCCCCTTATCTCAGCTCGCTGGTCACCATAGCATCTCCCACCTGTAGCACACGCTCCAGCAGGTATATCTCTCTAGTCACCCCCAAAACCAATTCTTTCTTTGGCCGCCTCTCCTTCCAGTTCTCTGCTGCCAATGACTGGAACGAACTACAAAAATCTCTTAAATTGGAAACACTTATCTCCCTCACTAGCTTTAAGCACCAACTGTCAGAGCATCTTACAGATTACTGCACCTGTACATAGCCCACCTATAATTTAGCCCAAACAACTACCTCTTTCCCAACTGTATTTATTTATGTATTTGTTTTGCTCCTTTGCACCCCATTATTTTTATTTCTACTTTGCACATTCTTCCATTGCAATACTACCATTCCAGTGTTTTACTTGCTATATTGTATTTACTTTGCCACCATGGCCTTTTTTGCCTTTACCTCCTTTCTCACCTAATTTGCTCACAATTGTATATAGACTTATTTTTTTTTTTTTTTTTTACTGTATTATTGACTGTATGTTTGTTTTACTCCATGTGTAACTAACTCTGTGTCGTTGTATGTGTCGAACTGCTTTGCTTTATCTTGGCCAGGTCGCAATTGTAAATGAGAACTTGTTCTCAACTTGCTTACCTGGTTAAATAAAGGTGAAATAAATAAATAAAAAAAATAAAAAAACAAAGGCACAGTTGGCCCTTGGCTGTACATCTAATACACGCAGGTATGAGCCATGCCATAGATCCACAACATTACTGCAGGTGTCAGTGTGTAAGTTGCCACAGGCTGTGCGTCAGATACATGTGCCTTAGTGATTGATTGCGTCATTACATGGCGTGGATTGATTGGCCCAGGCAGACCCATTGTGCGTGTTTTCTTATTGAACATATTGCAGTAAAGGAGTTGCTGGATCATAGCAGGCACCTGATGCTAGCTAGTGAGTCAGGCAGGGGAGAATTTCTAATTAATGACCGATGTTAAAACATCTGTGCCTGCAGTCACCTGTATCTGTAAAGGGAAAACGGTAAACCTAGTAGCTCAGGAGGATCACACAGCAACTCTTTCAAAATGGTGGACAGGGTGAAGCTGCAGTCCGAAACAAATGATGTACAGTACATTCACATATGGATGGTACGGGAATGGGGTGGTGAGTCAGATGGGGCAAAAGGTGAATGGTCGGCCAATGAGGGATGCGGCGTGCAATATGAACTCCTGTATTCCCATTGGAATTGCTCCGTCATGGATGTCTATTGATTTCTGTAGTCTTATGCTGTATGCAGGTTGTGCAGCGATGGAGGGACTCCCAGCAGGGTGTATTTCTGTGGTGCAGCAAGGCCCCGAGGATCTGCATTAAAGGAAGCTGGTGTGAAGGAAAAGAAGACTGATGTTATTATTTAAAAAAAGATTTAAAAAAAATAAATTTGATGGATGAAACAGTCCATTGAGGATGATGTGCTGCCGCCCTGGTTTCAGGCTTGAATAACAGAACACGGAGTCATTATACAGTAACTTGAAGAGTCCTTGTCTGCTCGTTGTCTGTTTTTTTTTCTTCCAATAACCTCCTATGAGGTGGACATATGGTCATGAGTATTGAGTGTTGCGAGCTTGAGTGCACGACACATGAACTTTAATTATTTTGTTAATGATGTTAATTATTGTGCTAATCATCTATCACAGTAGACCAGTGTTTACTTGGCACCATTTATAATGCTGTGTGAATTTCAGTACTGTATCTGTTGCATGTGCACAGTTGGGTCTGAAATTATTGACACCCTTGATAAAGATGAGCAGCAATTAATGTAGAAAATAAATCATTCAAATACTGAGCTATGTTGTGTGCTCCCCCCAAAATTGGGAAATTGTATTATTGTATACTAATATAATTGCTCAAAAATGTAGGGGTCAAAATTCACACCCCTGTTTACAATGCATATCAATATCTCACGTTGCGAGGAAAACGGCACGGAACCTTTTTTCTTTAATGTTTTATGAGTTGAGGAACCCATTTTAGGAGGGATCTTAGCCATTCCTCCATACAAAATCCTCACAGATCCTTGATATCCTTTGTCTCTAATTCAAACGACAGGTTTTTAAAGGGGTTGAAGTCCGGACACAATTGAGTTTTTTGCCAATAAACCATTTCTTCGTGGATTTTGATGTGTGCTTGTGATTATTGTCTTACTTTACTTTACCGACTTTATTGTCCCCTTGGGGAAATTTTGTTGCAGTGTCATGTCATTGCCAGCAGCATACCACCCTGCATGCCATTGCTGGCTTGCAGTGGGATACCAGATGCTGCTGGCAGTGGTGTTGGAGGGCCAGTAGGAGGCACTCTTACCTCTGGTCTAAAAAATATTACAATGCCCCAGGGCAGTGATTGGGGACACTGCTCTGTGTTGGGTGCTGTCTTTCGGATGAGATGTTAAACGGGTGTCCTGACTCTCTGAGGTCATTAAAAGATCCCATGGCACTTATTGTAAGAGTAGGGGTGTTAACCCTGGTGTCCTGGCTAAAGTCCAATCTGGCCCTCAAACCATCATGGCCACCTAATCATCCACAGCTTACAATTGACTCATTCATCCCTCTTCTCTCCCCTGTAACTATTCCCCAGGTTGTTGCTGTAAATGAGAATGTGTTCTCAGTGAACTTACCTGGTAAAAAAAAATAGTATTTAAATACAAAAGTTGTATTGTCAATTTGTTTTGTAACAGTTACATGCCAATAAAAAGAGACTACCCTGCTGGCCTTACTGGGTCGATAGGAACATTAGCCCAAGCTATTTAGGAGGATTATCACACCTGGCACAAATGATTGTCTAGTTCTGTTTTTCCTGCCAAGGGGTGCCCTATACCTGCGCCCAGAGGGGAGTAGTTCAAAGTCC